>NC_072484.1:35637500-35948500 GCF_027574615.1 Eptesicus fuscus | reverse complement strand
GGTAATCCTGTTGTGCCTTCTTTGGTCTCTGGCTAGGTAGGAGGAAGAGACAGGCTATGCTTTTTGGATTAGAGGCAGGAAAAAGAGTATTTATCAGCTGAAAATATGGCTGAACTCGCCTACACATAAATAAGGCAGGCTTCTATTTTCACACAAACCTCAGGACTGGTAGATGAGTGGCACATGCCCAGCATGTTCTTTATTTTTCACTCCAGGGTCCAGCCTGTCCCGTTTCCCTTATTGATTTATAGCAGAGAAACTGGGCCTGTTCTATCTCTACCTTCAGAAGAACTGGATTGGTATTTCAAGCATAGGATCCCTTAGAAAGAGTATCCATCCGAGGGAAAAAACTCAGAAGCCATGGGATGCTCATATGGAGGCGAGCAGGCTGGGAAAGTTAACAGGCAAAAGACTGGAGGAAAGTGGCACTATGACAATATGGAGATTGTGATACTGATGTCATTATCTATATCACTGCAGAGCACACTCTCACTGCAACCTTTCTTTCCATCTTTAATGGGGGTGGGGACTGTTTCTAGGGCTTGGTGTTGAGCTGCCTGTAGGCCAGTGCCCACCGAGTGTCCTTTCCCGCTTACCTGATCTTCGGGCCAAAGGCCTTTGGGAGACTATCTTCCAGGGTATTAATCTTCTTACTGAAGGTGGTCCCCTGTTGCTCCAAGGCTTTCTGGAGATGCAGAAGCTTCAGAGAGCTAAAATCCTGCGCAGGGTATGATTTGACCTGGAATTCCTTAAATCTCTTCACAGGAGAAGCTTCTGTTAGAGAAAGCACAGGGAAACATATTAGTGGGCCTTTGCACATATGAGGGTTCTGGTGGGCAGTTGGAGATATATCATAGTCACCTGCCTGGCTAGTCTGGTGTATGAGGAAATTTTTTTTAAAAAAGAGAGAGGGGTTAAAAATATACCATGGGCCGAAACCGGTTTGGCTCAGTGGATAGAGCGTCGGCCTGCGGACTCAAGGGTCCCAGGTTCGATTCCGGTCAAGGGCATGTACCTTGGTTGCGGGCACATCCCCAGTAGGGGGTGTGCAAGAGGCAGCTGATCGATGTTTCTAACTCTCTATCCCTCTCTCTTCCTCTCTGTAAACAATCAATATATTTAAAATATATTTTAAAAATATATATATATATACCATGGTGTCCGTGTACTAGTATTGTTCCTCCATTGCATCCAGAGACATGTCACTGGCCTCATTTAAGAAATAAAATGAGCAGCAGTGCCGAAACCGGTTTGGCTCAGTGGATAGAGCGTCGGTCTGCGGACTGGAAGGTCCCAGGTTCGATTCCGGTCAAGGGCATGTACATTGGTTGCAGGCACATCCCCCGGTGGTGGGGGTTGTGCAGGAGGCAGCTGGTTGATGTCTCTCTCTCATCGATGTTTCTGGCTCTCTATCCCTCTCCCTTCCTCTCTGTGAAAAATCAATAAAATAAAATAAAAATTAAAAAAATAAAAAAATAAAAAAATGAGCAGCAGAGAGGTTAAGTCACCCAGGAAAAGGCTGAAGCTGTTTGAACTCAGGTCAATCTAATTCAAAGCTCATGTCTTTTGGCAGATCACATTTGTCTGGGCTTTCAAACTGGGATTGGGGGTAGTGGCAGCAACAAAAGATAAATGGAGGACCAGCCATGGAACCTTGAACAAGTCACATAATCTCTTGGAACCCTCATAGGATAATTTTAAGAACTGCAGATAAGAGTATGTGCTATGTACCTAGCACAGTGCCCAGCACATAACAGGCCCTCCATGAGAGTTATTAACAAGTTCTCCAAGAGAATACTACTCAGGAGTAAACCAACTACTCAAGAACTAACTATTAGAGCTAATAAATGAATTCAGCAAAATAGCAGGATACAAAGTTGGATTTCTATACACTAACCAAACTACAAAACACTGCTGAAAGAAATTAGAGAACACATAATAAATGGAAACATATCCCATGTTCATGAATTAGAAGCCAATATTGTTAAGATGTCAATACTACCCAAAGCCATCTATAGATTCAATGTAATTATTATCAAAAGTCATTACCTGACTTTTTTGCAGAAATAGAAAAACCTATCCTAAAATTCAGAAGAAATCTCAAGGGACCCCAAATAGCCAAAACAATCTGTTGGAAGCCACCCATTGCCTTCACTAGCAGAGAGGTGTGGACAAGGAACACGGAAGGCTGGTTAACCTTGAAGGCTCTGAAAGGTCAGAGCCAAGCACCCACTGTCCAGTTGAGACAAAGGTAGCTAAAGCAACTCCCACCTTTTAGTCTTATGTAAATCCTTGCTGACAGGCTATCATTGAAATTGCCTGCCTAAGGGCTATGGGTGTATCCCACAATATGAATAAAAGGGATAGCAAGGCCAGAGCAAGGTGGAGTCCTTCCTCTTGAGCTGGGCTCCCGTCTGGCCCCCAATATTTCCAAATTAATATTTTCTAGTCTCTTTCTAGTCTCTTTCATTAATATTTTCTAGCCTCCTCCAGAGCCCAAACCCTGAACCACGCGGGACGTGGGGGTGACACTCGCAACTGGCACCCTAGATGGGACACTCGCAACAATCTTGAAAAAGAACAAAGTTGGAGAATTCACACTTCCTGATTTCAAAACTTACTATAAAGCTACAGTAATCAAAACAGTGTGATACTGGCATAAAAATAGACATATAGCCCTAGCCAGTTTGGTTCAGTGGATAGAGTGTCAGCCTGAAGACCAAAGGGTCCCAGATTCTATTCCAGTTGCAGGCTCCTCCCTGGCCCAGGCCCTGGTCAGGGCTCATGCAGGAGGCAACCAATCGATGTGTTTCTCTCACATCAATGTTCCTCTCTTATCTTTCCCTCTCTCTCCCACTCTCCCTAAAAATCAATGGAAAAGTATCCTTGGATGAGGATTAACAACAACAACAACAACAATAACAATATAGATAGATAGATAGATAGATAGATAGATAGATAGATAGATAGATATAGATAGATATCTTATATAATAAAGAGGTAATGTGCAAATTAACCATCATGCCACCACAAGATGGCTGCACCCACAGCAGAGGTGGGGTTCCTGTAACACAAGATGGCTGTGCCCACAGCAGAGGCTGGGTTCCCATAACGAGTGATCAGTAGGGACTTGAGGCTGCGTGGAGCCGGGCCGGGGCGGGGACCTGAGGCTGTGACCCCCACCCAGCAGTGCTTGACAGGGGACCTCAAGGCATGGCCCTTCCCGGTGCCAGACCAGGGGACCTGAGGCTGCCCCCCCCACCCCAGCGCCCAGCTGGGGGACCTCAGGCCACGCCCCCACCCTGGCACCAGCCCAGGGGACCTCAGGCCACGCCCCCTGCCCCAGCGCTGGGCGGGGGACCTGAGGGTGCGTCGGGTGACCTGAGGCTGCATCCCCCACCTGGCATGCTCAGGGGGACCTGAGGCTGTGCCCCCCGCCTGGCGGGGCTTGACGGGGGTGGGGCCGGCCGGGTCTGGATCTCGCCTAATGGGGGTGAGGCCAGGTGGGTCTGGGTCCCACATGATTTTGAAGCGTGCACAGGTGGGCAGGTACTTGACTCTGGGTCCCGTGGTGTGCCCCAGACTCTGACAGGAGGAAGATTTTCATATACATTTTACTAATTTTCTTTTATCTCTGACACTTCTATTATAGAGAAAGGGCAAATAGCAATATTAAAATATTTCCTCTAATTAATTCCCTTTTAATGTGCACAAATTTCGTGCACTGGGCCATTAGTATATATAGAAAATAATAACAGTGTAATATGCTAATTAGACCGGACAACCCAATGGCCTTCCAGACACCATTCCAGAAGTCCTTCCGGACAACCTTCCTGACAAAGCTGCGGCAGCAGGGGCCAAGGCAGAGGCAGTTAGGGGAAATCAGGCAGGCAGGCGAGCAGTTAGGAGCGATTAGGCAGGCAGGCGAGAAGTTAGGGGCTATCAGGCAGGCAGGCAGAGGGGTTACAGGCAATCAGGCAGGCAGGCAGGCGAGTGGTTAGGAGCCAGCAGTCGGACATCCCTCTCACAATCCAGGACATCCAGTTGCCAGTTTAGGCCCAATCCCACAGGGATCCCTGCAGACCAAAGGGATCCCTGCAGGATCAGGCCTAAACTGGTAGTTGGACATCCCCGAGAGGTCCCGGATTGCAAGAGGGTGCAGGCTGGGTTGAGGGATGCCGCTCCCATGCATGAATTTCGTGCACTGGGCCTCTAGTATATATACCAATGAAACAGAATAGAGAGCTCAGAAATAAATGTTCACATATGTGGTCAAATAATTTTTTACAAGGGTGCCAATACCATTCAATAGGGAAAGGACAGTCTTCAACAAATGGTGTGGGAAAAACTGTATATCCACATGTCAAAGAATAAGTTGGATCCTTATCGAACATATACAAATATTAACTCAAAAATGAATCCAAGACCTAAATGTAAGATCTAAAACTATAAAACTGTTAGAAGAAAACATAAGGCAGAAGCTTCATGGCATTGGATTTGACAATGATTTATTATATATAAACCAAAGGCACAAGTGACAACAAAAATAGAAAAAATAGACTTCATGAAAAATTTTAAATTTTGTGCATCAAAAGACAAAATCAACAGAGTAAAAAGGCAAACTGAAAAGTGGGATAAAATATTTGCAAATCTTATGTCTGCTAAGAGATTAATGTCCAGAATATATAGAGAATTTCTAAAACTTAAAAAAAAAAAGATGAGGATGTGGAGAAATTGGAACCCTCATGCACTCTTAGTGGTAAGGTAAAATGGTATAGCTGCTGTGAAACACATGGCGATTCCTAAAAAAAAAAGAAAGAAAGAAAGAAAATAGAAGTACCATGTGATCCAACAATTCCACTTCTTGGTATATATTCAAAAGAAAAAAGGGTCTCAAATATATATTTGTACACCTGTGTTCACAAAAACATTATTCACTAAAACTAAAATGTGGAAGCAGCTCAAGTGTCCAACAACAGATGAATGGATAAACAAAATGTGGTATATTTATACAATGGAATATTATTCAGCCTTAAAAAGGAAGGAAATTCTGACATATGCTCAACATAGATGAAACACAAAGACATTATACAAAGTAGAATAAGCCAATCACAAAAAGACAAATATTGTATGACTAGAGGCCCAGTGCATGATTGAATCATGCACATGTAGGGTCCCCTACACACTGTCGCTTTCGATCGCGGGGGAGCTGGGTGCCTGTCTGCTGGTGCACCAGGCCTTTTAGAAGCCTCCGGCTCGGCGGAGGCTTCTGAAAGGCCTGGTGCCAGAGCAGACAGGCACCCAGTTCCCCCACTTTTGATGGTCCGCGGCGGGCGGGACGTGAGCTCGCTGCCCCAGAGGAACCTTCTGTGCCGCAGCACAGCCATGGCGCAGACGCTGAGCTCGCGCCGCCGCTGGCCCAATGGGCTACCCCGGCTACCCCGTGTCCCGCCCACTGCGCCTCCCGCTGGCCCAATCATGGACATAGCGGAGTGATGGTAATTTACATATTACCATTTTATTAAGTAGGATTCCACTTACATGAGGTACTTAGAGTAATCAAAATCATAGAGATGAAAAATAGAATGGTGGTTGCCAGAGAGAGGGGGAATTGAGAGTTACTGTTTAACTGGTATAGTGTTTCAGTTTTATAAGATGAAAAGAGTTATGAAAATGGATGGTGGTGATGGTTGTACAACATTATGAATGTATTTAATACCACCAAACTATATGCTTAAAAATAGTTAATATAGTAAATTTTTTATGTGTATTTTACCACAATAAATAAAATTGGGGGGAAATTTTATGGAATACAGCTTTTTGTTTGGTGGATTGGTAGTGGAAAAGAGAGATGCATGCATGATCTCAATCAGCCTTCTTTAGTAACCTGTGTGATAATGACAACGAACCTCTACTATATACTAATGCGACCAAGTAGTGTTCTGAGAGCTTTATAGAGTCATCTACTTAATTTCGTAACAAGTCTATGAAGTAGAGACGACGATTCACATTTTATAGACTGAGGGCATGGATACACAGAGATACAGAGTGACTTTTCTAGAATCACACACCTAGTAAGAGACAGACCCTGGATTCAAACACAAGCAGTTTGTCACCTGGGCTTACTCTCTTAATCACAACACTATCATGACACACAAAGAAACCAGGCCTAGAGGCTTAAGTACCCACCAAAGTCACCCAGCTGATCAGTGGGATTCAAACCCGTCTAACTCCAAGCTCTCCCTCCCTGCTAAGAGGAAAAGATGAAAAGGAGAAATGGGAGAGATAGGCCGGAGTCTAACCTGGCCAGGCAGTGTAGACTAGGTTTTCACAGCTGGTGGAAGAAGGAATCAAACCAGATATTCCGCCAGGCCCTTGTAGCTCTAGATTTCTAAAACTCTATGGGCTGGGAACTGGAAACAGGATGGGGCCAGGTGCCCCTGCTGGGCTGCCGGCTGCCAGATGTGGACAGAGGCTTACCTTTGAGGTTGGTCTTCAGAGCTCTGTCATCTATCAGCTCCAGATGCTGCCAAATCCACTTGTGGTAGAAAGGCGAAGACGCAAGTTCTAATAGCCGCAGGACTTCACAGCTGCCCTGGATGCATCAAGGAACATAAAACCAAAGGCTTAACCCCAAGGGCTCCAGGCAGACCACACTTTGAAAATATTCTGTCTGTACTATGTCTCACCCCATTTTGTTTTATTTGCTCAATATAAGTAGTTCTGGGTCCCTTTTAAAAAATGAATATGTTATATACTTATAAAAAATTCAAGTAGCTCAATTCAATGTGGCCCTGGAAAAAAAAGTCATTGAGGATATTATTGGGACACAGTGAAATTGATTTTGGATTATAGATTATATCAATGCTAAATTTGCAGATTTTGATAATTATTCTGTGGTTAATTTCTTAGAAAATAATAATGTAAATGTATGATGAATGATACTTAACTCTCAAGTGATTCAGGAAGGAAAAAAACATACATATTAAAATAAATGTGGCAAATGTTAACAATTGATGAATCTAGGTTAAGTTTCTACAGGAGTTCTTTGTACAGTTCTTGAAACTTTTCTATAAATTTAAAATCATTCCAAATTAAAAGTTTAAAAAACTACAGGACATTGAACAAAGAAATAGAGGAAGATATAAACAAGTGAAAGAAAATACTGTGTTTATGGATTGGTAGAATCAACATCATTAAAATGTCCATGCTACCCAAAGCAATCTATAGATTCAGTGACATCCCCATTAAAATACCAATGGCATATTTCACAGATCTAGAACAAACACTCCAAAAATTTATATGGAACCAAAAAAAGACCCTGAATAGCTGCAACAATCTTGAGAAAGAAGAACAAGGTTGGAGGAATCGCAATACCAGATATTTAAGTTATACTACAAAGTCACTGTACTCAAAACAGGCTGGTACTGGCACAAGAATAGGCATATAGATCAATGGAATGGAACAGAGACCCCAGAAATTGACCCAAGCCATTATGCTCAATTAATATTTGACAGAGGAGGCAAGAGTATACAATGGAGTAAAGACATCTTTTCAATAAATGGTGCTGGGAAAACTGGACAGGTACATGCAAGAAATGAAACTAGACCACCAACTTACACCATACACAAGAATAAACTCAAAATGGATAAAAGACCTAAATGTAAGTCGTGAAAACGATAAAAATCTTAGAAAAAACCATACACAGCAAAATCACTGACATTTCTAATAGCAATATGTTTACCAATACATCTCCTAGGGCAAAGGAAACTAAGGAAAAAAAATAAGCAAATGGGACTACATCAAATTAAAAATCACAGCAAAAGAAACCGTCAACAAAGTGAAAAGAGAGCTTACTGCATGGGAGAATGTATTTGCCAATTATAAATCTGATAAGGAAATAATTTCCAAAATATCTAAAGAATTCATACAACTTAACAAAAGGAAGACAAACAATTCAATTTAAAAATGGGCAAAGGAACTAAATAAACACTTCTCCAAAGTGGACATACAGAAGGTCAAGAGGCATATGAAAAAATGCACAAAGTCATTAATCATCCAAGAGATGCAAATTAAAACAACAATGAGGTATCACCTCACACCTGTCAGAATGGCTATCATCAACAAATCAACAAAAGACAAGTGTTGGTGAGGATGTGGAGAAAAGGGAACCCTAGCACACTGCTGGTGGGAATGCAAGACTGGTGCAGCCACTGTGGAAAACAGTATGTTTCCTCAAAAAAATTACAAATGGAACTCCCATTTGACCCAGTGAACCCACTTCTAAGAATATATCCTAAGAAACCTGAAACACCAATCAGAAAGAAAATATACACCCCTGTGTTCATAAGTAGCACAATTTACAATAGCTAAGATTTGGAAACAGCCCAAGTGCCCATCAGCAGAATGGAATACTATGCAGCGGTAAAAAAGAAGGAACTCCTACCATTTGCAACAGCATGGATGGACCTGGAGAATATTATGCTAAGTGAAATAAGCCTGTCAGAGAAAGATAAGTATCACATGATTTCACTCATAAGTGGAATCTGATAAACAAAATAGATCCAGAGATATAGAACCATGAACAAACTGATGAATTTCAGAGGGAAGGTGGGGGTGGAGAGGTGGGAGGGAGAGATTACCTGGAGAACTTACATGCATTATACATAGCCCATGGACACAGACAATAGTGTGACAAAGGCTTGGGAAGGGTGAGTGCAGGGAGGAGGGGGTCAATGGGGGAAAAAAACACAAAGAGGACATCTATAATACTTTCAACAATAAAGATTTTTTAAAAATTTTAAGCCGAAACCGGTTTGGCTTAGTGGATAGAGCGTCGGCCTGCAGACTGAAAGCTCCTAGGTTCGATTCCAGTCCAGGGCATGTACCTTGGTTGCTGGCACATCCCCAGTGGGGGGTGTGCAAGAGGCAGCTGATCGATGTTTCTCTCTCATCGATGTTTCTAACTCTCTATCCCTCTCTCTTCCTCTCTGTAAAAAATCAATAAAATTTAAAAAAATAAAAAAATTTAAAAAAAATAAAATTTAAGTTTAAAAACAGAACATAGAGAAAGTTAAAACTATGTTATTCTTAACACCCCAAAATAAAAAGTAATAACATTTTGGTGCATATTCTTTCAAACTTTTCTCTATAAGTATAGACAATTTTTCATAAATGAATCAATTTATGTAAATAGACTTTCATAACATTTTTAAAAAACTCAATGTATAAAAAAATAAATAAAAATAAAAATGATATATCAAGGACATATTTTCATGCTAAGCAATGTGGTTCTACATTTTTGCTTCTAATGATTGCATATTATTCTATGAATGCCAGAATTTGCATAAAATTGAAAATAAATATTCAGATGAGCAAAAGAAGTCAGACACAAAGGGCACATACTATTTGAGTCCATTTATATGAAGTTCAAGAACATGTAAAAGTAATCTGTGGTGACAAGTAGGAAGAGTGGTTATCATAGGGGGACTTTGTCTGGGAAAGGGCACAAGAGAGCCTTCTGAGGTGCAGGAAATGTGCTCTGTCTTGACTGGGTGATGCTTACACAGGTGAACACACATGTAAAAATTCACCAAGCTGGAAAGTTTAATTTAAGTTCTTTATTGCATATATGTTACACCTCAAGAAAATATTTTTGAAGATTCATATTTAGTTTGTTTCTAATTTACCTCTCATGATTTTGTTCAGGACAGCAAAATCCCCAGCTAAAAAAACTTGCCACCTCCCCAAACTCCCCAGCAGTGGGCATGGCAGTGACCCAGTTCTGGCAAATGAGACTAAATGAAAGGCAGATGGATAAAACAGGAAACCAAGGTTGTCCTTCTCCCTTCCCACTGCTTGAAACTCAGACTTGATGGTTAGAGGTAGAGTAGCCATATCGTGACCATTAGGATGAAAGCCATAAGCTGTGGATGATGAAAGTAAAAGCTAGCCCAATGATTATCATCATTGATGTTTCTATCTCTCTCTCCCTTCCTCTCAGAAATAAATAAAAAAATATATATATTTTTTTAAAGAAAATAGAAGCTAGAAGTGGTGTGGGTTCTGAAAGACTTCCTAAAACAGCTCTTCTAGCCCTGGATTGCTTAAATCTAGACTTTACCATGAGAAAAATTATTATTCATTAAGCCGCTGGAGGTGGGTTTCTGTGACTTTCAGTGGTCGTCAACTTTAATGGACAATCTTGTCCATACATCTTCTAGAATGGTCATTAGGCAGTTCACAAATACTTAAGTTCTCCTCTCAAGCACATGGAAGGATTGTATTTTTCCACTCTTTGAATTAGGAATTTGTTTTGGTCAATTTCTGTTAGCAAAGTGGCTTATGATACTCTGGGTGGAAACTTTAAAAGCCAGTGCTTGGTTCTCAACATTCCCTTGCCCCATCCTGTTGATCATGATTCAGGCTGGCCTTCAGGGCTTGCCATTATCAGTTCTTCTAGGCTCTTCCCATCCTCTCTCACATAGCCATCAGAATTCTCCAAACTTATAAACACCAGGCACATCCTTACTGCAAGCTTGGCTTCCCACTAGATAGAGTCTCCAGTGGCCTGGGTCCCTGAGTTACTCTAAGGAGCAAGACTAACTGGCCTGCTATGATCAAGTAGTGGGTTGAAGGAATAAATCTTTGTTAGTTAATCCACTGAGATTTGAGGATTGTTTATAATTGCAGCTGAAACTAGTTTACCTAAAAGAATACCCATGTTTCATTATCTCTTTGGGATTAATTCCTAAAGGTATGCATGTTTCAATACACATTAACAAACTGCCCCTCAGAAATGTTAGATCTGTTTACACCTCTCTGACAGTATATAACAGAGTCCCTTATAATATATCTTTTGTTACACTGACAACTGGGTTTGCACAATCTTTTTAACTTTTCCTAATCTGATAGGCAAGAAGAATATGTCATCTTAACATTTCATATCTTTATAAATCCTTACCCTTTTTTAGTAAGAACTCTAAGAGACACATTATGAAGGGTTAAGGTTCAAGACAGTTTACTGTTAAAGAGGAGGAAGAAGAAGGGATCAAATATTTAATAAGCCCTTTTATATGCCAGGCATTGTGCATGGAGCTTTATTCAATATTCATTCAACAAACATTTATCAACTAGGAACTGCAGGTGCTAAAGAAAAACACTCCAACAGTTTCTTCTTGAACGTCTCTTGTGGATATTTAATCACATCTGTATCTGTAAAGAAAACAATTTCACTATGTGTCCCCAAATGATAAACTGTTCAAAATGAGTTGATTATGGGCATTAATTATGTTTGTGATACCAGGAGGAAATCAAGTTCTTTACTGGGTCTCAAGGACTCCCAGCCACCAGCTGCTGATTTTGCCCTCTAGTGGCAATATGAGTAAACTACAGGAGTCAGGCAGCCCGGTTTCCTTGGCAGAGGAACACTCAAGGAGCTAACTAGGCAGGAAATAAAAATTAGAAAAAATAGCAGTCCCTTTAAAGGGGCAGGTGCTCTCGAACTCCAGCCAGAGGGGGCCGCAACGTAATACAGCCTGCTGTTGCCTGATCTTCTGAATATTCCAAAGAAGCCAGAAATCAGAATTTTTATGTCCAATCTCCACCTCAACTATTAAATCAGCTTCTAATAAAACACTGTAAGGGACAAACCAAACTTATCTGCTGGCCAGGATGAGTTTGTGACATCTGTATTATTTTTCTCAGAATGAAGTTCAAGCACCCCTACATTAGAATCACCTGTAATACTTTTTAAAAATTTTTTTTATTGATTTCAGAGAGGAAGGGAGAGGAAGAGATAGAAATATCAATGATGAGAGAGAATCACTGATTGGCTGCCTCCTGCAAGCCCCACACTGGGGATCAAGCCACAACCTGGGCATGTGCCCTGATCAAGAATCAAACCACGATCTTCTGGTTCATAGGTTGACACTCAACTACTGAGCCACGCCAACTGGGTACCTGTGACACTTATTCACTTATTCAAAATGCAGTTTTCCAGAGTTAATGAATCAGATCTCTGTGGTGAGGCAGGAATCTACATGCCTTTTGAAGAAGCACCCTAGGTGTTCTTTGTGCTTACCAAAATTTGAAAACTCCTCCCTTAAATCGCAGGTTCTCTGACTTTAATGTGCATCAGAATCACATGAAAGGCTGTGAATACACAGATTACTGAGCCCCACCCCCACCCCCACTCTCACTCCTCCCAGAGTTTTGGATTTAATAGCTCTTGCGTGGGCCCAATAATTTGCACTTTTAATGAGTTTCCAGATGATTCTGATGCTGCTGGTCCAGCGACAACACTCTGGGAACAGCTGGATTAGAGGATGAATGTTAATTGAGTATGTGCTAAACTCTCATCCTTACAGACTTTATGGGGCAAATTGGTCCATTTTACAGATTAAGAAATGGAGGCCAAAACAGATTAAGAAGCACCCCCCACGTTCTGCTGGTCAGGATGTAATCATCCTGCTGATTAAAGGAAGTCTTGAATTTACATCCCTCACTACTTATCCCCTGAATCCTTTTAGGAAAAACAAATTTTAGGTACAATGAAGCAGATATCAGGGAGGAGAAGGAATTGCAAATGATTCAAGTTGGCCTTCAGGGCTCTCCAGTTCTTCTCGGCTTTCTCTCATCTCTTCTCACATGACCATCAGGATTCTCCAAACTTCTATAAACCCCAAGCACATCCCTACTGCAAGCTTGGCTTCCTACTATTCCACTCAGCTGGCAAGGACCTCATCCTTATCCCTACCCTTGATTAAGTCATATCCTGTGCATCCAATCCCCTTTCATGTGTAGAGGCTGGAAGCCAAGCACTACATTTCCTAAGCTCCCTTGCAGCTAAGGCTCTGGATGTGATTTGGATCCCACCAATCCGATGCACTTGGGTAGACATGGTTTTGGAACTGCCAGATATCTACATTGTTAGTGGAGGCAGTGGCTTCTTGAACATGGCAGGAGCAGCAGCACCTGTGGCAATCCAGATCTGGACTCTGATCTGGACTTGTTTGGGAGTCATTTTCAGTGTAGGTCTGTTTCTTCAGGCCTCCCCACCACCACCAGTCAATCTGTTAGCCATTTAATACCCTCTGATAAATTCCTTTCTGCTTATGTTAGCTACACTTGACTCTGTTCTCTAGGACTTAACCCAGAATAATAACACAAACACATCCAGGGTGCTGCTAAGTTTAGCAACTAGTTCTCTAGAAAAATGTACACAAATCTATAAATTTTACTGTTATAAAGGGTGTGTTATACACAATCCTATATAATAAAAGCCCAGGGACCAAACGGCGGAATGACCAGACAACCAGTTGACCAGTCGCTATACGCTCTCTGACCACCAGGGGGGGCAGACACTCAATGCTCAGCTGACTGGGATGAGCACGCTCCCACAGCGGGAGCAGCCACTCAGAGGGTGGGTCCACTAACAATGTAGATATCTGGCAGTTCCAAAACTAAGTCTACCCAAGTGCATCGGATTGGTGGGATCCAAATCACATCCAGAGCCTTAGCTACAAGGGAGCTTAGGAAATGTAGTGTTTGGCTTCCAGCCTCTACACATGAAAGGGGATTGGATGCACAGGATCTGACTCAATCAAGGGTGGGGATAAGGATGAGGTCCTTGCCAGCTGAGTGGAATAGTAGAAAGCCAAGCTTGCAGTAGGGATGTGCTTGGGGTTTATATAAGTTTGGAGAATCCTGATGGTCATGTGAGAAGAGATGAGAGAAAGCCGAGAAGAAAGTGGAGAGCCCTGAAGGCCATCTTGAATCATTTGCAATTCCTTCTTCTCTCTGATATCTGTTCGGCTGACCAGGATGAGTGGTGCTTCCACAGCAGGCCAATCCCCGCAGGCCATGCCCCCCACCAGTGCACAAATCCTGTACACCAGGCCTCTAGTTTATAAATAACAAAATATACCATACTCATTAAATATTCCATTTTTCCAATCAATTCTCACAGGATGCTTTTGTTAACTTTGGCTGAACTCTTGTGTCCATGGCCAATTGGTTTATAGTCATAATTCAACCATGATTTGACAAATGAATTTGTATTCCACACCACTCTTTTCCCAATAAATTTAATATTACTAAATCTGATTTATAATCTACTGGTAAACTATTTCTCACTCTCATATAAATTATATTCATTAAATTGAAACCTCTTTTAGCTCTATCACTATGTATATCAGAACCTCACTGTTCATCGATGATATGACTAATATCTATGATGGATCAGATCATGCTTTTTAAATACTAGAAGAATATTTTCTCAACTTTCTTCTCTTCACAGTGTAATGGCTACAGATCCTTCCTTCTATTAAATATAACCTACATTATAAACATTTTCTCTATAGCTTTCTTAAGACAATCAGCAAAGCCATAAATCAAGACCTGACTTAGACTGTCTGCCAATTTCCATTGTGTAAATACTCCCACAGTGGCCAATTTTAAGTTATCAATATGAGTGAAGTCACTGAGTGTGGAGTTGAGAAGAAATGTGCACACCTGTATAGTATTTCCACCATACAGATGCAATAGACATATCCTCAAGAGCCTAGATAATACTACAATGCAGTAACATCATTAGAAAATGATGTGTTCAGCTTATTTTTTATAAGCATTAATATTTTTAAAATATGTTTTATTGATATTTTACAGAGAGGAAGGGAAAGGGATAGAGAGTTAGAAACTTTCTATGAGAGAGAAACATCAATCAGCTGCCTCCTGCACACCCCCTACTGGGGATGTGCCCGCAACCAAGGTACATGCCCTTGACTGGAATCGAACCTGGGACCCTTCAGTCCGCAGGCTGACGCTCTATTCACTGAGCCAAACTGGTTAGGGCTGTGTTCAGCTTATTTAAAATATATTTTTTTATTAATTTCAGAAAGGAAGAGAGAGAGTGAGAGTGAGAGCGAGAGCGAGAGCGAGAGAGAGAGAAAAATCAAAGATGAGAGAGAATCATCGATCGGCTACCTCCTGCACGCTCCAGACTGGGAATGGAGCCCACAACCCAGGCATGTGCCCTGACCGAGAATTGAACTGTGACCTTCTTGTTCATAGGTCAACATTCAAGCACTGAGCCACACTGGCCTGGCTGTTCAGCATTTATTACTCTTGTTTTCAATATAATGTATTTAATTATAGGTTTATATAATTTTTTAATAATTTTAGTGTTTACCAACTCACAGAATTCCTGAAAATTGAATCAGCTCTCAAGGCCACTATGAGCCAGCTCTAGCATACAATCAATGTTGCCCCTTCCTTTTGTCTAATGGTGCAATATATCAAGGCTCATCTCCCACCTCACCTCGTCCAGGAAACCTTCCTTATAGCCTCCAAACTTTAGAGAGCTCTATCTCCTGAATCCTTACAACTCGCAGATTTTGCACTAATCCTTTTGTAGTTGATATTGACACCTTTGTCCGTGCTCAGAACCTAGTAAAGAAGATATACAGTGAGTGGCCAGATTATTATGATCTCTGAACGCATAATAATCTGGCCACTCAGTGTATATCCTATATAATAAAAGGCTAATATGCAAATTGTCCCCTCGACCAGGTGTTCCACCAGCAGGCAGGCCGGCCAATCACCCATGCACAAATTCATGCACCGGGCCATGTATACACATACACACACACACACATACACATACACACACACACACACATACAGTGAGTAGCCAGATTATTATGCATTCAGAGATCATAATAATCTGGCCACTAAGTGTATAAGGAGAGAGAACCAGTCTTTTCCATCTTTGTATCCCTCCCGAGCCTGGACCAATGTGTCATGCATGACCTTGGCAAAAACTTGACAAAATGTCTGTGGTGGTTTAACATGTAGATAATAGATATATGGGAAATACTAAAAGTTTTTCAAACTCTGGCTCTGCCACTTACTAGTTGGGTGGCCTTTCTTAGGGTGTCTTTATTATCCTTGTCTGTAAACTTAGGATAATAATATCTTCCTTATAGAGCTTGGGTGAATAGTTATGGTGAAATGATAGTATGTGCATGGTATTCATCAAAACCCTGAAATAACAAAAGATTGAGACAAATTAATATCCAGCCCTAGCCGGTTTGGCTCAGTGGGTAAAGCTTCGGCCTGCAGGGGGTGTGCAGGAGGCAGCCGATCAATGATTTTCTCTCATCATTGATGTTTCTTTCTCTCTCTCCCTCTCCCTTCCTCCCTGAAATCAATAAAAATATATATTTTTAAAAAGTTAATATCCATCCATGGGAATCTGGCTGAGTAAATTGAAGTACAACCATTCAGTAAAATATTACACGGGTGGAAAAAAAGAATGAATGAGCTCTGTATGTACTAGCATGTAACGATCTACAGAAATATTCTTTTTTTTTATATTTTATTGATTTTTTACAGAGAGGAAGAGAGAGAGTTAGAAACATCGATGAGAGAGAAACATGGATCAGCTGCCTCTTGCACACCCCCTGCTGGGGATGTGCCCGCAACCAAGGCACATGCCCCTGACCGGAATCGAACCCGGGACCCTTGAGTCCGCAGGCCGACGCTCTACCCACTGAGCCAAACCGGTTTCGGCTACAGAAATATTCTTAATGAAACAGCAAAGTGCAGAACAGTCTATGTCATTTGATGTCATTTATGGAAAAGAGGAAAAAACATATACACATTCAGAGAATATGTGCAGTACAGACACATAAGAAACTGGGTGGTGAGGGAAAGAGGTGAAAGGGAAACTCACCATTCTATTGAACCTTTTGAATTTTGAACCATGTGAATGTATTATCTATTCCTGAATACACACGAAAAAATTAATGATGCTAGCAGAACCCCTGGCGCAAGAGCAAAGAGCCTCAAAAAACTGGTGGCTCTTAAGATGATAATAATGATTAACTACGGAAAGGTCAACTCAAATTCCAAATCGTAGCTCCTAAGAAGAAGAGCTTTGGAGTCAGACCTGGGATGAACTGTGCCTCTGCCCTTCAGCAACTGTGTGACCTTGGACAAACCACTTAACCTTCCTGTGCCTCTGTAAAACGGGAATGACAATACCACTCTCCTTTGTGCTGCTGTGAGGTTAAAATGAAATAAAGCGTGTTGAGCACGCAGCCGGGTACACAGTAAGAACTCAATATATGTTAGATTTTCTTTTAATTATCAACAAACAGAAAAGTTGGCAAAGACATAAAGCAATATGCAAAAGACAAAATTTAGACAGTAAACAAACATGAATAATCTTACTAGTAATTAGAAAAAATATAAATTAAATCCTCAATGAGGCAACAATTGCCAATTGCAAGTGCTGCAGAACAGCGCTCAGGACCCTTCTGTCTGGCCATAGGATCCTATATTAGGCATATTCTTCCCAGCTTCACACTCCCAACCTTGACCTCTTACCTTGCAGACAAACATGACAGAGGACGATTCAACAATGTCTTTTGAGACCAGCTGCCCATATGAGTACTTCTCCACCTTCCCCAGGGTTACCAGCTTCCAGAGCTTCTCATCAGACCACGACTTTAACAGCTCCATCTGCCTGAGGGGAAAATATGTTAGAATGCGTTGCCCTCCCTCACAGAAGGTGCACAGCTCTTAGCAATTTCCAGAAAGGGAACATGTTCTCCTGCTCTTGCAAATGCCTAAGTTGGAAGATTTCGCACAGCCTCCAATCACCTAGCCTGTAGCCAATCTCCTATCACATATCGCCTTGGCTCCCTCTGCCCTCTTCTCCAGGCCCTCCCATCCAGCCACTCCCCTCTGCTATTCCTCAAACACACCTATGTAATCCACCAACTATGATTCTCTCACTTCTGTTCCTCCCTCCAGGAGACTTTCCCCAGTTCCTTGACCACAACCTTGTGGCTCACTAAGCTATTCCCATTCCAAGTAACACTGTGAGAAGGCCTCACTGCAGCTCACCAGCTATTCTGCCCCTTGGCCCTACTTTGGTTTGGGCGGCGCATTCCTACCCATCTCCTATGGCCTATTGGCTTCAAATACTCAGCCCTGGGGAAGAGTCTGGATTCACCTCTTTTGTACCCTGTGGTTGAAGGCCCACTGAAGTGACTTCCCCTCCACCTGACCTCATATACCGCATACATGTGTTTGCCTTCCCTCAGATGAGGCCCCAACGGACTACTAGCTGTGGCAGTAGATTTTCTCAGCTCCAACAGATTATGAGCTCAGAACTCAGTGACTTAGGCCTCAGTGGGGGCACTGAGTTCCATTCAGAGCACCAAAGGAGAATGGAGTCAGTGCCATGTCCAGGTGAGAAGGGTCTAGAGGCACTGGAAGGAAAGCTGGGCCACCACAGAAGGAGCACCTACTATGTGCCAAACACTGGGCCCACACTTCCCATGATTATTTCATTCAATCCTTACAATGACCTTGGAAGAGAGGAATCATTATCTCCATTTCACAGAGCAGGAGACTAACACTTGGAGAAGTGACCTATCTAAGGTCACATGGCTGAAGAGCTGAGACTGGAAGGAAACCAGCGTCATTTCCCACTATATGAACAAATGAACTGCTCCTCCCTTGGAGACTAAATCCCCCTTTGTCAGCGGAAACCGGTTTGGCTCAGTGGGTAGAGCGTCGGCCTGCGGACTCAAGGGTCCCAGGTTCGATTCTGGTCAAGGGCATGTACCTTGGTTGCAGGCACATCCCCAGTAGGGGATGTTTCTAACTCTCTATCCCTCTCTCTTCCTCTCTGTAAAAAATCAATAAAATATATTTTTAAAAAATAATAAAATAAAATAAATAAATTCCCCCTTGTCAGGCTCCAGATCCTTTATGAAGCACTATCTGAGCTCTAGTTCACAGGGACGCTCTGCCTATCATGATTCTCTATAGCCTGCAACCTATGACATGTATTTTCAGTGCCAGTGCCTATGCTTCATTTGACTTTCACTCTTTCCTAAAGATAACTGAATGAGCATCTGCATGTGCCTGGCACTATGACAACACAGGGATTACAATGGTAAAGAGTACAGATAGGGCCTTGCCAACATATTGCTTACTGTCTGAATGGGCAAATAAATTGCAAAGTATTGTATAATCAAGAATTACAGTTTTAACATAGCGTGATAAAAGCATTGAGAGGCACCCTCTCTATTCTGGGTTGAGGGTAGATGGGGTTGGTTAGTGAGGTGGGGTGGTGAGGCCCAGAGACTTCTGAATCAGACATTCTGGGACATCCCCACCCTGAGCCTTACTTCCTTCACCCATAAATTGGGGAGAATAAGAGAAATATCCTCACAGGACTGAATGTAAATTAGATAAGGCAAGTAGTCCAGACGTCTTAATATCCTTCCTGGCCCAGCAAGCACTCAATACACATTAGCCATTCTAGTATTACTGTTCCACAAGGAAGGGATATTTGAACTGAGACCTGAAGGTATAGTAGGAGTTTGAGAACTTGGGTGGGAGGTGGGTACTGAAGAATATTTCAGGCAGAGAGAAAAGCACCTAGAATTTCCCACTGGGCCTGGGACAAAGTTAGGTATCTAATAAACACCCAGGGGGGAAGATGCTGGCTGATGATGGAGTTACCTAAAAAAATCAAACCGATGCTGGGCATCCTTTTTAACTTCGTCGTCCAACTTATTAGCAACGAAATCATCTTGGTCGACAACCAAGAACTCTGTTTCTTCCATACAGACCACAGTGGCCCTCCTTACTGAAGAACTCAGAAGGCCCATTTCCTGTTGGGTAGATAGGGGCAAAGGCAAGTAAGAAGCTACCTCTCATTTCCTGCTTGCAACCTTGTATACCTCTTTCCTGCTTCTGTCTCCCCGCTTCCCTTGAAATTTCTCCTCTCCAGACTGCAGGTTCTGGGGCCACCCCTGTGCTCTTGCTCATCACCCCTTCAGTGAGCCCACTCCTCCCTTTTAATATGTTGCCTGTGGAAAAAGAGGCAACAGACTTGACCAGGCCAAAGTCAGGAAGCTGGAGAGGCCTCACTGAGGAGTCACGTATCTCTAAGGGGTCATATGGGGAACATACTCCTTAAACATCACAAATGAAGAGTTGGCCTTTGACAGAGAAGGGTGCTAGGACCCACAACAGGGCAGTGACTTGCACAGAATATAAGGTAGGATTGGGCCTGGCCAAGAGGTTCTAACAGGAATCTCTCACACTCCAACCCCAGCCCAGGAAGCCAGGCCCTTCCTCCATTACCCCAAAACAGTCGCCCTTCTGCAGCAACATCGGGTGGGGGTCTAGGAAGGCGCTGCTGCCATCCTCATCCTCAGTCACTGCGACTCTTCCCAAGTAGATGAAATAAAAGCTGTTGCTCTTCTTCCCCTTCTTTATGATCACACGTCTGCGACCAAACCTGGAAAAAGACCATAGCCCTGTGATCTAGTAGCAACCCAGAGCCCGGTACATGCTGGGAGGAGAGTTGGATTGGTTGTGCCCTTTGCTCTGGAGAATTAAAACACAGGCTGGGACTAGAAAGGACTCAGAAGAGCCCAGTCCCAGTTCCACCAAGCTAACGTTGCCCACCTCTGTTAGATTGAAGCTTCCAGAGAACAGAGCCTTTGTCAGTCTGCTTGGTCACACAGTAAATGTTCAATGAACAGTTGTGAAATAAATGAATGAACACATGCTGAAAGGATTGGATAAGTGGCTAAATAATTAAAAGCACTGGTTTTAGAGTCACACCAGGATCCCAATCCTGGTTCTACCCCTAGCTAGCTATGTGCCACTGGGCAACTCATATCCCCTTTCTGAGCTTCCGTTTCTCTTGTCTGTAAAATGTAGATGAATATGCCTAGAAAGAGACAAATAAGTGGTCTTGTTATGATCTTCAAGAACTCACTACCCAATTGGGAACTCTGAGGGTAGAAGTGCCAGGTCCCAAGAAAACTGGGAGTTAGTTCTTAAGCTCAGAAGGAAGTTTCTGTATTTCAAATGCAAGCTCAAATTTCACTTCTTTCAATATTCATTAATTTCCTTCATTCATTCAATATAAGTTAAACAAATTCCAACTGTGTCTGTCAGGCACAGTGATAAAGGACACAGATTTCATTCTCAAAATTATGGTCAAGTAAGGAGGTAAATAAGGTTTAAAAATGCTTTAAGAGAGGTAAACATGGGATAATTAGAAGCACAGAGAAGGGGCATTTAACTCAGCTTAGGAAGGCCAGAGAAAGCTCTAGGATGGTGTCTGGAGTCATCCAGGTGGACAGAGTGATGGAAGAACATCCCAGGCAGAAGGACTCCATGTCCAAAGGCCCAGAAGTGCCCTAGCTGGTCTGGCTCAGTGAATAGAGCGTCGGCTTGTGGACTGAGGGGTCCCAGGTTTGATTCCAGTCAAGGACACATGCCCGGATTGGGGGCTTGATCCCCAATGGGGAGCATGCAGGAGGCAGCCGATCAATGATTCTCACTCATCATTGATGTTTCTATCTCTCTCTCCCTCTTCCTTCCTCTCTGAAATCAATAAAACTTTATTTTAAAAAAAGAAAATAACAGTTTCAAAGGCCCAGAAGTGGCTGGAAGCATGGGCACATTCAAAGGAATAACTGTAACTACCATTAGAAAGGAAAATGGGAGACGGGAAGGAGGTCAGGGGAGTAATGGGAGAGATATCTGGCTCGGTACAAAAGTTGGGCTAAGTTTGGATTTTACCCAGAAGGCAATGGGGAGCCCAAAGTCTGCCCTTCAGTGTCTACCAAGGTCTTAGGAAATCAGTGGCCTTTGTAAAAGTGCCCCAGTGTTTTCCAGACTGCTGTTGTACCCCTCAACTCCAATCTCTCTGCATTGCCCTCAGCAGGCCCTCTGAATTCCCCTCCCCCTCCTCACTGAGCTACCAGCAGCAGGAGAGCCAGAGACAATCCTCTGCACAGGACAAGTGTTACTTCCTTTGTTCCATCTATTTGTCTACACAGCTCCCCCTGCTTGGAATGGACTTTCCTCTCTTATTCACCTATTCAAATTCTTTCAAGGAGCTCAAGGTCCAGCTCAGATCCTACTGCCTCCAGGAAGACCTCTCTGACTCAGCCCATAGCAATATCTCCTCTTCTCAGCTTCCAGAGCATCCACTGGCTTCATGACCCTGTGGCAAATTCCTGGGGACAGGGACTAGAGAACAGGTGGACTGAGGACTGCATTAGGCTGGAGTCAGTAGCTTTAGGCTTCCCTCTGGCTCTGGGTTTGTTTGGATATAAACCAGAAGCTGTGTCAACGTAGGAAAGAGGTGATGGCCCAGATGACAATGGCCAGATGGGAGAAGGCAGGCATATTCAGCCAGGAAATAAGACTTTGGGGTCCAAAGAGCACAGCCAGTGTTCACTCAAGTGTAGACTTCTAGAATTGGAGCCAGAAAGACCCTCAGAGATCATATAGCTCGATCTACATTTTCAGGATGAGGAAAGTGGGGCCCTCCCGGGGACTTGCTTGAAGGTCACACTTGAGTCAGCATTAGAACCTGAATCTCCTACAGTAGACATCTACTGCTTTTCCTGCCAAGCATCTGGTCACATTTTTCTACCAACTGCACCCTGATTTTGCTTTGGGGAAAACACCCTTTCTTGACTGTCAGACAATCAGAGCATCACTGCCCACTGATGATTCAAGAGAAGCTAACCTGGTTCAGAAAGAACTATTTCCAAGGCTCTGACTGGAGGGACTAGGATGTTTCCTCTCTTTCACAAGGGACTGAAACCAGAAGGAGGAAAGTTGGGAGTTGTGGCTGGGACAGTCATCTCTCCATTGTGAGAAGAGAGTCTGGCTGAGAAGGTGGCTTATGCTATGAAGTGCCAGGAGATGGAGACAGACAGGGTCCTGGTGACACTAAGCCCCTAAATCCAGCTAAGCCTAAAGCTGGGGAACTATTCCAGGACTTTTCAGATACATGAGTCACCAATACATTCCCCTGGACTGTGTTCTGTCACTTGCAACTGGAAGGATCCTATCTAATCTGCTAATTCCCAGTCCTGGACAATCAACAACTGGCTTTAACAATCACCATCTTTTGATCTACAGAAAAGCCATATTCTCCTCATTTCACTGATGAGGATACTAGGCTCAGAAAGCTTAAGTGGCTTGTCTGAGATCCCAGTGGGCAGACATGGTATTAAATTCCAGAGCTCCTCCTAGCTCCATGATTCTTTTTCTTTCCATGACACCATCCTGCCTGTCCTGGAATCTCACTTTAGGATAGCAGTGACTTGCTCTTCTTCATTAGGCTAGAACAAAGCAGATGGTACCCTCTCCCTGGAATGTCCACCTGTCAAATATACCTGTTCAAATGTCACCTCTGCTGTGAAACTCCCTCGTTCAAACCAACTGGATAATTACCTCCTCCCCCTGGCTTATTACCTGTGGAAAGGATCCTGCATGGTTCATAAAGGATCATAACCTATAATTAGTTGTGATTATGTCTTAGATTGTGACCTCCATGAAGGAAGATATCAGGGCACAAACCTATAGTGACATTACATCCTGAATTTTCAAAACAGGCCTCACCTCAAATATTGTGCGAGGCTATACTCTGTAAGCCTTCGGAATGTCCTGGAAATAGCAATATGTCCGCACATACCTCTTAAGCTTCTCTACTACAAGGTATTTACGAGGCGCTTTTTGTGCCATGGGCCCTGTGACAATCTGATAAAGCCTTCACAGAATAATGTCTCAAATGTATAAAATAAAATATAGCAGAGTTAGTTAACAAAAACCCCAATTTGTGATGTAGCAATATGTGTGCCTCTTTATTAAGGCATCAAATAACAAAGATAGCATATCTAATAACTACCATATTTTCAAAGATGTGATAAACTATTTTTCAAGAAACCTGCAACATTAAATATAATGTGAAAATATTTGTGATTTCTTTTGGTGAAAAAGTCACAATAATGTCTAATAATACAGTGGTTTGCTACCTACATCCATGATTGAAGAAAATGATAAATTTCAGCTAGAGATTAAGAAAAATACAGATTTCAGCAGTGTGGAACATTTAGGCAACATGGTCTGGTGCTTTGCAGGAAAGCGTGCGCGTTTGTGCTTGGCCAGCAGCAGCCTTGCGGGCTTGGGGGGCCGCAAATCTGGTCTTTTTCCATGAGGATAAGAGCTCGTGGCTGGTTGTGCAGTGCCCTGACCTAGCCTAACCATGCTGGTGCTGTTTGAAACGTCCGTCAGCTACGCCATCTTTAAGGTTTTGAATGAGAAGAAACTTCAAGAGGTTGATAGTTTGTGGAAAGAATTTGAAACTCCAGAGGAAGCAAATAAAATAGTTAAGCTAAAACACTGGGAGAAATTTCAGGATACAGCAGAAGCATTAGCAGCATTCACAGCTCTGATGGAGGGCAAAACCAACAAGCAACTAAAAAAAGTACTGAAGAAAATAGTAAAAGAAGCCCATGAACCCCTGGCTGTAGCTGATGCTAAACTAGGAAGTGTCATAAAGGAAAAGCTGAATCTAATTGCATCCATAGTCCTGTTGTTAATGAACTTATGAGAGGAATTTGTTCAGAGATGGATGGGTTAATACCTGGGGTAGAACCACAAGAAATGGCAGCTATGTGTCTTGGTTTGGCCCACAGCTTGTCCCGGTATAGATTGAAATTTAGTGCTGATCAAGTGGACACAATGATTGTTCAGGCAATTTCCTTGTTGGATGATTTGGATAAAGAACTAAACAACTACATTATGAGGTGTAGAGAATGGTATGGCTGGCATTTCCCTGAATTAGGAAAAATAATTTCAGATAACTTGACATACTGCAAGTGTTTGCAGAAAGTTGGTGATAGGAAGAATTATGCCTCGGCCCAACTTTCTGAATTACTGCCAGAGGAAGTTGAAGCAGAAGTGAAAGCAGCTGCAGAGATATCTATGGGAACAGACGTTTCAGAAGAAGATATTTGCAACATTCTGCATCTCTGCACTCAGGTGACTGAAATCTCAGAATATAGAACCCAACTTTATGAATACTTACAAAATCAAATGATGGCCATTGCACCCAATGTCACAGTCATGGTTGGAGAATTAGTTGGAGCACGGCTCATTGCTCATGCAGGTTCTCTTTTGAATTTGGCCAAACATGCAGCTTCCACAGTTCAGATTCTCTGAAAAGGCACTCTTCAGAGCTCTAAAGTCTAGACGGGATACCCCTAAGTATGGTCTCATTTATCATGCTTCGCTCGTAGGCTAGACAAGTCCCAAACACAAAGGAAAGATTTCTCAAAACTGTTTTGGCTATTCGATATGATGCTTTTGGTAAAGATTCCAGTTCTGCAATGGGAGTTGAGAACAGAGCCAAATTAGAGGCCAGGTTGAGGGCCATTGAAGATAGAGGGATAAGGAAAATAAGCAGGACAGGAAAGGCATTAGCAAAAGCAGAAAAATATGAGCATAAAAGTGAAGGGAAGTCTTATGACCCTTCTGGTGACTCCACACTGCCAACCTGTTCTAAAAAACGCAAGATAGAACAGGTAGATCAAGAGGATGAAATAATTGAAAAGGCAAAAAAAGCTAAGGTTAAAATTAAAGTTGAAGTAGAAGAAAAAGAAGAGCAAGGAGGAGGAGGAGGAGGAGGAGGAGAAGGAGAAAGAGAAGGAGAAGGAGAAGGAGTACTAGTGGTGGAAGAACAGGAGACATCTGTGAAGAAGAAGAAAAAGGATAAGAAGAAACACATTAAGGAAGAACCGCTTTCTGAGGAAGAACCATGCACCAGCACAGCGGTTCCTAGTCCAGAGAAAAAGAAGAAGAAGAAAGGTAATGAGGACTAATGGAAAGGAATTACAATTGGATCACCTGGATACATCGTCCTTAAGATTCAGTCAAGAGTATGCCAGAGATGCTCCCTAAGATAATTGAGGATGAACAGAGGTTTAGTGAAACAAAGTGATTACTCATCTATAGCTTTTCAAACCTACTTGTGTCTTGACATCAACTCTGTTAACTTTATTATATCATTATTTTTAGTCTTTGTAATCCAAATAAAAATATTTTCTTGGTAAAAAAAGAAAGAAAGAAAAAGAAAAATACAGATTTCATTTTTCCCTCATCCCAGTTCAAGACCCTTGCCCTAGTTCCTGTCTGGATGTACTAGTAATATAATCATCTGTGATCATTCTGCCTTTTTGGGCCTGGATTTGAGCTCAGCTCTGCTATTCATTATCTGGGTGACCTAAGATGAGTCATTTCCCCCTTATGAGCCTCCATTTTCTTATCTGAAAAATTAGAGAATTGGAACAGATCCTTTCCGAGGTTCCTACCAGATCCTCTCCTTAATTCTGGGTAGAATCTCAATGAATGGATGAGATAAATTGTGCTACAACCATAAGAGTGAGCACCAAGGTGAACTAACAGATGGCTTTCCTCGGCTGACACTCAGCAGAGAGGCTGGCACACCTGCCATGGCCTTCTCAGCCGGCTCTTCCTGCCTAGCCCAGCTCCAGCCCTGGGCCGGGGGGCCCTCACTCACCGTTCAAAGCGGAGGACCCTGGCCAGGAGCAGCTGCAGGGCCTCTGAGTAGTTCCGGTAGCAATCCAGGACCTGCAGGAAGTTACACAGGGCCTGGATGTCCTGCTCTGTCCTCCAAGAAGGCATCTTCTGTGCTATCTCAATGGCCCTTGGAGGGAAGTAACCCTAGGGAGAGAGAACCAGAGTGACACACAGGACCCAGCAGTTTCCCCCCTAGGCCAGAGGACAACTTCTCACACTGCTGCTTTCACACTTTCCCACCCCAACACAACAGTGGCTGACATGTGCTTACTGTGTGCCGTGCACCAGGACACATCTTACACACACCATCTCACTGCATCTTCGCCCAACCCAAGAAGCAAGGCACTATTATTATTCCCATCGACAGGTGAAGACACTTGGATTAAAACCTAGATCTGCTACATGTCAAAGCCTATATTCCCAACTACTGACCATACTGCCACTGCTGTTCAATGACCCCCAACCCCAGGCAACATGAGCTCCCTAAGCTCCAGGGGCCCCTCAGCACATGCACACTGCAGTCAGGGGAGACCTTCCTTGTCCCAGCCTATACCTCGGTGTGCTGCAGAAGACTAAGGAACAGGGAGCTACAGAGACTATTAGCTAACCCTCATGAACCAGGACTCGTGGACCAGTAGGAACAGATCCACCCATTCACCCACTACTCCCACGTGTTGAGAATATGATACTTAAGTAGTTAACACCCCCACTGGCTGCCCATTGCATTTAAGATAAAATCCGTGCCATGCCTAGGGGGTCCAAGTGATCTGATTCCCTACCTCCTTAAACCACTCCAACCTCACAGCTCCTGCCTTGCCCCTTTATTCTCTAGTCTCTAGCCATCTACCCATTTCTTGGAGGTGTCAAGTTTGCTTCTGTCTTGCAGTCTTTGCTTGGGCTATTTCCTCTGCCTGGAATGTTCTTCCCCTGGATTCTCCCATAGATATGGCTGCCCCCTCCTCATTCTAATCTCAACTCCTATGTCCTCAGGAAAACCCTACTGGATCAACTGAGCTAAAATACCAGGGCCCTTCATCAGCCAGCGTGGCTCAGTGGTTGAGCATCAGCCTGGGAACCAGGAGGTTATGGTTCAATTCCCTGTCAGGGCACATGCCCTGGTTTTGGGCTCGGTCCCCAGTGTGGGGTGTGCAGGAGGCAGCCGACCAATGATTCTCTCTCATCATTGATGTTTCTATTTTTCTCTCCCTCCCCTTTCCTCTCTCTAAAATCAATAAAAATATTTTTTTAAAGAGAGAGAGAGGAAAAACAAAAACAAAACAGAAAGGCAGTGTAGCTCAGGGATTAAAAGCTCACAAGCTCTGGTGCCAGGTGCCTGGCCTTGAACCTTGGCCTGCTGTTTCCTAGCTTGTCTGTCCTGAGACAAGTCACTTTTCCCTGAGTCTCGATTTCCCTATTGATAATAGCAGAAACTCTATGTTTAAATAGCATATTAAGTATGTGTAAAGGATTTACAATATGCCTAGCACACAGCAAGGGCTATCTAAGTGCCATTTTATATCTGAATCCAATCTTTCTCCTTTCTAACTCTTTTGCTATCAATAACCCATTGGGATTTCTATCACAGGGTCCATTTATGACAAAATACAGATGCTCCTAGCTTCTATGAACCAAACTGATTCTTTGGGCCCATTTGGGGTCCTAATTCCTTCAGGAAATCTTTCTCACTAACCCCCAGCCCAATCCTTAGGAACCTCCTTCTTGGGTTCCTATAGGACTGACTCTTATTTAACTTCCCCGGTAAGTTTTATCATCTTTACTTCATTCAAATTAACTCCTTTAGTGCAGGTGAGAATGTAGTATTCTCCCCACAAAGTAGTATTCTCCCCACAACCATACACAGATTTAGGCCTACCTTAGGAATTCAAAGAAATATCTAGAACAGGGAAAAGGGAATATAATTCAAATAGAGCCTGGCTCCTGCCTGCTTCTCAAATACCATTTCTCAGCGCTCTCACCCTCATTCACTTCAGGCCAACAATCCCCTCACTGTGTTCCTCTAGCATACAGGAAGGATAAAAAAAAGGGGGGGACTGCCCTTAATCCCACCACCCAAAGCTAGCCATTAACATCTGACATACTTGTTTCCTATCTTTTTCTTATTTATAAATAAACTCTTTGAAAATAACACAAGTAATAAATGACTATATTTTCCATGAAGAATCAAAAATGGTTAAAATCACCTTGCATCATGTCACCACTCATAGAGATCTGCTCTCCATCACCAGAGTTTACCGTTTTTATACGTTATTCTATATTATACATGTGCCCACAGAAAATGTATGGAATTGTTTGTTTTTATTCATATAAATGTCAGTCTGCAGACATCATTTATGCAACCTGCTTTTTTTCACTCAATGTTCTTTTATAAACTACTAGTCCTGGTGCATGAATTTGTGCACATTGAAAGGAAATATTTTAATATTGCTATTTGCGTCTTGCTAATGAAAAGAAAATAGGATTCTACCGAGTCTCCTACCTACCTACTCCAGGACTTCTGTGAGGATCAAATGAGATGAGACATGGGAAAACGCTTCACAAACATTTGGTTAAACTATAAAATGTTTGCACCTGGCTATAAAGCAAGTTGGGTTCCTGGGCTGAAGAAACTCCAAGGATGCTAGTCGCTAGGGAGAGGAAGCCAGGAGTTGCTATGTAACGTCATTACCCAGCATCCACAGCCACCATTTCTGGGGTGGGCTGGGCCGTGGGCACATTTTGCGCCATGGGGTCTTAGCAGTGTTGGCTGTGATTTGGTGGGGTGTTGCTCCAGGATGGTGGCAGGGCCTGTGTCCCACTTGGGGGAAGCCGATTGTTGGTTTGTCGGCACCAGGTCCACGGTGCCATTTATTTTTAAATAGCCAGTGCACATCATGGCAGCTCCTGCATTGAGCACCTGCCCCTGGTGGTCAGTGCGCATCATAGCTACCGGTTGGACGAACAGACACTTAGCCTTTTATATATATATATAGATCTTTAAAAAATGTACCCATTGTTTCCAATATCTCACAATTGCTGTAATAAATGAGTCTAGATTCTAAGTCTCTATAATTCTAAGGGTTCTTTTTGATAAGTTTGTTGTTGCCCTAGCTGGTTTGGCTCAGTGCATAGAGTGTCGGCCTGTGGACTAAAGGGTCCCAGGTTCAATTCCGGTCAAGGGTACAGGCCCAGGTTGCGGGCTCAATCCCCAGTGTGGGGGCATGCAAGAGGAAGCCAATCAATGATTCCCTCTCATCATTGATGTTTCTATCTATCCCACCCTCTCCCTTCCTCTCTGAAATCAATAAAATATTTTTTTTTAAGAAAAGAAGAAGTTTATCGTTAACAGAGTCCCAATGTAGACTGTATTGAGTTTTAGTGTTTGGTCGCAATCCAAGTGCTGCCCTGAGGTGCAGGTTATATATGTATAAATATATGTGTGTGTGGATCAGCTTGATTGAATAATCATATACCATATGATCCACCATTTAAAGTGTACAATTCAATGATTTTTTAATATATTCACAGAGTTGTTCAACTATCACCACAATGGATTTTACAACCTTTTCATCATCTGGAAAAGAAACCAGTACCATTTTCAGTCACTCGAAGGGCAGGTTATTAAATTGGGTCTCTACTCTTCATCTCTGTGTTGGAGCCAGAGTCATTCAAGAGGCTGAGAGGCCTTGCCTATACAATGGATTTCTCCTTTGTGCCCTCTTCTCTCTCTCTTCTGTTATACACAGAATTGCCTTCATCTCTAGAGTTCTGTAACTCTCAGAGAGGCCCTAGTTTCTCCTATCTGAAGGGCAAAACTTGGGAGTAAACTTCAGTGCCCAGCATCAAACACTGGCCAGTTGGGAAAGTTGAAAAACACACACACAAATAAAACAGAATTTGGATGACTTAACTGTGCTTCATACATAATGGGGCATGAGAAATTAGATTATGCCCAGGAGGGACAGGCAGCAGAAGTCACACCTTGGCTTCAAACGGAGAAAGAGGTGGGGCAGGGTGGCACAGGTCGTCCTTGTTAACAGTTATAAAGCTCTGTCCAGCCTCCTTTCCCTGAGAGAAAAACCAACATGGCTACTCCATGGGTCAAGTCAGGTCTTCACTGATGAGAACTTCAAATCTTCCCTATAAATAGGTAGGTCCCTTTAAATTTTAATTAATATCCAGCATTTGGTAGGGAGAATCTGGAAAGGTAGCCATGATTCTTAAAATTCAGAGAACAAGTCACACAGTTCAAAGCCTCACCCTGACATAAGGCATTTTCTCATCAGCATGGCCATCTTACACCCAGATCAGGGACAAGTGTGCCCAGCATCTTTTGGAGATTTGGGGCAAAGCCAGAATTTGCTCAGGCCAGTGCTTCTCCCACCACCCTGATTATTTCTCCTCTGTCTGCGGCTCTCACATCCTCTGCTCTGCCTTCTGCTGTTTTCCCACAGGTCCAAGTGCAGGAGCTCTCCCTGCTGGTTCTGCTCAGCTATAAAGCAACAAATATGTGGGGGGTGGGGAGGCTCACAGTCTTGGAATGCCAGAACTGGAAGGGATCACTGAGATCGCCCTGTTTTATAGATGAGGAAACTAAGTGGCTAGCTCAAGGTGACACACTGCGCTCGTGACAGAACCTGGACTGAACCCAGGTTCTGATGCCCAGCCCAGTGCTTCTTCCAGGTCATGATGCTAAAAGAAAATTCCCAACATCAAAGTCTGAACTGTGCATACCGACTCTGCCACGAAGTCCATGGTATCAAATGTGATTCTGCCTTGCTTCTTTTTCTGGAAAAAAAAAATGGAAGAGGAACAGGAAGGAGAATCAACAAGACTGCATAGAATTCTGCACTGAAACTCTTCTGCATACCTGGACCACTGGAGTAGGCAGGAAGCCATGGGAAGCCTAACAGTGTGGCTTCCCATGTCCACCTCTGCTCAAAAGGTCAACTCAGCACAAAACTTGGGCCCAGCAGTGACAACAAATTGTTGTGAAGAGAGAGAAAGACAGGGGTGTAGAGAGGAAAGGAGAATAAAGAGAGGAATCGAAAAGAGAAAAGTAAGAGGAAAAAGAAACAAACAAATGGGAAAGGATAGAGGGAAAGAAAACAACAGAAAGGAGGGATAAAAAGGAAGGAACAAACAAAGCCAACCTTCGTTGACCACCTGTTAATGAGCCAGGCATGGAACATCTTCCTTATCTTACTCCATTTCATCTTCAAAACAAAGCAGGTATTAAGCCCCTTTTTGGATTTGAATGGAGTGAAGAACTTGCCCAAGGATTATACAGCAAATAAATGGCTCTTGTCTAGAGGATAGCCAGGAGGAAGAGGTATGAAGTCTTAGGGACGAACTAATCGAACCCTATCTCCTAACAGATGCAGAGAAGATGTGGAAAGAGTAGAGAAAGGGGCAGAGAGAGCAGAGGGGAATATGTAGGAGGTGTAAGGCTGAAAGAAAAGAACAAACAAGGCCTTGAGCACCATATGGGGCCAAACCAAGACAGACAGACAGACAGACAGACACACAGACACACAGACACACACACACACACACACACACACACACACACATCTCTCTAGCTATTCCTCATATCCTTCCCCAGAGCCCACTCAGATCTCTGTGCTCTCCCCTCATTTATAGTTTGGTGCTTCTCAGGGGCCAAGGAAGGAAAGAGGTAGTGTTCAGAAGGATCCAGAGTCACATACTCCACTGAAAACCAGTCTTTGGTTCTGCCAGACCCTATGCTCCAGCCCTCCAGCTCTCTGCCCAGCAGTCATGTGACACTATAGACTCCCCTTGAGAGGCTTTTCTGCTCAAGGCCATCCTGACTGGGTAATGTTGTTAGATTTAGCTTCACACTCCCCTGATGACAAAACTAACTCTGATTTTCAGCTTCTAACTGACCAAGCATCAGCCCAGGTCTGCTGGTAACCAAGGACTCCTGGTTGCCAGAGCCCTTCACTTCACCACTGCATGGCACCCTGAGTCAGAATGTCCTTCCAGAGAGCTAATCTCAGTCTCTCAGGTTACAATTCTTCTCTCAGGTTACAATTCTTCTATTCCACCCCTTCCCAGCTCAGGGCCCAACTACAGGACAGAATCTGGCTGTGGACTTATTTGGTTTGGCCAGCATAGTGTCTTCAAAATATATTAATTTAAATGTCTTTAGATGGGGCATGTCTTTGCTCTCCAGCTGCCCACAGGCCCTTTCTGCTACATCTTAAACTAAGCCACATACATATAGGTACATTACCTGCTGGCCCTTAGAAAGCAATCTAAGCCCTAGCCCATTTGGCTCAGTGGATAGAGCATCGGCCTGTGAACCCAAGGGTCCTGGGTTCCATTCCGGTGAAGGGCATGTACCTCAGATGCAGGTTCCTCCCAGGCCCGGGCCCTGATCAGGCACATGCAGGAGGCAACCAATCAATGTGTTTCTCTCACAACGATATTTCTCTCTGTCTTTCCCTCTCTCTTCCACTCTCTCTAAAATCAGTGGGAAAATACCCTTGGGTGAAAATTTAAAAAAAAAAAAAAAGCAATCTAAGACAACCTTCCTTTGCCCCATCACCACCACCCCACTCTCCCTCTCTTTGGCTACTTTCCTTCAGAAACCACTTTGGGAAATTTCTTGGAGTGAATCACTGCATGCAAGGAGGAAGCAGAGGCTGTCACTCCAGGAAAATGGGCAGGAAAACTTTGCAGCCCTTGATAGTAATGAAAACCACTTTGGAGAACCAGAACAAGTTAATGAAATGGTGATCAACTTTTCTGAGCCAAAAAGGGCCTTATGATCTACCTTTGGGATAAAACATTTGAAATGGGGACATTCTAGAAAATCTAGAAAACATGGTCACCAGAGCAAACAGGGCCCCAGCAAATGTTCCCTTCTCATTTAAGTAAGGAGACAGGAAAGAAGGGAGAGGAGATAAATGGCTGGTGAACATTCAGAAAACCCAATTGGATTTCTTCTGGCTCTTTTGATCACTGTTGGAATGGAGATGGCTTCTTTCCCACTCCCAATGTTCGCTTCCACATGAAGTGAGTTGTACTAGTTGAACACTACCAGCCCCTGGTCTTCCATACGGAGGAGTGACAAACTCCTTGGTAGACGTGCAAGGAGAAACGGCATGATCACCCCCCTTCCCTTCCCTCTGTGCTCACATTCTGCTCTGCCCTTCTCTGCTGGGAGCTTAAGGCTGGAGGCTCCGCTGCTGTAGTGGAGACCTGCTGTGGTCTAGCACTGCTTGTGACTGCTTGTGCAAGGCTGTCTAACTCTGGGGTTCAGTATTAGGTAAACCTCTCACTTGATGGTCCAAGTCATCTTCTCCAATATAAATGTCATCATTAATATAAGTGACAGTTGAATTCTCGCTTCTGCTTTACCCTTTGTCTTCTTTCTCAGATGGCACAGAACTGGGACTGGGGAGTGGGGTGCTATTTATAGGACCCCCTTAAACCCTGATAATCCTGCTGAGCCCAGCTGCTTACATCCCAGAAGGAGAAGATAGGGTGCCTTCTGCGAGCAGTCTCAGTGATCTGATATTCCCGGAATCCCCTGAGGCCTTGGCGGAACATTTTACACACTCGGATCATCACAATGATATCCAGGATGAGCTGGTATAGCCCCTGTGGAAACAAAACAAACACGAGCAGTAAAAACTGTCTGTTTTCAACCATCAACAGCAGGCTGGATAATGCAGAAGATGAAATGTAATAGGATTAAATGCAGTGGTGTGCTGGAGTGATGATTACATTTTCAGGAAGTTTTCAAGACTATTGAAATCCTATTGGCAGCTTGAAATTGCCCACAGTGGGAATATTTATGCCACATAAAGACTGGCAACTACTAAATGGGGGCATCTGCCTCCCCAAGGGATAGTTGTTAAAATATTAACCAGTACAGCTTTCGTTAAATGTCAAGTCCTTCACTTTGGTCCAGAAAATAAAGAGCAAAAGTAATGACAGGATGTGAGGGGTGATGCAGAGAGCCTGAACTTGGGAACCAGGCGGGTCTGAGGGAAGAATGGTGGATAGATGCAATATTGCTGGCTTTAAAGATAGGGGAAGGGGACAGCAAGCCGAGGAATGTAGGTAGTCTTTAGAAGTTAGAAAAGTCAAGGAAATGGGTTTTTCCCTAGAACACTGAGAAAGGAGCAGCCCTGTTAACACCTTGGTTTCAGCTCAGGGAAACTCATGCCAGACTTCTCAGCTATAAAAGGTAATAAATTTGCAGTGTTAAGCCACTAAATTGTGGTAATATGTTAGAGCAGCAGAGAAAACTAACATAACACCTAATGTAAGATGGGACCATCTGATCTTTTCCCTGGGAATTTGGAACTGGAACTGAAAACAAATCCCAAATATGAATTTGGGAGTAAAGGCAGTCACTCTCTACCTGCAAATAAATAGAGGGAATAAGGAAGCCAATCCAGAATGTGAAACAATCTACAAGTCATCTAACCCAGTTTCTTCAAAAAGTCAATTTCACAAGGAAAAGAGAACAAGCCTGTGAAGGCTGTTTTAGATTAAGACTCAAGAAACATACAAACAAATGCAAAACAAAACCTTTACTGGACCATAATTCATCATAAAAAGCTGTTAGGTACATTTTAGGAACAAATAAGGAAATTGAATATGACTGGATATCAGGTGATACAGAGAATTCATTTTAACTTTCTTAGTATTGTGGGTTGTGTTCTTAAAGTATGCACCTTGCCCGGCCGGCATGTCTCAGTGGTTGAGTGTCAACCTATGAACCAGGAGGTCACAGTTCAATTCCCAGTCCAGGCACATGCCTGGGTTGCAGGCTCGCCCCCCAGTGTGGGGTGTGCAGGAGGCAACCAATCAATGATTCTCTCTCATCATTGATGTTTCTCTCTCTCTCTCCCTCTCCCTTCCTCTCTGAAATCAATAAAAATATATATATACATACATATATATAGTGAGCAGTTTTTAAATGATTCATCAAACATATACCTGCATACATGCACACACATAAACACATAAAACCAATATGGCAAAATTGTTGACTGTAAAATCTAAGGGATGATCGTTACATATATTTCAACCTTTATTTTTGAAAATTTCCATAATTTTAAAAATGCAAAAACTATTTTTTTAACTTCTGATAATAAGGACATCACAAACAAAATGAAAAGACAAACTGAAGATTGGAAGAATATATTTGCCATGCATATAATTGACAAAGCCCTACTATCCAGAATTATAAAGGACTAGGAGCCCATTGCACGAAGTTTTGTGCAATAGACTTTTCCTTCACCTGGCTGCCGGCACCAGTTATCTGCCAGCAGCAGTTTTCCTCTGGCCACCAGCCGATCAGAGCGCCTCCCGCCAGCACGATCGGCCACCCCAAGAGGTGCCTGAGTTCCGCCACCAGCGTCTTCCGCAGCGCAGGCCTAAGCAGCACCGGCCAGCCCGGCGGGAGGAGCAGGGGTCAGGGACTCGTGAGTCCCTGCCCGCCCCCTCCTACCGCCAGCCAATCGGCCACCCTGAGCCCCGCCCCCCGCGCCTCCAGCTGGCCCAATCGTGGGCGTAGCGGAGTGATGGTAATTTGCATATTACCATTTTATTAGGTATGATTACTATTACAAAGGATTAATATCCAGAATTTTAATTAAAAAAAATTCTACAGCCCTGGCCAGTGTGGCTCAGTTGGTTGGGTGTCATCCCATGCACCAAAAGGTTGCCAGTTTGATTCCAGTCAGGGCACCTGCCCACGTTGTGGGCACAATACCCAGTAGGAGGTGTATAGGAGGTAGTCGATTAATGTTTCTCTCTCCCTCCCTCTCCCTCCCTCTTGCTCTCTAAAAGAAAGAAAGAAAGGGAAAGGGAGAGAGGGAGGGAGGGAGGGAGGGAGGGAGGGAGGAAGAGAGGGAGGGAGGAAAATCCTACAAATAAAAATAATAATAACCCATCAAAAAATGAGCAAAGGATATGAACAGGTAATTCAAAGAGAAAACTCAAATAACCTATACATAATGACATAATGAAAAGATTCTGAATACCACTAGAAGTAATGGAAATGGAAATTAAAGTAACAAGATACCATTTGCACTTATCAGACTGGGGAAATGAAAAACATGATACAACTATGTTGGAGAGCAATTTGGCAGTATTTTTAAAGTTGAGGATGTGTGTCCTTTACAATCAAGAAACTGTATGCACCTTATATATACACTTTAGAGAAACTTACACATGTGCACAAGAAGATAGCCATGAGGATGACCATGCACACTGTAACGGTGGAGAGCTGAAAACAACTGTTTTCCATCAGTAGGGAACATATCAACACATTATAGTGCAGTCACAGGATTGAAAATAGCACTAGCTGTGTATGTCAATGTGGATAAAGCTCACACATAATTTTGAGTGGGGGAAAAGTGAAATACGATGACATTTATAATGCCATTTTTAAAAATGTGCCGCATACCATACAGTTGCTTATGGATACTTCCCATAGCTATGTATACATCCATATGTAATAAAATTTAAATATATAGATAGGAAGGGTACACATCAACCTCAGGAAAGTAGTTACCAGTGAGGAGAAAGGGAGTGGGATGGTGAGGAACCTATAACTGTAATCTTTTCTTTAAGATTATATACCTAGCCCTAGCTGGCTTGGCTCAGTGGATAGAGAGAGCATCGGCCTGCAGACTGAAGGGTCCCCGGTTTGATTCTGGTCAAGGGCACATGCTTGGGTTGCAGGCTAGGTCCCCAGTAGGGGGCGTGCAGGAGGCAGCCAATAGATGATTCCCATCATTAATGTTTCTACTTCTCTCTCCCTTCTCTGAAATCAATAAAAATATTTTTAAAAATAAATAAAATTTTATTTTTTAAAAATATATATATCTAAAGTAAATATGGAAAAGGCTTTATTAATAAAATTAATACTTATTGAAAACAATTTGCTGATGTTGGGCACTATTCTAAGCCCTTTATATGTATTGACTCACTTAATCCTCAACAATAAATCTATGCAAAGCAAAAAACAGGCACAGTAAATCAAGTAACTTGCCTAATACTAATATTAGTCATATGACTAATAGGTGATAGGGAATTGAACCCAGGCAGTCTGGCTCCAGAATCCTTAAGTTTAACCTATTACTTTACCCTGCTGCTAGGCCTTATTTTCTCTGGATCTGGTAATAGTAGAAAGGGTGGGTAGAGAGCAGGAGAGTGGGACTCAGGCTGAGTGTAGTCTATGACTCATCCAGTATCGAGGGGGTAGTAGGCTACATGGTAGGGCTCAGAATTCAGTCTCTCTTTCCTTTCTTTCTTTTTATTAAATTTATTGGGATGACACTGGTTAAAAAAATTATACAGGTTTCAGATGCACAATTCTACAACGCATCAAAAATTCAGTTTTGCCCAGCTGGCATGGCTCAGTGGTTGAGTGTCAACCTGGTCATGGTTTAATTACCTGTCAGAGCACATGCCCGAGTTTCGGGCTTGATCCCCAGTGTGGAGCACGTGGGAGGCAGCCGCTCAATGATTCTCTCTCATCACTGATGTTTCTCTCTCTCTCTCTTCTTCTCTCTTCCTCTCTGAAATCAATAAAAATTTAAAAAATTTAAAAATAAAAAGAATACAGTCTTTCTGCCCTGGCCAAAATCGCTCAGTGGTTACAGTGCTGGCCTGCATACAAGACCATCTTGCGTTCGATTCCCAGTCAAGGGCACATACCTGGGTTGCAGATCCGATCTCCAGCACCAGCTGGGGCATGTGCAAGAGGCAACCAATCAATGTGTCTCTTTCACATCAATGTTTCTCTCTCTCTCTCTCTCTCTCTCTCTCTCTCTCTCTCTCTCTCTCTCTCTCTCTCTCTCTCTCTCCTCCCTCATCCTTTCCACTCTCTAAAATCAATGGAAAAAATATCCTCACTCCTCCAGGGAGGATTTAACAACAACAACAAAAAGAATTCAGTCTTTCTGGAGCCTAATCCAGAACTCTTTTCTTTCTGCCCATGCTGTGACTTCAAAAGGTACAAGGTAGCCACATTCATCCAAGGCCCCCTCCTACACCTGCCTCTCCCTTCCTCAAAATACCTGCCTGTTCAATCTTCCACTCTTCCCTCCCAGGGCCCTTCACACTCCTCACCTGTTCCTTCTTCAAAAGCTGCCAGGAATGAGACCCTGTATATCTCTTCATGGTTCCTGATTTGGCAAATGGCATGAGCCCCTTTCCCTTTCAAAGGTAGGACCATAAATGCTTCCCAAGGATCCGGTTATATTAGAAATGAGTAGCTTCCTCATCGCTCTTCATACTTTACCAACAGCTGTTGGAAGCCTTGTTTTGATAAAATCTCATCCTCAGAATCTCCTTATGTCACAATGAAAGATTCTAGAAGAGAGAAACCAAAATCTGAAAATCTAACACTTATTGAACACTCACAGGCATTATATTAGTTAACTTCATAACTACCACAAGATGAGAGAACTCACGCCCACTCCACCCATGAGGAGACTGAGGCTCAGTAGCTAAATGACTGCCAGAGTAATGGGGCCATAAAAAAGAAAGTAGGAGGTTCCTGGGCTGGGGCTCAGGGCATCCAACACCTCAGCCTGGGGACCCCTCTGAGGCTTAAAATTTAGACACCCTGTATAGCACTGTCCTATAAGTCTTGTAAGATCAGTAAATCAGAAACACTCAGCAAATTGGAAGTCCCCAACCAAACAGGGTATCGAATGTTGAAAGAAACTTGTAACTGGAACTCAATGACTCTGGGGTCTTTTCAAAAATAGAGAAGAGCTTGACTGGTGTGGCTCACTTGGTTGGGCATTGGCCTGTGTACCAGGAGGTTGCTGGTCCAATTCCAGTCAGGGCACATGCCTAGCTTGTGGGCTCAATCCCCAGTGGTGGGTGTACAGAAGGCAGCCGATTGATGCTTGTCTCTTATCAATGTCATCTCTCTCTCTCTCTCTCTCTCTCTCTCTCTCTCTCTCTCCCTTCTCTCTTTCTGAAATCAATAAAAAGTATTTTTTTTAAAGTAGAGAAGAATATAGGGTCTAAAGTACTTTTTTCTATTAAAGATGGCAGTTGATAATTCCAATTTTCTCTTGTATACGAATCCTCAGTGAAAAATTATGACTTCAAGTGAAGCATAGTATCCTCCATCTTGTATAAAAACTGCTGTTTGAAATTCTCTGCTATTGTTACATAGTCCCTTGTTCTGTAAACTCTGTCATTTTTAGACAGTCTCTTATTCTATAAAATAACTGTTTTAGTTTGAATAACAGAAAAAGATAAAAACTTAACTGTCTGACCTTGCAAGCTAGCCATCTAACATAATGGACTAATACTGATAATAATTCCCATATTCTTATGCCAAATGTTTGTTCTTTATGTATCCAAGATTACAAACTGTCTGTAACAATAACTCACACAGAGCTCTTTGTAAAATCTGCAGACAAAGAAGCTCAAAAGGTATAAATACGGGAAACTTCTCGCTCAGAGATTTGGAAGAAACACCTCCCTCTGGGCCGCGTGCAATAAACAACTCCTAATTAATTGGCTCATTAAGCCGTCTTGTATCTCATTTGCTGATTTACAACACAACACAAATATCACCTGATTTGCCATTCCTATCCAGCTACACCTATCTGCCAACTCTCCCCAACTGACAGTCAAATGGAAGGGCACTGAACACAGTGAAGACAGCTGGACAGCTGGGAACAAAGACCCAGGCTCTGAATTACTAAATTCTAAGGCCACCATTCATGGTGTGAGACACTAATCACTTACAGAGGTGAAAAGAGATAGAACTAGCTTTCCCCCCCACTTACTTGGAGAAAAAATGCAAAAGACTCAAGGACAGAGGAAGAGAAGGTTTCAGGAAGAGAGAGAGACAGAAAGAGAAAGAAAGAAAGAAAGAAAGAAAGAAAGAAAGAAAGAAAGAAAGGAAGGAAGGAAGGAAGGAAGGAAGGAAGGAAGGAAGGAAGGAAGGAAGGAAGGAAGGAAGGAAGGAAGGAAGGAAGGAAGGAAGGAAAAGAGAGAGAGAGAGAGAGAGAGAGGGAGGGAGGGAGAAAGAAAGGGCAGTATGGAATTTTTGTCTTCCTACCACTAACCTGGTCTTGAAGAAAATCCTCTACAAAAGTTTAGGGGATTTCTGAGAGAAACTACTGGGCATGGAGAAAGCAAGCGAGATGGCAGAATGTGGCTATGGACAGAGGGGTGATCCCATAAGTTCTCTGAGTTGCCTGAGGATCCAAGTGACATGGGTAGGACCCAGACTAGTGAGGGGCATCAGAGGATGCCAATAAGTAAGACCTTTAATTTGATAAGACCCCAAAAGTAGACACTCCCAACCTCACCTCCTGCCAGCTGTGGTTGTATAATTTCCCTGGAAATTGGATTAGTGTTAGGGAGGAAGAGGCAGGAAATTTAGAGTGCTCTGAACTGACCTAAGAGGAATCAATAAGCCTGAAATTACATTCCCTCAAAATTACTGAATTGGTTCTCCATTTACCTAATGACATCTAAATTAAGTCATCTGCTAGGAAACAGGCTGGGGACTCAGTCAGATATTAACGTCAGTTCTAGAAATTAATAAAGTGCTATTTCTGTCCCAGTTCCTAATCTTATAACTGAACTGTTACAAAGTAGACTGTCAGAAAGAGCACTGGTCCTATTCCTATGTGATCTTGGGTAAAACCACCTGGAGCCTCACTTTCCTCCTTATAAAATGGAGTTAGAGTTAATTCCAGAAATAATGCCTTCTTAAGATAATATTATTGTTTTAGTAATTATAAAAGTTATGTAACAAACGTTTATAGAGTTCCAACCATGTATAAAGGAGAAAAAGGTGAATAAGACACAATCTCTGCTCACGAGGAGTTCACAATATGATGGGGAAGAAAAATGCTACCACCTCCATAAGACAAAGTCTTACTATAATAAAGTTATCTATACTAATAAAAGGATCGACCGGACATCTTCTGGACAAAGCCACGGTGGCAGGGCCGAGGCAGAGGCAGTTAGGGGCGATCAGGCCAGCGGGGGAGCAAGCAGTTAGGGGCTAGATCAAGCTGGCAGGCAGGTGAGTGGTTAGGAGCCAAAGGTCCTGGATTGCGAGAGGGATGTCCAACTGCCAGTTTAGGCTCGATCCCACAGGGATCCCCCAAGGGGTCCTGGACTGGAGAGGGTGCAGGCCAGGCTGAGGGACCCCTCTCCCATGCACAAATTTCATGCACTGGGCCTCTAGTAAACATATATGAAGAAAGGGCAGGGCCTGTTCAGGGATCATGAGATGTGACCAGATGTGAGATGCCCAAGAGGTTGGGCTGGCAGAGGCCAAAAATGAGCCATCCATGGGCCAAACAGAGATTGCTTTATTTGACCTGCATGATGTTTTGGTTAAAATATTATTAAAACTTTACTTGCAGGGTCCTGACCAGATAGCTAAGTTGGTTAGAGCATCATCCTGATACGCCAAGGTTATGGGTTCAATCCCTGATCAGGGCACATATAAGAATCACCAATGAATGCATAAATAAGTGGAACAACAAATCAATGTTTCTCTCTCCCTTCCTCTCTCTCTCTAAAAATCAATCAATTAATTTTTTAAAAAAATTTAACTTGCTTACCTTTAATTGGGAAATGGGCTCTCTTCATTTAAAGGGGAGTTATAGTAAAAAATAAATAGTACCAGACCTATATAAATATATTACTCCAAAAGTAGGAGAGGGAGGCAGGGAACAAGAAAAACAAATGGAAGATGAAAGGCATTCATTAGAAAAAAATTAACATGAAACAGATGATGATTATGAACAAGAGAGCGGAGTGAATTTTAAAACAAGAGATCAAAGCAAAGATGACATAGTTCAAAGAAGAGATGAGGAGACAACTGGAGGAAATGGCATTGGCAGAGCTCAGGAAAGAAGTGTTTTGTTTTGTTTTTTTCAAAGCAAAGGTCATTTCTGAAACATCAAAAAGGAAGCTAGCCTTGCTGAATACAGAGGATAGGATTGCAAATGCAAGTGAAGGAGTTGAAAATAAACAATTAAAAAGGAACCAGAAAATACCATAGCTAACAAGTATGAAGGTAATAGAGGGGTGTGAGGTAACATAAGTTCATGGGTTTCTTCAACTTTATAGCTGCAAATCTTTTTTTTCTGGTTTTATTGAGATATAATTGTATTAGTTTAAGATGTACAACATAATGATTTCATATATGTATATACTGTGAAATGATTGCCACAACAAATTTGGTTAACATCCATCACCTTACATAGTTAAATTTTTTCTTGTGAGAAGAACTTTTAAAAACTGTAAATCTTGCCCTGGATGGTGTGGCTCAATTGGTTGGAGTGGGGTCCCATGAAATAAAAGGAAGTGGGTTTGATTCCCAGTCAGGGCACATGCCCAGGTTTCAGATTCAATCCCTGTCAGGGTATATTCAAGAGGCAGCCAATCAATGTTTCTCTCTTGAATCAATGTTTCTCTCTCTCTCTCTCCCTCTCCCTCTTTCTCTCCCCTTTTCTCTCTCTAAAACCAATAAAACCATATTTTTTAAAAAGAACTGTAAATCTCTTTTTTTTAAAAAAAGCTTCGTCGTCATCTTTTTTTAAAAATTTATTTTATTGATTTTTACAGAGATGAAGGGAGAGGGATAGAGAGTTAGAAACATCGATCAGCGGCCTCCTGCACACTCCCCACTGGGGATGTGCCTGCGACCAAGGTATATGCCCTTGACCAGAATCGAACCTGGGACCCTTGAGTCCGCAGGCCGACGCTCTATCCACTGAGCCAAACCGGTTGGGGCAGAACTGTAAATCTTAAGATACCTTTTAAACCTTGATAAAGGAAGAAACCAGTGTATAAGCATATTTAAAGATATAAAAGGAACTAACAATAATAATCAAGGCTGGATAGAAAAGGATGAAAAAAATTATAACAATTACTCTTTTTTGACTTTTGAATTGTAATATATATATTACAATATATTTCCTGAATAGGATAATATATATATATTATCCTATTCAGGAAATGAATGAATACATTTTTAAGTAATAAAACAAAATCAGTGCAATGCAATAAGGAACACAGAGCTACTGGTAGAGCACTACATAAAAACAGATTCATTGAAAACTGGGAACTAGCAGAATTGCAACTGAACAGAAATCAGTGAAGGGAGAGAAAGGCAAAAGGATTATGAAGTATCTAAGCTTCTGAATTTACACTGGTTTACCAAGAATGAGAATTACTAATAACTAAGTTAATTACAAACACAATCCAGCTAGATTAAGCACCTTAGAACAGTTAGCTGCAGCTCATCAAAACATCAGAAAACTCCAAAATCAAACACATTTGATAAAATAGGTTATCAAATAGAAGTTAAGCCCTGCCTGGTGTGCTCAGTTGGTTGGAGCATCAATCCCGTACACCAAAAGGTGGCAGGTTTGATTCCCAGTCAGGTTCAATCCCTGGTTGGAGCATGTGTGAGAAGCAACTGATCAATCTCTCCCTCTCTCTCTCTCCTCCTCTCTCTGAAATAAATGTTTTTTTTTAAGTTAATAAAGTCAGTAGAGAGGCCAGAGCAAGCTTCTTAGACTTTATATTAATTTTAAAAATGCAGCCCGGCCTGTGTGGCTCAGTAGTTGAGTGTCAACTCATGAACCAAAATATCCCCAGTTTGATTTGTTGATGGCTTCTTTTGCTGTGCAGAAGTTTTTTATTTTGATGTAGCCCCAGTTGTTTATTTTCTCCTTAGTTCCCATTGTCCTAGGAGATGTATCCGTAAACATATTTCTACAGAGATGTCTGAAATTTTGCTACCTATGGTTTCTTCTAAGACTTTTATGGTTTCATGTCTTACATTTAAATCTTGTATCCATTTTAATTTTATTTTCGTGTATGGTGTAAGTTGGTGGACTAGTTTCATTTTTTTAATGTATCTGTCCAATTTCCCCAACACCATTTATTGAAGAAACTATCTTGACTCCATTGTATGCTCTTGCCTCCTTTGTCAAATATTAATTGAGCATAATGGTTTGGGTTGATTTCTGGGGTCTCTGTTTTGATCCATTGGTCTATATGCCTATTCTTGTGCTAGAATCACGCTCTTTTGAGTACAGTGGCTTTGTAGTATAACTTGATATCTGGTATTATGATTCCTCCAACCTTGTTCTTCTTTCTCAAGATTGCTGTGGCTATTCAGGGTCTTTTTTAAATTTTTATTCCATATAAATTTTTGGATAGTTTGTTCTAGGTCTGTGAAATATACCATTGGTGTTTTAATGGGGATGTCACTGAATGTATAGATCACTTTGGGTAGTATGGACATTTTAATGATGTTGATTCTATTCATCTATTAACACGGTATTTTCTTTCACTTCTTTATATCTTCCTCTATCTCTTTTTTTCAACGTCCTGTAGTTTTCTGAGTACGGGTCTTTTACCTCCTTGGTTAGGTTTATTCCTAAGTATCTTAATTTTTTGTTGTTGCAATGATAAATGGGATTTTTTTTTTTTTTTTTTTAGTTTCTCTTTTTGAGATTTCATTATTGGTATATAAAAATGCCATTGGCCCGGCCAGCATGGCTCAGTAATTGAACACGGACCTAAGAATCAGGAGGTCACGGTTTGATTCCCAGTCAGGGCACATACCCCAGTTGTGCACTCGATCCCCAGTGTGGGGCCTGCAGGAAGCAGCCAATCAGTGATTCTCTCTCATTATTGATATTTCTATTTCTCCCTCTCTCCCTCTCTGAAATCAATAAAAATATATTCATAAATAAATAAATAGATTCAGGCCTTATCTTTAAAAAAATGCCATCAATTTCTGGATGTTAATTTTGCATCCTACTATGTTGATGAATTCATTTAATAAATCTAGTAACTTTTCGATGGAGTCTTTAGGGTTTTCTATATACAATATCGTGTGGTCTTCCAATAATGACAGCTTTCTTCCCCCTTTCCAATTTGGATGCCTTTTATTTCTTTTTCTTGTCTGATAGCTATGGCTGGCACTTCCAGTACTATGTTGAACAGGAATGGTGAAAGTGGGCATCCCGTCTTGTTACTCTTCTTAGGGGAAATGGTTTTAGTTTTTGCCCATTGAGTATGATGTTGGCTGTAGGTTTGTCATATAATGCTTTTATTATGTTGAGGTATGACCCCCTCTATTCCCACTTTGCTGAGAGTTTTTATCAAAAAAGGATATTGGGTTTTGTCAAATGCTTTTTCTGCATCAATTTATATGATATTGTGACTTTTTGTCTTGCAACCTGTTAATGTGCTGTATCACATTTATTGATTTTCAGATATTGTACCGGCCTTGCATCCTGGAATAAATCCCATTTGGTCATGGTGTATGATCTTTTTAATGTAGTGCTGAATCTGATTTGCTAAAAATTTGTTGAGGATTTTAGCATCTATGTTCATCAGAGATATTGCCCTGTAATTATCTTTCTTTGTAGGCTCTTCATCTAGTTTTGGGATTAGGGTAATGCTGGCCTCATAGAAAGAGCTTCAAAGTGTTCCTTCCTCTTGGAATTCTTTTGGAATAATTTGAGGAGGATGGGTGTTAGTTCTTCTTTGAATGTTTGGTAAAACTCCCCTGTGAAGCCATCTGGACCAGGGCTTTTGCTTTTTATGTTACTGCTTCAATTTCATCAGTAGTTATCAGTCTATTTAGATTTTCTGAGTCTTCTTTATTGAGTTTTGGAAAATTGTATTTTTCTAGGAATATATCCATTTCATCCAGGTTGTCCAGTTTGTTGGAATAGAGTTGTTCATAGTATTTTTTTTTAAATGATCCTTTGTATTTCTGTGGGGTCAGTTGTTATTTCACCTCTTTTGTTTCTGATTTTGTTTATTTGGGTCCTCTCTCTTTGTTTCTTGTTGAGTCTGGCTAGAGGTTCATCAATTTTGTTTATCCTGTCAAAGAACCAGCTCTTGGTTTTATTGATCTTTTATATAGTTTTTTAGGTCTCTATGTCATTTATTTCTGCTCTGATCTCTATCCTTCCTTCTACTTATTCTGGACTTTTCTTGATGCTCTTTTTCTAATTCTTTAAGTTGTAGGGTTAGATAACTTTTTACCAGTTTTTCTTTTTCAGGTAGGCCTGTAGTTATATGAACTTCCCTCTTAGGATTGCTTTCACTGTGTCCCATAGATTTTGGATTGTTGTGTTTTCATTGTCATTTGTTTCCAGGATGTTTTTTATTTCTTCTTTGATCTCTTTGGTAACCCATTCCTTTTTTTAAAAATATATTTTATTGATTTTTCACAGAGAGGAAGGGAGAGAGATAGAGAGTTAGAAACATCGATCAGCTGCCTCCTGCACACCCCCCACTGGGGATGTGCCCGCAACCAAGGTACATGCCCCTGACCGGAATCGAACCCGGGACCTTTCAGTCCGCAGGCCGACGCTCTATCCACCGAGCCAAACCGGTTTCGGCCCCATTCATTTTTTTTTTTTTTAAATATATATTTTATTGATTTTTTACAGAGAGGAAGGGAGAGGGATAGAGAGTTAGAAACATCGATGAGAGAGAAACATCGATCAGCCGCCTCCTGCACACCCCCTACTGGGGATGTGCCCGCAACCAACGTACATGCCCCTGACCGGAATCGAACCTGGGACCTTTCAGTCCGCAGGCCGACGCTCTATCCACTGAGCCAAACCGGTTTCGGCCCCATTCATTTTTTAATAGCATGCTATTTAGCCTCCATGTATTTGATTGCTTTTGAGCATTTTTATTGTAGCTGATTTCTAATTTCATGCCATTGAGGTCTGAGAAGAATGCTTGATACATTTTCATCCCTTGTGTATTTTATTTTTAATTTTTAAAAAATCTTTACTTTTATTGATTCCAGAGAGGAAGTGAGAGGGAGAGAGATATAAAAACATCAATAATGAGAGAGAATCATTGATTGGCTGCCTCCTGCACGCCCCACAGGGGGGGGGGGGGGGGGGGGGGAGGGGGGGAGTGTCAGCCCACAACCCAGGCATGTGCCCTTGACCGGAATCGAACCTGGGACCCTTCAGTCCGCAGGCCAACGCTCTATCCACTGAGCCAACCCAGCTAGGGTTAAATATATTTTTCTTGATTTCAGAGAGGAAGGTAGAAGGAGAGAGAGATAGAAACATCAACGATGAGAGAGAATCATTGATCAGCTGCCTCTTGCACCCTCCCTACTGGGGATAGAGCCTGGAACCCGAGCATGCGCCCTTGACCAGAATGAACCGAAACCTTTCAGTCTGAAAGCCGACCCTCTATCCAGTGCACCAAACCAGCAGGGCCCTTGTGTATTTTAGATTACAGTACATCTCAATTCCAACTAGCCAACTTTCAAGGGCTCAGTAAGCACATGTGGCTAGACCACCATACGGAGCAAAGCATTTGGTGTATTTACTAATCCTAAAGTTAAAAGCCCAACTCACAGAATCACCTGTCCCTTGGTTTCAGAGGACACGCAAGAAATAATAATGGCAGAGTTCTTGAGTATTTACTTTGTGACATAGGAAGGCAGAGATGCCCTCCTCTTTTGACAGAGCAAGACAACTCTCCCTCAGTGCCCGACCGCCCGACCGCTGTCCCGCTCCGGCGTCCTAATCAGGGTCTAGTGAGTAGACGCGCGCACAGGAGCTGGCGCCGGTCACCTGCAAGCTGAAGAGGTCCCGCTGGTCCTCCTCCTCCTCCTTCCTCCTCCTCCAGACCCACCCCGTCCACCGACTCCTACTCCTCGAACTGGTGCTTAGAGGCGCCATCATTCCAAGGAAGGGCCACCGCCCGCTTAATTTGGCCCGGGACCGGTCTCCTGACGCAACTAGCGAACGCGAGGGGGCGCCGCTTTCTGTAGCCGGGACTCGGCTTCCGGGCGCTCGCGCGCGGAGCTCGTCGCAGAGACGCCAGCGGAGACTTCCGCTTCCGTCCGCCCAGGGGCGTCGCCGCGGTGGGTGAGCTGGCGCGCTCTCCTTCCTCCCGAACTCCGTCCCCCTCCGGGTTACGCAGACTCTCCCTTTTAGCGGAAAACGAATTCCTCTCGCCGGCCAGACGCAGACGCAGTGCTGGACCCGCAGCCGTAAGACAAAGAGTGACGTCCAGAACCGGAATCATGGAGGCGACCCATCAGGGCTTGGCGGCCACGGGGAGCTCCGCGCCGCCGCGGGAGAAAGAGGAAGAGGCCGGCCCGAGCTCAGGCCCGGAGCGTAACTCTGCGGGCTCCTCGTCGACTCCTGAGATTCCACCGCCTGAACCCTCCAACGCCAACGCTGTCCCCGAAGCGATCCCTCCGCCCGCGCCGCTTGCTGATGCCGTTCCGCGCACCTCCCCAGGCCCTGGCGGCTCCCGACCCGGCCCGGAGACGTTCCGCCAGCGTTTCCGACAGTTCCGCTACCGAGACGCAGCAGGCCCGCGAGAGGCGTTTCGGCAGCTGCGGGAGCTCTCTCGTCAGTGGCTGCGACCCGACATCCGCACGAAGGAGCAGATTGTGGAGATGCTGGTGCAAGAGCAGCTGCTCGCCATTTTGCCCGAGGCGGCGCGGGCCAGGCGGCTTCACCGCCGCACCGACGTTCGCATCACCGGCTGAGCGGCTGGCGGCCTGGTCCGGGCGCGCTCTGGACTGGAGCCGTGATCGGGTCCTGGGGCCTGAGCCTCGCTCCCCACTCCACGTTAATGAAAACGAGCTTTGGCAGCTCTTGTAGTCTGATGTAGCCCTTTCGTTCGTCCTTTACTGGGTTTATTTTCCCGAGCGTATTTCCAACCTTCTTTCTTGTTAGGGGGAGCCCATGAGAATAAAGCCTTTGTTTCCTATTCACTTGGCCTTCGTTGGCTTTTGTTGGATTACGTGTTGGCTAGGCCTAGGCATTCACCACATCTGGGAAACTTTTCTCTTGCACACTTCCCAGGACCCTACTTGGGTGTCCTTTGTTTCGCTGGAGTCTGTAATGAGGGTTCCATATTCGCCCCTACCTCTCACTAGATAGAATCTGTTTGTTTTCCTACCTGAGAAAATAGTGACACATCTTGCCATATAGGTTAGGTTGGTGCTTGTGGCATCGGGCAGGCAAATAGCTGGCTCTATTCAATGATTGCTTACCTGACTACCTCTATACCAGCACTGCCACCAACTTGCCCTAGTATCCTGCCCTTTGGGCACAGATTCCCAAAAGGCCCAAACCGTTGGGCTATTTTAATAGGTTCCTTATTAGGCTAGTTCTTGCTAGCTCTGGTTTATGCCTCCAGGTTCACCTTCCTTGCCAAATTTTAGGCTTCTAGGAGGATTTAAGCAGAACTGGTCTGAACTAATTGATTATATTGCTAGAGCTAGGCATTTGAAAAAATTTACTGATTTTGTTCCACATATTTATGGATTCATTGGTTGATTCTTGTAGGTGCCCTGACCAGGGAATCAAACATGCAACCTTGGCGTATCAGGCAGATGGCTCGAACCAACTGAGCTGCCTGGCCAGGAGAGCTACCCATTTAAATTTCTCTCCAACAACTTCCATTTATTTTTTAAGTAAGCATAATTGTTTAGAAAGGTAGGAAGGAGCTTGGCAGGTGTGTCTAAGTAGTTAGAGCATCTTTTCGCTTGCCGAAGGCAATGTGTCTCTCACATCAATGTTTCTCCCTCCCCCTTCCACTCTCTGAAAGGCAATGGTAAAAATACCCTCAGGTGAGGGTTAAGAAAAAAAGGGAAGAAGGAATGTGGAAATAGGGAAGCTCTTCAATGAAATCTAAAGCCTACTCTGTTCCTTGAGTCTTCAGCCCAACCAGGAAGGAGCTAATTGGGGTCCACAGGCAGTTTGGATTTGTCTCAAAAGTATCCTAAATGCATCAGGGTGCCATCTCTTATCAGGAAGGCCAAACCTGTCTTCCCTGCACTGCTTTCAATAATCAAAATCTAATAAGCCTGCAGTTCACATGAAATAGAATAGGCTAGAGGCTGGTGTGTGACATTTTACTTTTGAATATTACAGATAAATTAATTCAAAAGTATTTTGCATACTTTCTTGGGATTTAGGGTCTTGAGCTTCTATCCATCTGCCTCCCTGCAGAATATAAATCTGTTTAGAATATAAAAGCAGACTTCCTTCAAAAGACAATGTTTATAGAAAGTTAAGTAATGCATATTAAGAGAATTTTATAACTCAAAAACATGACAAACATAGCAACAAAAACCTGTTTTATTTTTTCCAAATACAGATACAGAAGTTTGCATGTTTTGCAAATATTGCTTTAAAGCAACATTTCTATATACAGCGCCTTCTGTTCTAATAGCGCGTAAACATAATGTATCCACAGTGCAACGTTGGCTCATCAAGGGTCCACCTTGCATATACTCTATCACTTAAAGAAACAAAATGATTACTCAAACCAGAACTGTTTGTCAAGGCAATTTTTTAAAAGGTGGATAGTTTTACTCAAAAGAAAACTTAGGTAGTGTACGTATTTCTAAATGGTAACAGTAATATTTGCAAATAACAGTTTCCAGTGCTCCAACTTGGGGTTTATTCAGATTGACCCAGGAATGAGGATGGAGCCCCTTAACATGGCTTTAAATTAGGGAAACACACTGAGGTTACCAGAACTTGGAGTCATCCCTGCTTCCCTACAGACAAAAGTCACAATGAGTGAAATGGGACTTTTTTTCTTTGCAGAGAACTTAATAAGCCCAACTAACTGACAAAATTAGGGTAATTCAGTTAGTTTAATTCCATCTTTGAAAAAGACATGAAATTGTCCTAAGGTTACAGCTCCCCCAAATGTGACACTCAAATTTATTTTAAGGGGGAAAATATCAGTAACCTAATAATACAAGTCGTCATACCTCACAGTTGTGGCTACAGAAAACCATCCTGTTTCTTCCCTTTTCAGACAAGCATCACACAGTTCTTAGAATGAGGCTGTCTGATAAATTATGCAAAACATAGATGCCATGCACACTCCTAGAGGGTTTCTTCCTATACCAGAAACGCCAACCTTAGCAATGGGAAACAGCCTCTTTGTATAGGAATTGTGTCAGCTTTATTACAGATGTCATAGCTACATGTATTCCCTCTGATGGAAAAGCTACAGCAGGTCAACTTGTCCTAAATTCATTTTATATCACATGGTGAACAAATCGCTGGACAGCATTCCCTGAAATAGATCTTGGTACAGAGGCCTTCATGACCACAATGACCTGTGCCTAAAGCCTAACCATTCCACAAATCGCTGGAGATACTGTCATTGCTATTGAGATATTGGCTACTTCACGTTTACATAGTAAATATTTGCAGCATATAACATTACAGATTCATAAACCCATAATTAACTTGTGAGTGTTAATGGACAACTGTGCTTTGCTTTTTGCTTTTAGTGATTAAGAAAACTCAACAGTGAAACAGGTCACTCCTCAAAACATGGAACATTTTCTTTAACTTTGTCTAGTAAGGAAAAAACCAACAATATAGCAATTACATGTAGAACCGTAACCTGTGAGAGTAACAAATATTGTCTCAAAAGGTACAAATTGTATCTGGACATTAAGCAGCATAATCACCTTAATTTCACAAAATAATACAAACCGGAAATTTAAAGTGTTAAAAGTATATTAAAACAATTTTGAAAATGCCACTATTAAACATACACCCTTCAGGGAAGGAGGAAAGCGGCACATGTAGAATCTAAAGTTTGTTTACAGCAATATAAAATAAGGTAATTCCCCAAACCACATTCTTTGTAACAAATCTTTACAGTGAAAGAGTTCAAAATTTGGGGAAACACTTTTTGGACATTAAATAGAACTGGGAAGCTGTCAATATTAAGAAGTGGGTAGAAAATGCTGTCCTTTGGGTTCCAGACCCTGCCTGCTTCAGTTTGGAATTCCTCCTAGCTTCTTAGAACAGTGAAGATTCTAGTTCCTCCACAGGCTGTATGGGCTCTGCTATAAAAGACACAACCCAGCCAACTCTGGGGTGACAGCATACAAAACTTGTCCCCGGTACCATGACGTCATGCACGAGATGTGATGAGAAAAGTGAAGAGTCCAACAGAGAAGGCAGGGCAGCCAAGGCCTCTGCTCCTTTCCAATCTCCACAGAACGGTGAAGTCACGACATTCCCATGAAGCTGGAAAAATGAAAATGATACCTGCTGCCTAAATCCATGCCAGGCAGAAACCACAAGGCTTGGCATGTGCCCCAACCTGACAGAAAAGTCAATTAAATAAGCTGCAAGTTGAATCTACAATAGTTTCCGACGAAACTTTTTTGGCTCTCATTCCATTTATCATCAGTGGCACGATTTCAAGTGAAGTTTGTGCAAAAAGACTCACTCTCCATCCAACGATGTGCACAGAAGAAGGGAATCCTAAGAGTCTGTTTGCTACCTTCTTGGTAGGCTCTGAGATCAGAGTGCCCTGCCCTCCAGCAGCCAAAATGGCCTCTTTGTCCAATGTCCATCACACCCCATGTGCCCAGATCCCTGAAGCCAGTCGGTGTCACATGCATTCGGCATGCTAGGTTTATTTATTTAAAAAATGCAAAGTTCCTCCTGCAGGCGCCCCTGTATTGTGCCCCCATTAGTTTTGGGTGCCCTGTTTCATGTTGAACAGCAGAGCGAGATCTGCTGCACCTTGCCCAAGTCCGTCAGCAGCTGCTTAATGCAATGCTTGAGCTGTGGAAGCCTGGCCAGGGGCTGCGGAGGCTCCAGTTCCCCAGTATAGTCCAGCCAGCTCTCCAACACTGCAGGCAGAAGAGAGAGAGAAAATCCAATGAGTTCCCAACACTTGATGTGCAAGACTGTCAAGAACTTCAGCACCAATTTCAACACCATATCCCATTTGACCACTCTTAGGGGGCTGGAAGGGGAGGCCAGTTCAGGCAACATTCATTCATCAACCTCTCTACAAAGTACTATCCCAGGACAAAACTCAAATGCTTTAGAGCAGTGCAGTCCAATAGAACTTTCTGCAACATGGAAATGGTCTGTGTTGTCTGATACAGTAGCCACCAGCCATATGTACCTACTGAGCATTTAAAACATGGCTAGTGCAAATGAGAAACTGAATTTAAATTGTATTTCATTTTACCCTGGATGGGTAACTCAGTTATTAGAGTATCGTCCCGATATGCCAAGGTTGCCAATTCGATCCCAGGTCAGGGCACAAACAAGAATCAACCAATAAATGCATAAATAAGTGGAATAACAAATTGATGTTTCTCCTCTCTCTCTCTCTCTCTCTCTCTCTCCCCCTCCCCCCCACTTCCTCTCTTTCAAATCAATAAATAAATGTTTAAAAAATATTTTTTATTGCTTTCAGAGAGGGAGGGAAAGAGAAACATTAATGATGAGAGAGAATCATTGATCAGCTGCCTCCCACACGCCCCTTACTGGAGATTGAGCCCCCAACCCGGGCATATGCCCTGACGGGGAATCGAACCATGACCTCCTGGTTCATAGGTCGATGCTCAACCACTGAGCCATGCCAGCTGGGCAATAAATAAAATTTGTTAAAAAATAAATTATAGCCCTGGACAATGTTGCAAAGTGGTTAGAGTGCCGGCCCACGCACCAAAGGGTTGAGGGTTCAATTCCCAGTCAAGGGCACGTAACTGGATTGCAGGTTGAATCCCAGCCTAGTTAGGGTTCGGCGGGAGGCAACCAACTCATGTGTCTCTCTCACATCAATGTTTCTCTCCCCCACCCCCACCCCCACCCGCATCCCTCCCTCTCTTTAAAAAAAAAAATCAATGGAAAAAATATCCTCGGGTGAAGATTAACAAAAAATAAATAAAAATTATATTTAATTTTAATTAAACAGCCACACATAGCAAGTGACTATATTAGTGCAGCTCTAGAGTCGATAAGGCTTTCTCAAGCAGCTTTGCAGTCTCACATACAATCATCTCCCCTCCTCAAACACAGCCCTCCACCTTCCTCCCCACCTTTCTAACTCTTTTGTTTCCTGCAAGTTACTTCTCAGGAAACCTTTCCCAACTCTACACCCTGAATCTGGTCCCACTGTTACGAGTGCTACGCTATCTCATGTTCTTCTCCTTTGGAGCACCTACCGTAGTTTGTAATCACATATAATGGATGGTTTAATTAATATCTATCTCTACCACAAGATCAAGCTCCATGAAGGCAAAGGCCAAGTCTGCCTTGCTCACCATGATATATGATAGAGCCTCCTTCCCCCAACTGATGGACAGAGTATGACTTAACCTGTACCTGCAGCCTAGACATTCCTGAGCACCTAACAAGGCACCTTATAAGGACTGTACATTGAACCACCAATCAGCACCTACCAAATACCCTAAGCCCCCGATTCCTAAGTCCCTAGGTGCCTAATCATGTGCCTTATATGAAACCACCAATCAGCGTGTGCTGAGTGCCCTAAGCCCCGTCCCTTCCTTTTCCTCCCCTCAAAAGGCGTGTTCACCCCCACGTGCGCTCTTTCTCCTTTGGAAGGCAGCCCGGCAGGGGTCTTCTCCTCCAATAAAGCCTGTGTCCTGGTATCCTGGTCTCCGGCCCCCTGTCTCATCTTTCAATATATCCCTAACACTCGATTGTGCATGGAACATAGCAGGCACTCAACAAAGGCAGTGAAAAAATGTGGAAATGGTCTGGCAAAATGCTCCACTGACTGCTCAAGCTCTGCAGAGCTCACCGTCCTCCCTCTATCAGATTTTCTTGTTGGTACCTGGGGGTTCCAAGGAGAGGAACCTTCCCTCCTCCTGATCCCAACAAGTACAAGACTTGAAAATAAAAAAAATAAGACTGCCTTCTCAGAACTGAACTTGAAAACAAGAGTAAAGAATCAAAGTCACATGAGAGTGGCTAGTGACCTGTTGAGCAAGAAAAACTCCATAGTGACCAGTTTCAATACATTGGTAAGTCTTAAAGAAGTAGGTAGGTTCTAACTTCTCCCCTAAGGGCAGATTCCTTTGGCAACAACAGAATGTTGTTCACCCAGTTTCCATGGTGCTAAAGTATTCTCAGGGACCCAGAGCCACTCCTACTGCCATTCTTTGAAAATGAACAATTTTCAGTCTGACATTCAATCCTCCTTAAGCAATCTAATAGCATTTGCACAAATAGTGGTATCAGTTACAATTCTAAGGAGCCCAAGCAAACTTTTTAGGAGTAAGAGAGACATAAAAACTTCTTCCAGAAATGCCCTCACAATGGACCCTGAATTAGCCTCCTAATCTCAGTTCCTCCAGTTTGCTTCAGGGACAAGACATAAGCATGAGGTCATGTGGATCTCTCTTTCTCTCACTATCCTCCAATGTGGCAATCCATTTTCCAGTATAGCCAGTCCTCTTATCATCCACTCTGAGTCACCTCTCCAGCAGAAGACATCCCTCTTCTCAAGGCTCCGCTTCAGTCCCAGGAGTTCCAGAAAGCCTGCCTGTAATTGCTGCCCCTCAAACAGTTCTCCCCTGGCATGGCCTCAGCCAAACACATGTCCTGGACACACCTTATGACCCTAGCTGTGTAGCATATGGCATTTTCCCGAGTTCCTTCATAATATGTTTTATATCTCCAATTAAAGTAATAATAGCTTGACTGTACTCAGCATCCTCAAACAGAACATTTATTTCTTAATCAGGCTCTATTTTAAGGATGAAAACAAATAATTAGAAAATAAAGTGAATAATCAAGAAGGAATTTTGTCTTCAAAAACCAAACTGGCAACTTCCTGGGGATCAAAAGGGAATGAACTTGATCATGTTCATCATCACAAGATATCTGTTACCACTAGTATCTGGGAGAAATACCCAGGGACTACACAAATGATTCTGTCAAGTTCTATTAAATTTCTACTGATATAGAGGAGAAGGCTTCATTTCAGATTTTATCAAGGGAAAAAATAAAAACGTTGTGTGTTTTTTATATTAATCCTCAGATATCCTAAAAACCCAATTAAGAACTCGGTCAGGCCAAAACTGGTTTGGCTCAGTGGATAGAGCATCGGTCTTCGGACTGAAAGGTCCCGGGTTCGATTCCAGTCAAGGGCATGTACATTGGTTGCGGGCACATCCCCAGTAGGGGGTGTGCAGGAGGCAGCTGGTCGATGTTTCTCTCTCATCGATGTTTCTAGCTCTCTATCCCTCTTCCCTTCCTCTCTGTAAAAAATCAATAAAATATATTAAAAAAAAAAAAAAAAAAGAACTCGGTCAGTAAAGATTTGCTCAACTTACACACAGTCTGCAGGCAGAGCGTACTTGCTCTTCGGCAGAAAAGACTGAGCAAGTGAGGCAGAACCCCTAGCATCACACAGACCTTACAAGTAACCGATAAATACTAAAAGTAAGGCTGGTCCATCTTGAGAAGAGAATGGAAGTGGGTGAAACTGAAAAGGAGGCAAGAAATACGTTGTCCCTGGAAAGCCAGGTAGGGGAGTTCAGAAAGCAGCTCATCCTGGCAAGCTCGCAATGCCTGCCAATGGGCAGAGAAGTAGGGAGGAGACCTACCATCCAGCTCCTTCTCAATCGAGTCCATCCTATGCGTGACTTCGTCCTGAAGAGATTCCACATGGGTCAGCAGGTTAAACTGCCACTGGTGCTGGGAGCTCAGGAGCCCCTCTCCACCTCTGTCCAGCAGCTTTTGAGCAGGTATTTCCTCTGGTAGGACCTTTTTGGAGACATATTCCCTCACCTGGGGATGCAATTGACATTTAAGTTACTGAATGGAGACAGCTCCAGCCAGCCAGTGTTTGACACCATCTGAAAAACCAGTTGCAGTTTAAATATTCCAAATGTCTATCTCTTTCCTCCCTCTCTTGGGCACTGGCCAAAAACATGCCTGCTGTACCAACTGCAACCACCTCAGGGCAGCACAGACCTCTGGCTCCGAGGACCCTACGGCTGCTTCTCAGTGGCTTGTCCAATGTCCTAGGTCTTACGTGTGAGCCTCACAGAATGGCTTCCAGAGCCCTGAGATCAGAGTATAGCAGGACAAGTATAAACAAGATATGTGGGAATCAAACAAGAGTTTAAGTCCTAACTCTATGTCTTGCTGAATACATGAACCTGGATAAGTTATTTCACCTCTCCAAGCTTCTGGTTCCCTTTTGGGAAAGATGGTAGTAGTAAAATCTACTTTAAATGTTCATGAGAATGAAATAGTATAAAACACAGTGCTGGACAACCAAGATGGCGGCATAGGTAAACACCTGAACTTGCTGCCGCGCACAACCACATCAAAACTACAACTAAAAGACAAAACAAATATCATCCAGAACCATGGGAAGGCTGGCTGAGTGGAAATTCTACAACTAGAAAGAAAGAGAAAAGTGCATTGAGTCTGGTAGGAGGTGTGGAGGTGAGGAAGTACGGAGGCGCGCAAGGGGCTGGCAATTGGGTACGCTGTTGCCTTTTTCAATCGGGAGGGAGATACAAGCTCCTGACTGCTCTGAACTCCAGTTCCAGATGAGACTCTGGGGACCCAGACTCATACGGAGAGAAACTGGACTGTCTGGCATCAGGCTGGAACACGAGGGCAGCTTTCTCTCAGAGGTGCTTGCAGCAATCATTGTTTCTGCATGGTGCCGTAGGACACAGAGACCCGGGGGCCTCTTCGGGGCAGGGCTGACAGGCAGCCATTGCTGTATGCTCTGCCCTGGTGATTCCTTGAGACCCTGCCCCACCCAATTTACAACCCCACCCAAGCTGTGCGCAGAGGCTGTTGCATATGAATGGCCTGGCCTTTTGCAATCTAAAACCTAACAAACTGCAACTGGGTCAGCGAGCCCCAGAGCTTCCAAAAGAAGGCCCAAGGCTCCACAGTAGCTTGCATTGCTTCACAGCTGGGCTTCATCTGGGCACCTCCAAACCTCAAACAAAGAGGAGGAATCTGCAGATCTCTCTGTAGCTTCTGCTGGGTGGCCTCAGGCAATGCCTGACTTTACACCTCCTTGGAGATCCAAGAGCCAGTGTACCCAGTGGTCAGAGTGAGAACATCTAGATTACAACTCTTCACATCCATAAGAGACACACTCAGAGGGCAGACTCAGTGAGCGCCAAAGCCCCACTGAAGCAAGTCCTGCCCCATAAGGGTGTCTCCAGCACAGAAGTTCTCTCATTGTAAACACAACTGGTCCTCACAGCCAATTGGCCTGGAGGTCAATTCCTCCCAGTGATACCAACAGCAATCAAGGCTTAACTACAACAAGACTGTGCACACAGCCCACAAAGGGGTACACCAAGAGTGTCGACCTCAGGTAACTGGGGAGGCTGAGCCACTGGGCCCTAAAGGACACCTAGCACACAAAGCCACTTCATCAACACAAGGAAGAAGCCAAAATGCGGAGACAAAGAAACAGGTCACAAATGAAAGAAATGAAGGAAAGCAAACTACTGGATAGACATTCAAAACCACAGTTATAAGGTTACTCAAGAATCTTCTAGAAACCTCTGAGAAATATAGTGAGACCCTCAAGGATATGAAAAAGGACCAATTAGAAATTAAGCATACACTGACTGAAATAAAGAATAATATACAGAGATCCAACAGCAGACTAGAGGATCCCAAGAATCAAGTCAAAGATTTGAAATACGAAGAAGCGAACAACACCCAACCGGAAAAGCAAAAAGAAAAAAGAATCCAAAAATATGAAGATAGTGCAAGAAGCCTCTGGGACAACCTCAAGCATACCAACATCCGAATTATGAGGGTGCCAAAAGAGAGAGAGCAAGATATTGAAAACCTATTTGAAGAAATAATGACAGAAAACTTCCCCTACTTGGTGAAAGAAATAGACTTACAAGTCCAGGAAGCACAGAGAACCCCAAACAAAAGGAATCCAAAGAAGACCACACCAAGACACATCATAATAAAATGCCAAGGGCAAAAGACAAAGAGAGAATATTAAAAGCAGCAAGAGAAAAACAGTTAGTTACCTACAAGGGAGTACCCATACGACTGTCAGCTGATTTCTCAACAGAAACTATGCAGGCCAGAAGGCAGTGGCAAGAAATATTCAAAGTGATGAATAGCAAGAACCTACAACCAAGATTACGCTACCCAGCAAAGCTATCATTTAGAATTGAAGATCAGATAAAGAGCTTCACAGATAAAAAAAAAAAAAAAGCTTATCACCACCAAACCAGTATTATATGAAATGCTGAAGGGTATTCTTTAAGAAGAGGAAGAAGGAAAAGGTGAAGATAAAAATTATGAACAACAAAGTGACAACAAACACATATCTATCAACAAGTGAATCTAAAAATCAAGTGAATAAAAAATCTGATGAACAGAATAAACTGGTGAATATAATAGAATCAGGGGCATAGAAAGGGAGTGGACTGACAATTCTCGGGGGAAAGGGGGTGTGGGAAGAGACTGGACAAAAATCATACACCTATGGACAAGGACAGTGGGGGGATGGGTCAGGGCATGGGGTGGGGTGGGAACCGGGTAAAGGGGAGCTATGGGGGAAAAAGAGGAACAACTGTAATAATCTGAACAATAAAGATTTATTAAAAAAAAACAAAAAACACAGTGCTGACCTAAAGTCAGACTGCCATCAATGAAACATTTTTAACCCTGCCAGCCCTGTTTAAACCCAGTATTTTCTGATTTTTTATTATGTGCCAGACACCTCTATGAAATCTGTCTAGTCTTCAGGAGTGTAAACCTTTTCTGGAGTTTGTGATCTCAACCTTTAATCCATTTATTTGAAATGAAATAGATTTTAGCTAAGATTTATTTATAGCTTACTATGTGCAAAGCCATGATGCCAGGGGAGGTAAAGTGACCTGTTTAGAACCACAGAGTAAGTGGATCCTAGTCCAGACTTGATACTGGCTCTGTCTCAAAAAAACTGTGTCCTTACCAGCCTTGCTCAGCACTGTTTTGACACTGGCAAGGGCACAGACTGAATGAGATACAATGCCCACCTTTGTTTGGCTTATAATTTAGAATGCTCAGCAATAAACAGCAATGTATTTAACACTGGTGATACCAACCAGCAATTCTGTGAAAGCAAGGATGACAGGGTGTAGAAGCTCTCAAATCACACACAGCCTCGCCCAGCTGGTGTGGCTCAATGGTTGAGTGTTGACCCATGAACCAAGAGATCATAGTTCACCTCCAGGTCAGGGCACATGCCCAGTTTTCGGGCTCAATCCCCAGTAGGGGACGTGCAGGAAGCAGCCAATTGATGATTCTCATCATTGATGTTTCTCTCTCTCTCACTACAGTCAATAAAAAACTTTTTTTTTTTTAAATCACACACAGCCTCACTGACAACTGAGGACAGGATAGAACAAGACCAGTGAACAGTTAAAGATGACAACTTTAGCAAGAAGATGACTTGGGGTTTCAGAAAAGAATGATTTGAAAAATTAAAAAATAGAGTGGTTCAGGAAAACTGATGAAACTTGCAAATATTTTGACAAAACAGACTGTTCTTATGTCAGGGCTATGTACTTAAGCAAAGTTAAATATTCAAGTAAAGTTATCACAGAACTGTATTGGAAAAACTTATGCCTAACACAACGCTTGACTCATCTTGGCTCATGCCAAGATACAATCTAATCTAATAATAGACAAATATGCAAATTGACCGCACCTTCGCTACACCTAAGCCATGCCCACCAGCCAAGCCACACCCACCAACCAATCAGGACGAGTGTGCAAATTACCCCAACAAAGATGGCGGCTAATTTGCATATCAAGACAGCCTCGAAAGAAGCCAAGAGCTGCAGAAGGGAGTAAAGCTTCGAAGAAGCAAGCAAGCCGGGGGGTGGGGGGGAGGGAGGGGAGGAGAAGGGAGGAGCGAAGTCAGGGCCCCGGGCGAAGGGAAACGCAGGCGGGCTGGCGGAGAAGGCGGGGCGGGCGACAAGGGCGGAGCGGAGGCGGGGTAGAATGCAGCAGGAAATCCTATTGCAGGATTTTTCCTGCAACGGGAACGCTAGTTATAACATAAATAGCATTTAAAAAAACCAGCAACAACAAAACTCATTTTCCTAACTTAGTTCCATTTATCAAGTCCCAATCAACCCTTTTCTCCTTGCTACTTCCCACCTCTCCACCCCCACTCCCACAGCCTATGCCATTTTGTGGGCATTTCCATAACCAATGATCTTTGATTTAAGTGGGCTCTCTGGACTTTGCACACATTTTAAAAGGGGGAGAAAACAAAACATCTGTGATAAGCAATTTTAAATACGATTTTATAATAAATATCTATATATCCTATATAATAAAGAGGTAGTATACTGCCGAAACCGGTTTGGCTCAGTGGATAGAGCGTCGGCCTGCGGACTCAAGGGTCCCAGGTTCGATTCCAGTCAAGGGCATGTACCTTGGTTGCGGGCACATCCCCGGTAGGGGGTGTGCAGGAGGCAACTGGTCGATGTTTCTCTCTCATCGATGTTTCTAGCTCTCTATCCCTCTCTCTTCCTCTCTGTAAAAAATCAATAAAATATATTAAAAAAAAAAAAAAAAGAGGTAGTATACTAATTAGACTGGACGGTGGAACAACCTTCCGGAACGGCCTTCCAGAACAACCAGTGGGCAGGGTTGTGAGACGGCGGAGCCACGAGGCAGCCGGGGCTAGCAGGGCCGAGCCCCTTGCATGAATTTCATGCATCGGGCCTCTAGTCTATATTTATAAAAGCCTAAGCAACGGAACGACTGGTCGTTATGACACGCCAGTCGTTATGACCACCAGATGGTCAACACAGGAGCTGTTCCCCGGGGGTCAGTGCACTCCCACAGCGGGAATGCCACTCAGCTGACCGACAGGCAATAGACACAGGGCTCACAGCTGGCAAGCGCCCTGAGTGAGCACAAGCCTGCGGTAGGCACAGCAGAGCCAGGATAAGTGGGAGCAGCAGGCAGGAGTGGCAGGCAGCATTGGACTGCCGGTTTCGGCCCAATCCCCACAGGCCATGCCAAGGGACCCTATCGGTGCACTAATTCATGCACCGGGCCTCTAGTAATCTTATAATAAACATCTTCCCTAAAAGGAGAATTTACAAGCACTCAAACACTGAATTAAGAACAAATATAAGCAAGTCACATACCTTTGGAGAGCTGGGTTTGAGGTCACTGTCCCCCCTGCTCCTGTCTTGGTCTAGAGGCCAGCCCAGGCGCGGGGAAAGGGAATCATCACCATTTTCATGGAGGGGGTTGACTGCATCAAGGGCAGAGCCCCGCGTCTCCACCACCAGCTTCTGCTCCACAGCAGGGTAATAGGCGCGGGGCTTCTGGTAACAATGTTCACTGGTGATATATGACTCCTCCACAGACCGAGGCAGGGGCAGGGGTTTCTCCACCGCCCCATTCAAAGTTCTATAGCTTGGGGCTTCCTCCTTGCTCTTGGCTTCAGCGACTTGGATGTGTCTGGAATGAGATCTCCCATCCCCTGAATGCTGTTTCCAAGGCTGACACCACAGCTGCAGATCAGGATGCTCCCTGCTTCTGTGGGGAGGGCAAACATGGAAAGAGGTTTAGAGTAAGTGGAACCACTGCAGGGGCTTCTCAGTTCCCAAACACTCTCCCAGCACAGAAAAGAGCTCCCACCTGGGCTGTCTGGTCGCAGAGGGAATGGAAATCCATGGTCTCTGAGGAAACCACCTCAGGCAAGCTCCCTCTGCATATACTTGCAGTGAGTGGGAGGACAGACAGATGCTACTCACATTTGGTTCACAGAGGTGTAGAAACGTGTGCAGGCCTCCCACAATGATGAGGGGTACTACTGGCATTTAATTCATAGAATCCAAGGATGCTAAACATCCTGTAATGCTTGGGACAATCCCACACAAAGAGTTATCCCATGGTACAATTGTCAACGGTACCTTCCCAACCTCAGCTGAGAAACACTGATCACCTGGAAAGCACAAGCTTAACTCACCAGCAACTCCCACAAATGAGCATCCCCCCTCCCAATGCACACACTTTACTGAAGCCTTCCTGCAAAAATGGAATAGGTCATAAGTATGAAGGCATTGAGTGATCTTACAAAACCTAGAATTCTGTTCCCAAGGGTTTGCAACTATCCTTTCTCAGCTCTCCCACTCCAGCAATCCCCAATACCAACACCACTCTTATTCACTGGGGAAGGAGAGGGAACAACCAGCATCAAGGCAGCATGGGTCCTGGGCCACCTCCAACAGGGTATCACAGCCTATACCAGGAACCCCAGACCTGATACACCCCTAAAATTTTTATTGCATTAGGAAATGGAAGTCATTGTTAACTTTCAGGTCCACCATAGTCTGAAATATGTTAACATGGAACATAGAAGCCACAGTATCAACCTCCTATTGCATGAAAATCACAAAAGTCTTGTTTCTTCCCTCTTATAATATTCACCCTCCCAGCTAAGATTTGAAGCCCCAACTACTACTCCACACAAGGATGACACTGGGCTTTCCTTGTAAGCCCTGACAATCATGAAGAAGGTATGTACACCATGCATGTTACTTTTTAAATGACAACAGATGCTCTGAAGTTATAGGTTTTATAGTTTGCCTTTGAAAATAAATTGGCCAGACCCCTTAAGGAACAATATTTCTAAGAATGAAGATCCAGAGCCTATGTTAAGAAAGACCATCCATGTTACACAGACACACTGGGACCACTTCCCCCTCTCCCAAGATCTTTTCTCTATATACAATGACTAAAAAGGTCTCCCTATACCCTCTTTTGAACTGCTAGAAGTCAGATTTAATTCCAGTACAAAGCCACTGCTATAAAGATGAAAGATCTAAGTGGGATTCGGAAGGAACAAGGTTCCTGAATACGGAACAGGGACAGGAACACAGGCATCTCAGTGAGAAGAGAACACCCTCTGACTGATTCTGCAAATAAAAAGAAACATAGCAAAATTCACAATCAGGAGCATCACCTGAGGATTTTTAGGCTCTCACATGGACCACTTTCCACTCACCTAAGTCAATTTCTGGTATCTCATTAAGAAGAAATTCATTTGGTTTAAATGTGGTAAAGTTTTCCAATTTTATAAAATGTGAAAGAATAGCTAGTCTCTGACATCCTAGTCAGGGCTGTCACTTGATTCAGCTTGCTTCAACAGATATTGTCACAATAATAGCTAATATTACCCAGCAACTATCCTCCCTTCTTTTATACCCACTACACCCTCATTCCTGAGTTTCAGCAGGGCTCAAGGCCACCTGGCTAGCTTCCCCTGCAGTTAGGTATATCCATGAAACTGTTTGCTCTCCCTTTTGCTACTTTTGCTCTCCTGGGGTTTGTAGCAGAGGTGAGGTACAGATGAGACTTCATCAACCATGCAGATGAGGATAATCCCAAATGGAATGCCAGAGGAATAAGATGGAAGGAACCCAAGTCCCTAAGTCCCTAGATAGAACCCTGGAGAAAGGACCCATACCTGGCCTGGACTCCCACCTACCCCTGAATCATATATTATGTGAGAGACAAAATTCCATTTTGTTTTAGTCTCTATTTTGGGGGTCTTTGTTATAACAGCTTAGCTTTCACCCATACCATTATATACTCTTGCTGAATGTGCCCTGCTCAACCACTCCTAGGCCTTTGTGCACCAGAATGCAAGAGAAAGAAGACCCTCATCCTGCCATCTCTGGATTCTGACACTCTATTCTGCCTGGTGCCAAGAGGCCTCCAGGACTAGTCAGCAAATGAAAACCTTGTCGGAGAGTGGCCTGTCATGTCTAACTCACTCGTGGCCCTAGTTTGTCATTGTTGATAACTTAACTAAAATGGAACTCTATGGGCAGGCTCATGGGAGAACTTAAGGAGAGATTTTTACAGAAGAGAACCTGTCCCTGCTATAGATTACGCTAATGCCAAAAGAAAATTCATGGAGAGGCAGTTAGGAAGATTAGAACAAATACTTGACAGGAGCCGAGACCTGAATGCTAATCCTGGCTCTTCTCCCAGAAACGACAGGAGAGTGGCTGCTCCACTCAAGGCCCAGTTGCCCTATTTGGTAAAGAGGGGGTAGGTTATAAAAGCCAACAGAGCCAAATAAGAGCCACATGTCTTTCTCAGAGTTTACATAAACTTGGGTCACCTGACATGTAGAATGCGACCACAAAAGGGAATTCACACTCTATGTAACTCCAAACTCTGGCCATTAAAAGCTGAAGTCCAGAAGTCCAGCTCCAAAAGGCCTAAAACTTTTCTGTATAAGCAAACCATCAAGAGGCATATTTAATGAGCAACCTCTATGCTAGAGAATAGGCTTGCCAACAATATCTCTTCCAATAGCTTTCAATTTTACTTTGTTTACCAATCAAGGATGCTTAGGATGAATGGATAAACAAAATGTGGTATTATACACAATGAAATATTATTCAGCCTTAAAAAGAAAGGAAATTCAATACAGGCTACAAAATAGATGAACCTTGAAGACATTATGCTAAGTGAAATTAACTAGTTATAAAAAGACAATTACTGTAGGATCCCATTTGAATGAGATACCTAGAGTAGTCAAATTCATAGAGACAGAAAGTCAAGTGGAGGCTGCCAGGGGCTGGGGAGAGGGAAAATGGAGAGGAAATTAATGGGTATGGAGTTTCTGTTTTACAAGATAAAAAGAGTTCTGGAGGTTGGTTACACTTATCACTGCTGAAGTGTACACTAAAAACGATTGAGATGATAATTTTTATATTATGCATATCATGCATGTCAAACTCAAAGGCTAACGTGGGCCAAATAAACAAGGTTTAAGTTTATGTGGGTTGCAAAAAAACAAAAGCTTCAATTTTCATAGAAATGTAGGTTTATTTCAATAGAGACATGCTGAATACAAAGGGCTGAAATAAATGAGTAATGATTAACATAAAATAATAGAACATTTTAATAAAAATTAATATTTTTTCTTGAACATTAACTTACCAGACACTGAATAACTGCACAAATTAGTAAGTGTAATGCAAATAAATCTATTTTTCTTATTCTCCAAAAGTGAAATATTTCCTGTTGCGCATACCAAACAAGTCAGTAAAAGACTAATGACGTGGCAATCGGCTGCTAAAATATTCACTGTTAGTATTAGTGGAGAGAAATGGTGCACCTGCACATGAAGTGCATAAGGGAAATGAATGCAACACGATTATAGTGATCAGTCATTAGCGAACGTTGTAGTTCGCTATTAATAATTACATATAATAGGATATTGTAAAAATTAAGTTACGAAGTGGTTTTTTTAAATCATATTTTGATTTTTTACAGAGAGGAAGGGATAGAGAGTTAGAAACATCGATGAGAGAGAAACATCTATCAGCTGCCTCCTGCACACCTCCTACTGGGGATGTGCCCGCAACCAAGGTACATGCCCGTGACTGGAATCGAACCTGGGACCTTTCAGTCCACAGGCCGATGCTCTATCCACTGAGTCAAACCAGTTAGGGCCAAAGTTTTTTTTTAAACATTTTTTACATACTGTTATATTGGCTGGGACATAAAAATATTCCTTGTGGGCCACATGCGGCCTATGGGTCGTGAGTTTGACATGCCAAATGTATATGTCACCACAATTTAAAAAACAAAAACAAAAAACTCAGACTGTACACATAAACAATCTCAACTATTAATACATACACTGTATCATGTCTATAGTGGTGGTTGCAAGAGTGCATACATTTGTCAAAACTCAATGAATGCTTAAAATATGTAAATATACCTCGATAAAATTGATTTTTTAAAAATGTTTTATAACTGAGAATTTTTAATAAGGTCATCTATCTTGATTTTGTAGCTTTTCAGTTTCTCAAATTTATCCTTCTCCCAGACATGCCAAATAAGACATGTCCCCAAAGCTGCAGGTGCCACACTTACTGCAAGATGCTCATCTTGAGCTGCAGGCCATGCAGAACCTCGATCACTCTCTGCACATCCCCAAGAAGCTGGTGGGTGGCCACAATCTTCTTGGCATTCTGGTGGGAATAGTTATCTTCTAAAAATGCCAGGCCATGCATATGTCCCCTAGTCAACCACTCCTTGTCATACCAGTACTTTAAGCCAGGCCTCTGACCTAAAATAGTGACAATAAGAGAGTTAATACTTGGCCTGAAGGAAATCCAGATTATTTCATCATTGTACAATTATTACACAAACTTTTTAAGGATGGATTGGTGTGTTTATTTTGTTCATTTATTCACCCAATATACATTTACTTGGCACCTACTAAATTCTAGGCTCCCTATTAGGTGTTGGGAATAAGGTAGTGAGTAAGAAAAGTTAAGTTTCCTGATCTCCTGGAAGTGACCAGAGGTACAGTGAGAACATGGCTATCTCTTTAAATTTAAATCACATCATCCCCTCTTCTACTTAAACCTGCAAAGACTTCCTACTGCACAGTAGAAACCCAAAGCCCTAACTAACTCTGGCCTACTGAGACTTGCAGGACAGGCTCCTTCCTGCCCTCCTGGCCCCATGTTTACAGTTTTATTTATGGAACACATAAAGTTCTTTCTGGTCTTAGGGTCTCTGCTTCAGTACCCACTCTGTCTATAGCACTATTCCCCTTTGCAGGACTGGCTCCTTACCACTTCTCCTCAGAGAGGCCTTTTGTCACCTCCCAAAATAAGACAGACTCTTTAATGTCTCCTAGCCATTGCCCATCTGATCACTTTGGCTCCCTCACAGCATTCATCCCTATCTAACAAGTTCTAGTATATCTGACTTATTTTGACATCTATTTTTGGCCCCAACTCCACTAAAAGCCAAAAGAGTAGGAACCATATTGTTCATTGTTGTATTCTCAGTGCCTGGCAAAAAGCATCTTGAATAGATTTATCAAATGGAAAGAAGCCCCAAGTGACCCTCCAACTGTCAACTACCACATAATTAAATACTGGTCAGGCCCCCTCCCTTCTCTGGGCCTCCATTTCCCATCTGTTACAACAATAGATGAACTGAATGGCTTCAGTAGTCTTGTTCATTACAGGGACCCCTAGGAAGGATTGAAAACACGACCCCATCTGACTTGACAGTGTTTCCTGCTCCAAAAGCCCAGGGAATAACTTTCAGTCAGACTGTTGTTCACCTCCCAATATATAAAAACCCTGAAATAACCTGGGTAATCCTATCAAGGTCTCTGGGCTCTTTCTGGCTTTATCAAGACACGTGGTAGGGATACACCTTGATTCTGTTAAAAACATTCTAAGGAACCTTTAAATCTGTTAGGTTAAACTTCTGGCCTAAGACACTGCAAAGTTCAACCGAGTCTATAAATGTGACATTGAGTGCTCAATTTAATGAGAAATCTATTCACAGTCTTCGCAATTAGAGTTATTAAAGTTCAGAAAGTATGGACGAATTGAGGAAGATGGTATGTATGATTTCCAAAAAGAGAAAAATGGAGGAAAAGAATGAGAAACAATAAAGCAGACAAAAGAGATTTTTCAACAGAAAAGTGGAGGGAGAGAATGATAGACAATGAAGTAGACAAAAGAGATTTTTCCTTAAGGAGCCCTCGGGATTATATGTAGAATCTCAGAGGCAGCTGTTGCAGGAGCTGCCTGAACAGGATTCAGAGCAACATGACCTGTTATACAAGACAAAGGTCATAGCCACTGGTTCTTATCTTCTGCCATGTCCTCTCTGGGTCTGTATTTGCTCACCTGTCAAATGCTGGGAGTTGACAGGTGGTCGCTGAGATCCTGCCTATCAAAAATATCCTATGACTCATAGACTAATCTTCTGACCATATTTTTCCTTTGAGAGGCAGATTCCTTTCTGTCTATGGCCTAATCTAGCACAAGGAGACATAGCATCACAACAGAGGTTATCAGGCCCCGAGGGGACCTACTTGCTGGAAAATGAACTATGATGGCCAGCCCCGAACTACACTAGCAAAATCAAGAGATTTGGCTTTACAAGCCAGTTCTAAATCTCACTTGCTTTATGAGATTAGAAAAGTCATTCATATCCTTACATCAATTTCTTTCTCATAAGCAAAAATGGGAGTAGGAGTTCCTGAGGCCATTCACAGGACTAAAAGGAATAACAGAAGCAAAGGTTCTCACATATTGTCTAGCTGTAAGGGGATCATAGGACTGGAGCTGAGGGGAGAACTTAAAAGTAGTGAACAGGGAGAAGATGTCAACATTCTATTGACAGCAAGACTAGAGCAACAGATTTATAATCCACCCCTGAAACTTCTGGAAAAGGGCACCCAAGAGCCACAGGCAATCCCTGTGACCATGGAACAATGAAACTAACTGATCCTGCTAAGAAATTAATTTATTCTTTTGGGTGGCAGATAGGCTCTTCGAAACCACACCATTTCCCTTCACCTTAAGGGCACATTTCCCTTCTTGGTGGCAATGAAGCAATGGAGGCCAGGTACCACTAGAGGGAGCAGAGGCAGGTTTCTAACTCACCAACAGCCCTTAAATGTCATTGACAGCCTACATCCTCATGAATTCTCAAGAAAAGAATTCTAAAACTGGAACGACACAGAGCAGAATAGCATGGCCTTTATGCAAGGATGACACGTAAATCTGTAGAGCATTCCATAGATTTTATAGTTTCAGTCATGCAAGATGAATAAGTTCTAGTGCTGTAAACACTGCTTCGATTATAAATAATATAGTACTATACCCTTAAAATGTTATGAGGGTAGATCTCATGTTACATGATTTTTACAATAAACAATAAGGCCCTAGCCAGTTTGGCTCAGTGGATAGAGTGTCGGCATGAGGACTGAAGGGCCTTGGGTTCAATTCCAGTCAAAGACATGTACCTAGGTTGCAGGCTCAATCCCCGGCCCTGGTCAGGGCATGTGTGGGAGGCAACCAATCGATGTATCTTTCTCACATCGATGTTTCTCTCTCTGTGTCTCTCCCTGTCCCTTCCACTCTCTCTCTCTCTCTGAAAATCAATGGAAAAATATCCTCAGGTGAGGATTAACAAACAAACAAACAAAAAGTAAATTCTAGCTCAAGGCCAGCTCTTCTATTTGATGAACCTCTTCACACATGGTCTCTTACTGCTAAGCTCAGGAAAACTGGCCATCAGATGAGTGAGCAAAAAAAGTGAGAAGTCAGAGTCTAGCCGATGCTGAAGAAATGAGTCTCAAGACCACAGACACTAAGGCTGCTTCATACCCAGCTATGCCAAGGAAAAGACTACATACTGTTAATATCCCTGACTCCAAAAATCTCTACCTGGAGGGTCTTGGCAAACATAACAGGTGTATTTCTCAGGCACATTTTCTTCCAGTAATCCCATGCAGACCCCATGCTGCCAGCACTGGCACTCTTCACACTGTCAGAATTAAAGAAGCAATAAAAATTAAACTCAGAGGGTATCCTCCCCATATATATATATGTGTGTGTGTGTGTGTGTGTGTGTGTGTGTGTGTGTATGTATATATATATATGCCAAGCAACCAGAATGACAGAACGACCGGAATGACTGGTCACTATGACGTGCACTGCGGGGGGCCAACCAGCCTGATCGCCCCTCCCCCCAGCCAGCCTGGCCCCGATCGCCACCCCCTGATTGGGGGCGGGGCCACCAGCGTTTCCACCCCCCCACCCCCCGCTGGGCTGGATTACCCTGATCTGCCCCCATCGGGGCAGGCTGGCCAGACCCCACCCGTGCACGAACTTGTGCACCAGGCCTCTAGTCCAAAAATAAGCCCACCTGTGCGAGGAGGGGGGAGAGGGAAGTAGAAGGAGAGAACACCCACAACTGACTTACACAGGTGCTAGGCTGCAACCATTCATCTAGAACTGTGCTAGGCAATACAGCAGCCACTAGCCACCTGTGGCTCTTTATATTTACATTAACAAATTAAGTTAAAAATTCAGTTCCCTAGTCCCACTAGCCACATCTTAAGTGCTTAATAGCCATATGAGGCTAGTGGCTATTATGCTGGACAGCACATATGAAGACCATTTAGATCTAATAAACAGTGCTGGTCTCAAAAAAATGGCTTTCACTCTCATTTCTAGAGGATTGAACTCTTCTGATCTTTTTGACACAGGAAAAATTGTTCACATACACAGAGGAAGGTTAACTTGTAATGAAAAAACCTGAGTTTGATTCTGGCTCAGACATTCATTAGCTGTGTGACCCTGCAGAGGTAACTTCTCCACCTTAAGCTTTAGTTTCCCCATCTGCAAAATGGGATACCAACCATGTGGGGCTGTTTATGAGGAATCAGTGGATCATGTGTAAAAGCTCCTACCTCACAACTTTAATGTATTAAGAGCCTATTACTACTACTAAGGGGCAATCTAACTCACTTTGATACCTCCTGGAGTAACCATGTGCTAGCATTTGCATTTATTTTCTCTAAACCTTACCAAAGGTCACACAGCTGAAGAGAGCCAAAGGTGGGTCAGAACACAAGCCAGGCAAATTGCAAAGCTAGTTCTTTTTACCCCTAAATTCCACTGTCTTCCCTGGATTAAGGGGGGAGGTGGGGAAAAGAAGGTGAAGGAGGGGCAGGAGGTACAGAGAGAAAAACGTACAGACAATGAGGACAGCATTACCTGGGGATAGTAAGCCTAAGGACTAAGGGCCCAGAGGAAATGGAGAGGAAAAGAGGATGTCAAAAAAGATACTAAGATACTTCAAGCAATTCCAAAGCAGGGCCCAAAACCTTTAAGTACCCAACTAAATGAATAGCTCTGGAAGGTGGACAGTGAGTTTCCTGACATGGCCTTGAAGCTGGGCCACCAGCCTGACTGGCCACAGGGACTAAAAGTCTAAAGTTCAGACAGCCCTAGCCGGTTTGGATCAGTGGATAGAGCATCAGCCTTCGGACTGAAGGGTCCCAGGTTCAATTCCTGTCAAGGGTACATGCCCAGATTATGGGCTCGATCCCCAGTAGGGGGTATGCAGGAAGCAACCGATCAATGATTCTCTTTCATCACTGATGTTTCTATCTCTCTCTCCCTCTCCCTTCCTATCTGAAATCAATAAAAAATATTAAATAAATAAAGTTCAGACAATCATCAGCCACTTGGAGTCAGATAGTCCCCGGCATGAAGAGGGCTTTCGTGGGCATATATAAACCCTCTAGGAAGCTGATCATTCAGAATCAACAGAGGCAGAGCTGGGAGAGAAACTTCAGATAAGATCTGATCCAAATTCTTCCATTTCCAATGAAGAAACTAAAGCTCAGAGAGAAATAAAGGTTAAACGACAGCAAAGGTAGTTAGTAGCAGAAAAGAGACTAGTAATAAGAATGAAAGTCTCTCAATGAGTCTTGAGTACTAGAATTCACCACAATTGAATCAAATATAGCCAAGTTGAAAATTTCAAAATAACTTTTCTTTGTGTGAGTCTGCCTAATACTTTATTCATTTTTTAAAAGTTTAAATTTAGAAATGCACAAGAAAAACAGAAAAGATAAAATATCTAATAAATCAAAGACTGTTTAAGAATAAAAATACCTAAGACTATCTAAGAATAAAACATGCAAGATCTCTATGAAGAAAGATTTTTTTTAAATATATTTTTATTGATTTCAGAGAGGAAGGAAGAGGGGAGAGATAGAAACATCAATGATGAGAGAGAATCATTGATTGGCTGCCTCCTGCACGCCCCCTACTGGAGATCGAGCCTGAAACCCAGGCATGTGCCCTTGACCGGAATCGAACCTGGGACCTTTCAGTCCGCAGGCCGACACTCTATCCACTGAGCCAAACCAGCCAGGGCTGAAGAAAGATTTTTAAATACTATTTGAGGAACACAGAAATTAAGTCAAGGGTAAGGTGCACCTTATTCCTGGATAGCAAGAGTGAGATATAGTGTTGAACAACTGGGTAGCCATAGCCCTCACCTTACACCAGGATAAATTCCAGGCAGATCAAATATTTAAATGGTTTTCAAAAAATAAATGAAACCTCAAAAGTACCAGAAGAAACCATGAGAATTCTTTTATCAACATTTCTATAAATTTTTATGAACTTCCAATGAGAAAGCAACTGTTATTCAAATCCCAGAAATTATTATTTAATATACCTGCCTCATAAAAACATAAAATCTGTAAGATAAGCCAAAAAACAGATGACAAACATTTGTAACTGTTTTTTGTAACAACCAATACAAAAACATATCTACAAAAAGCCTATACAAATGAGTTGTAAAATGACCCACTATTCAACAGAAAAGTAGATAAATAACATGAACAGACAAGTCAAAGGGAAAAAAATGATTCTTAAATAAAAAGATGTTCAAATCAACCATTAAAAGAATGAAATTAATGTAAAGTAACTTGAATTAATATAAATTAGTGTGAAATAAAACCAGACTAATAATATGCATACACAATATTTCTAGGTATGGGGATTACATGTAAATATCAATCTATAATAATAAAAGCATAGTATGCTAATGATGTCCTTACAGACGAAGCGAGGGCTGCAAGGGAAGGCCTACTATTGCACGAATTTCATGCATCAGGCTTCTAGTTTTTTATAACTTTATGTACTGCCTGAAGTTTTTTTAGTAAACATTTATTACCATCATCATAAAAGTGTTATTCTTATGAAAAACTGTTTTTAAAGAACATACTTTTCATTTATATATGCATGTGTATATGTGTATTCCAAAATATTAACAGTGGTTATCCCTGGGTAAAAATAGTCTGGTTAATTCTTGTTAAAGTCTGATAGTACCTTGTATACTAACAAGGGTGCTGGTAAGACTTCTTTGGTACTGTCTCCAAAGAGGGTTTATATAATATTGCTATGACAAATAGCAATACTTGCCAAACTTACAAATGCACGTACCCTTTAGCTCAGGAATTCCATTTCCAAAACTCGGCCCACAGATATACTTACAGAAAATTATTCATTAGTTCACTGCTATCATTATTTTTATTTACTTATTTTTTGTTTGGTTTTTGTTGTTCTTTTCCCCCACTACTGTTATGATTAGAAACAATCTAAATGTCCATCAATAGGAGAAGGGTTAAATAAATTATCATCCACCCATTATGCAGCTATAAAAAAGAACGGGGAAGCTTTTTATATTTGAAAATGAGGTGGTCTTCAACTTATACATTGTTATATGAAAAAAAGATCTTGAAAATACTACATATAAAATAATATTTGTATTTTAAAAAAGATAGCTGCACCACGCGACCCTGGGTCCGGGTGAAGCTAGATCCCGGGTCTGGGTGAGGCCATGTGCCCCTGGATCCGGGTGAGGCCGCGCGCACCTAGGTCCGGGTGAGGCCACGCGCCCCTGGGTCTGGGAGAGGCCATGTGCCCCTGGGTCCGGGTGAGGCCTTGCGCCCCTGGGTACGGGTGAAGCCGGATCCTGGGTCCGGGTGAGGCCGTGTGCCCCTGGATCCATCCGGGTGAGGCTGGGTCCCGGGCCCGGGTGAGGCCACGTGCCCCTGAGTCCGGGTGAAGCCGTGCCCCTGGGTCTGGCCGAGACCAAACCAGAGGGAGTCGGACCTCCGTTACCACCATTTATCCACCATCCAGAGCTGAGGGGTCAGTGCTGACATGTACACATAAGGAACTGGTGGACATTGAAATTGGGTCTCAAAAGAACTGTTGGTCCAGAAAGAAACTCACTACAGACTGATTCATTTGCCTGTCAGCATAACTATTATTGCTCGTCTCACATTCCGTTCTTATATCTCTAGTGACACATGATCTCGCTCATCTAGGGGAAATGATGAACAACATAGACTGATGAACAAGAACAGAACCAGAAACAAGGAGGCATCGAACGGACTATCGGGCCTCAGAGGGAGGATAGGGGAGGGTGGGGGGAGGGGGGAGAGATCAACCAAAGGACTTGTGTGCATGCATATGAGCCTACCCAATGGTTAAGTTCAACAGCTGTGGGGAGGGGTGTGGGATGGGAATGGGGGGATGAGGACAAATATGTGACACCTTAATCAATAAAGAAATTTTAAAAAAATAAATAAATAAAAATAAAAAAATAAAACTTAAAAAAAAAAAGATAGCTGCACAGCAGTGTGAATGCATTCAATGCTAATGCACTTAACGCTGCATACACTTAAAAATGGTTAAAATTGTAAATTTTATGTTATGTGTATTTCACCACACACACAAAAAAAATGGGGAGAACATATTTGTTATTACTTGTTTGGCCACAGAATGTTTGTGGAATGACATACAAAATGATAAGGGCTGCCTCTAGGGAAGGGTTGTTGATAGGAGGTAAGATTTTTCTCTGTATACCTATATGTATATACCTTTTAGCCTTTGAACTATGTGAATGCATTAGCTAGCAACAAATAAACAATATAAATTTTAAAACAAAAGTTTTAAAATGGACTTCTTGTTAAAACTGCTACACAATTTTTACTGGGGTTTGGCATCTAATATATATTTGTTGCTCTAGGGTGGTCGGCAAACTCATTAGTCAACAGAGCCAAATATCAACAGTACAACGATTGAAATTTCTTTTGAGAGCCAAATTTTTTAAACTTAAACTTCTTCTAACGCCACTTCAAAATAGACTCACCCAGGCTGTGGTATTTTGTGGAAGAGCCACACTCAAGGGGCCAAAGAGCCGCTCCTTGAAACTTCATGGCCCATGCACAGAAGTTGGTTTTCGGCCTGGGCGAGTCTATTTTGAAGAAGTGGTTCTAACGCTGAGCCACACTCAAGGGGCCAAAGAGCCGCATGTGGCTCGAGAGCCGCGGTTTGCCGACCACTGCTCTAAGGCAAAGGTCAGCAAACTACAGCCCACAGGCCAAATCCAGCTGGACTCCTGTTTTGTAAGTAAAATATCATATGAACATGCTCATTCAGTTTACATATTGCCTATGGCTGCTTAGGGCACAGTTGAGTAGTTGCAACTGTGGACCATATGGTCCTCAAGGCCTAAAATATTTATTATTTGGTCCTATTAGAAAATGTTTGCCAAAACCTGGCCGAGAGTAATTAAAACAATTTAAATATCAAATGGGTTTCCTGATGTTCATATTTAATGTGTTACCCAGATTTCTCAAACATTCGTAATTACTAAGTAAGATTTTAACCTAGTGATTTTAATTAGCACTGGTAAATAAAATCAAATAATAAAGTAACGTTGATACCAATCAAATCATGAAAATAGTCAAAGAAAATCATTTCTCTAAAGTAATGTATGGAGTTTATAGAAAACAAACTCTAAATGTATTCTAGGGTTGTACAAATTACCAACGTAAGTTAAAATTTATTTTAAGAAAAATTTATTTGAACCTTCCTAGATAACGAACACATTTAAAACTAAATGATGAATAAATCTTAACAGTTTAAAATGTATTTTTTTCCAGTTAGCTCCCTCTAAATTTATGTATGCCTTTTGCTAAAAATTCCTGAGTGGAAAAGGTATATTGCTCATGACAGGGAAAGTCAGAAACTGTCCTTCTACAACACAAAGCAAGAAGGACAGCAAGTGGATAGCAGGAAAAGTCTACAACAAAGCCGAAGGGGTTCTGAAGTGAGCTCATCACCACCATAATGCCAGATAGGAAGCCAGAGTGTTAAGCTGAGCTGGGAGGAAGGTCATGTAGAGCCTGAGAAGCAGGAGATGAAAGTCAGTTCCGGACTCTGCCATATAACAGCTGGTATACCTCAATAGCTCCAACTTAGCTTCTTCATAAAGCATAGAATGGCACATCAAACTCTACCCCCAAACACCCTGTGATCCTTGCTACTTACAGAAAAATCAATGGAGAAAGGACCACAGTGGAACAGCACTATCTCCCATACTGATTAGCCAGAACAAACTTGCCAGAGGGGCCTTCATTATTCACCCACTAAAGATTTCTATGGACAAATGAGAACCAAATCAGGCTTCCAAGGCCTAGAACAGAGCACATATCCAGAGAGACAGGATAAAAACTAAGAATCTTGTCCTGGACGGTATGGCTTAGTTGGATAAGGTGCCGCCCTGTGCACCAAAGGGTCATGGGTTTATTTCCTGGTCAGGGCACATACCTGGATTGCGGTACAAGAGGTGATCAATCAATGTCTCTCTCTCTCTCTCTCTCTCTCTCTCTCTCTCCCCTTCCCTCCTTCCCTTCCTCCTCTTCTCCCTAACCTTCCTCTCTCTCTAGAATCAATTATCTTCAGGTGAGGATTTAACAAACAAACAAAAAACTAACAATCTCCAACACCCTTTTAAAAATCAAACTTAAAAAATAAAATGCACACTCAAACATGTTCCAAGCTTAATGTTAAGATAAACACAGCCTGCCAGTACACATAATTCTGTGCTGCTAGGCTAGCTTTGCCTTGGAACAAAGCTTTTCCTCCCATCTCTGATTAATCAAAGTGACTACATAACACGTTGTTTAGGAAAACTCACCCGTACAAAGGCTATGAGCATTAGGCTTATCTCACAGAATGAGAAAAATAATTGAGCCACTTGAAATGCTCCAAGGTGGCCACTGTCGCTCACAATCCTGACTGCGTATCAGACTTCATGGGACTAGGCCCACCATTCATATTTCTTTTTCCTTATTTAAAAAAAAAAATTTTTTTTAATAGAGAGGGAGGGAGGGAAGAAGGGAGGGAGGGAGAAACGTTGAAGTCAATTGAGAAACATCAATTGGACTGGGGCCTGGGATCAAATGAACTTGCAATCCAGGTACATGCCCTTGACCGGGAATTGAACCCTCGACCCCTTGGTCCACAGACCCAGGTTCCAACCATTGAACCACAAGGGCCAGGGCACACATTTCTAAATTTAAAAGTGAAGATCATCCAGTTAGAACTTTCCCTAAACTGCTTCTTTTACCTTTAAACATTTTGATTTTCTGTGAAAGAGTCCATTAGGAAAAAGAGTTCTGATACTTTTTTAGTTTGAAAACCACTAACCTAAGGCATACTTAAGGTCGTAAATATCAGGCAGTAATTGAGACTATTCATGCACCCTGAATTCCCAGAGATTACCATAAAGTCTAATCAAAAGGAAAGAAACTCTCAAAGAATCTTAACCAACATAGCCATGATTTACTTAAAGAACTCAGGTACCCTGGACAGCCAGGCAGCTGCCAAGACACGTAGGGTATTTATGACAGCTCTTAGAGTCAGCTAGACAGGAACCACCTCTACCAGAACTGTGATTAAGAGCAAGAGAGGGACCAGAGGAAAGCAGGTGCAGGCCAGTGATGGTCTCCCCAAGCAGGCAGGGAGTCCACAAACACATTCCAGAGATGGAAATGACTAATACAAATATCAGGAAAATAAAGAACAAGAAACAGACAAGTTATATGCTGAGAGAGAAGCCCATTTCCTTAGGCCATAAGAAAACTTACCTCAGACAGAAGGTATGGATCCACAGGAAGATTATTCCAGAAATTTGGAGGGCCCTGCTGTTCAAATCCTCACAGTGTGACCACAGGCAAGGCCCTTCCTATTTGTGGATCCCAGCTGCCCCAGGCAGAGCATGAGAGGTTTAGAGTCAATGAACCCTCAAGTTCTCTCTTCTTCTATTAATAAGCTATTTACACCAAGCCAAGATTCAGAGGAAGCTAAACCAAAAAGCAAAGCTCAATCTGCTGCTGATAAAACTGCCTATCTGGGGCTTCTGACGTGACTACTTTTGCTGGCCTATAACTGTGGTCCCTCAAAATTCCCTCCAAGGACCAGCTTGTGCTTCTCTATACCTGTCTCCTGGAGCTCTACCTACCTGAATCATAAAGTCATTTTCCTCCTGAATCTCACAGATGCAGCGGACCACTTCAAAATCATAGCGGTCATCCCCATCGAGTTCCTCATCTGGGTTGGTGGTCACATCGACGTCTTGGCCATACTCCTCATCGCTCCAAAGAAAGCTCTCAGAAGAGGACTCACTCAGATTATCCTCCTCTGAGAGGAAAGGGAAAGTAACAGGCACTATTTTAAATTATGTTACAAAATTTTTAAATCTTAGATTGTCAAGAGTAACAGCTTGTCATCTAGTAACAGCCCCAAATCATGTATGCTGAGAGAGAAGCCCAAGGTAAATGGCTGCTCAAAGTCACAGAGTTCATTGGCGAGAAGCTGTAACTCCTCCATGAACCACACAGATCATCATCCTTAATGACTCATATGTGTTCCTCAACCTCACCCCATCCAGCCAGGACCTGGCTTAGTCAAGTCTGTATCCAGAGCCACCTTTAAAACTGTGGATGGTGGTGAAAGGGGCAGATTCCAGGTATAATCAGAACTAAAATCACTAGGTCTTGGGGCCTGACTAGTTATAATTATAGGTAACCTTTACCTATTACTTATTCTGTAGACACTGTTCTAAATACTTTGCACATACTTAGCAACTCCTTTTAACACGTTAAGCGACCAGCCTGTTTTGTCTTCCGGACGGAAAGTACAGTGTCAGTCACCGGCGACTGACAGGGCACTTAATGTGTTAAACACACAATCATCCTACAAATTGCTGGAGAAGGGGAACCTTCAAGGTAGACTCAGATTTCCTTGAGCAACCAGGTTGGATGCAGAGGCCATCAAATAAGAAATGACTGAATGGGGAGCAGGTGTGCAAGGGGATGGGGATAATGAATTTAGTTATAGACACACTGGCTTGAAGGTACCTGAGAGACTAAAGTTGGAAAGAATGAAACTTTAAGGAAGGCACAGCTAATGGCCTTTATTTAATTTGATGTACTTATTTTAAAAATATAAAAGATTATACTTGCAGAGGGCCTGAAGAGCAGATTACAATATCAACGTAATTCCAGTCTTGTCAGGATACAGAGCTATACAAATGATCAAGCCAGCAGAGAGCCTCCTTACCAGGTACTTTCATCACTTTCCCTTTGTTGTTTCCAGATTCTGAGCCATGGAGCTGTGGGCTCATATGGACCCCAGGCTTGTGTGAGGACCCACACCTGGTGACAGCAAATGCCTTGGGTGGAGAAGGTTCCTGGCAGGTGTCACTGATCTCCTCACTGCAGGGGCATTCTAAAAAAAACAGGATCAGAAAGGAATAAGCACCCACCCCCGGACATCATCAGGGCATTCTAGAATCAACCCCATCCAACCAATAGCTCTGCTGCTTAAACAGCTAAAAGGCTCAGGAGCAAAGTGGTATGGAGGAGAGATTTGGGGATTAATTCTTCTGGCTACTTCTGAGAACCTCAAAACCAAAAGCTTCCTCTTCATCATCACCCTTCTTCCCTGATCTTTTCTGATAAAACTGTTTTTCTAAGCCAGAAGATTATTTTTCTAAGCCTAGTTCCCAAGGTTGGAAAACTGATTTTCTTTGAAAATAAACTTTTTTGGTGAGATCTAGACACACACTTTTCAAGAAGTGAATCCTGCCCAACTGGTAAGGCTCAGTGGATGAATATCAACCTATGAACCAGAAGTCATGGTTCGATTCCAGGTCAGGGCACTTGCCCAGGTTGCAGGCTCCATCTCCAGTAGGGAATGAAAGATTCTCTGTCATCATTGATGTTTCTATCTTTCTCTCCCTCTCCCTTCCTCTCTAAAATTAAAAAATAATAATAATAAATTAATCCTTTCCTGAAATATTTCAGAGATGTGTGTTTGAATCGTGTGTGCAAACAAATACAGTCCTTTATCTGCATATCCTCTGCTACCAGGATGCTTTCCTATGCACTGCCCTATGGCAGAGCACATTGGCCAATAAAGTAAGAGGGAGGGCTTTCCTAAATTCCAATGTGGTATTATAACTCCCAGGGTGAGTAGGCTTCTCCCCAGCCAGGGCTGAGCCTAGCAGGTCAGTAAAGGCCTGCTGACCTTCCTCTCCTCCGTGCAAGCTCAGAGGCCAGGACTGGGGAGAAAGCAACCCCTCAGCCCACCCATGTTAAGGAAACCCAAGTGAAACACCCTACAGGAAAAAATTACCAGGTTTGGTTTTCTTCTTCTTTTTCTTTTTCTTCTTTGGCTTCATTCTCACAAACTCTTTGAATTTCTTCTCTTTATTCTTTTCCTTGTCTTTTGCAGCTAGAATTAAATACAAGTGTAAGTACTGGCATTCTAACATTTTGTTTACAACTCTTGGGGTGTTTATGCTTAAGCATGGCCAATGTGAAGAACTAAAACAAATGGTAGAACAGAATTCTGGGTCTGGTTCTGTCCTCAGGGCGCTGTAGCCCTTTCTCCATCACCTTAGCCTTTAGACCTGGGGTCAGCAAACTCTGGCCCACTGCCCGTTATTGTAAATAAGTTTTATTAAAACACACCATGCTCATTCGTTATATTCTGACTATAACTGCTTTCATATGTCAACCACAGAGCTGACAGAGACTTTGTGGCTCTCGAAACTGAAGATATTTATTGTCTGGCCCTTTACAGAAAAAAGTTTCCCAACCTTACTTTTATCAGTGCTCCTCAACACTGGATACATACTGCAATCACCAGGGAAGATTTTTAAAAAGTGATTGCCCAGGTCCCACCCACAGAAATTCTGATTTTATTGGCTTGAGGTGTGACCTGGGTGTCAGGACTTCGTTTTATACTTTTTTCCCCTTTTATAATTGAGATACAATTCACAAAACCTAATTTTTGTGAATTATACCCATTAAAAATGAACAATTCACCAAATACCACAACTTCATTCTCTGCTACTCTTCACAGCAAAACTCCTTAAGTTATCAATACTCCCCGTCCAAACTTTTTGTCCCCACACAACACTCCTAACTCAACATCGTACTATACTTATTAGCCAGTACAGTAAGATAAGGAAATAAAATACAGATTGGGAAGGGAAGAACTAAAACTCCATTTGCAGAGACATGATTATCTATGTAGAAAAATCCCAAAGAATTAACAAAACAAAAACTGGAACTAATAGTGATTATGGCAAGGTTGCAAAATACAAGGTTAATATACAAAAGTCCATTGCTTTTCCATAGGTTTGAAATCAGTAAATAGTAAGGAGGCCTGTATGTTTCCATCAGAAGTGAAATTAGAATTAGGCTAAGAAAAAGATGATGATGTGGGCTACCGGCAGACCATGCAGGGCAGTGATTCTCAACCTTTCTAATGCAGTTCCTCATGTTGTGGTGACCCCCAACCATAAAATTATTTTTGTTGCTACTTCATAACTGTAATTTTGCTACTGTTATGAATGGTAATGTAAATATCTGTGTTTTCCGATGGTTTAGGCTCTACAGCAGCGGATTTTCATTGCTACTTCATAACTGTAATTTTGCTACTGTTATGAATCGTAATGTAAATATCTGTATTTTCCGATGGTCTTAGGCAACCCTGCTAGTGGTTCTCAACCTGTGGGTCGAGACCCTGCTACCAGTTCTCAACCTGTCGCGACCCACAGGTTGAGAACCACTAGCAGGGTCGCTTAAAACCATCGGAAAACACAGATATTTACATTACGATTCATAACGGTAGCAAAATTACAGTTATGAAGTAGCAATGAAAATAATTTTATGGTTGGGGGTCACCACAACATGAGGAACTGTATTAAAGGGTCGCGGCATTAGAAAGGTTGAGAACCACTGATGTAGGGCCTTATAAGGAAGTTGGCCTTTACCATGAGTGACTTAGGAGGCTAATGAAAGGAAGGAGTACTAGGAGTACTATGATGTATCTTCACCTACTCACATAAAGAAACTGTTGCCCAATCCAATTTTTAATTTGTAAATTCTGGTTAAAATTACCTCCAAACTAAACTGTACCCATTAGTTTTGTGAAATGCTAACAGCAATAACCCCAATTAGTAGCAGAACTGGCTGAAAGAGAGGTATCACCTACGTCCTGGATCCTTGAGATAGAGTGATGGAGATGCAGGTTATAAATACCCAAAATCTAGGCCATACCCAGTTAGCACCTAAGTATGGGAGTTCCTTTGGGCTTCTCAACAACAATCTCCTTTGCATTTCCCATTTTATAAAACAGCATCAGCCCTAACTGGTTTGGCTCAGTGGATAGAGCATTGGCCTACGGACTGAAGGGTCCCGGGTTCAATCGGGTCAAGGGCACATGCCCGGGTTGCAGGCCCGATCCCCAGTAGGGGGCATGCAGGAGGCAGCTGATCAATGACTTGCTCTCATCACTAATGTTTCTATCTCTCTCCCTCTCCCTTCCTCTCTGAAAGCAATAAAAATATAAAACAAAAACAGCATCACATCCTTTAGGGAAACCAGCAAAAGGCAGTAAGAGAAGGATGGGGCAACTCATTCCATACAAGGGATTCCTGAAGACCCCATATTATTCAAACTCACATAATTCCTGACTAATGTTCCCATAAAATGAAGGTATAATAAACACACTCTCATTGGCCTACCGACTTTGAAATCATGTGGTTGATGAGTTTTCTCAATTTCTTGGGATTTGCATTAATTCAAATTTTGTACATTAAGATAAGATTTTTTAGTATCACACACTTCAAAGTCTTAAACTTCAATTTTGCATAAAATACAGCTATACCATAACATTATTACTACGCTGCAGAGGAAGAAGTGAAATTCAGAGAAGCTGCAAAATCACATAAACTGGTGTACAGAAAAAGATGAACTCAGGGCCCTGTAATAGGAAACGAGCACATGGCATGGAGCTGCTCTATAGTTCAACACCACAACCACCCCTTCCTTGACTGTGCAGGTTTCTTTGCTCACTTAGTACTTGCTAATGTAGCAGACATTGTGGGTATCTTCCATAACCTCCCCTACCCTTACTTCATTGTGTAGCATTTAAGGGGTTTGGACAGAAATGACTCCACATTGAGCTAAACCAATAAGAGTAATCCCCTGCCCCTTGTCACAGTGATAGCCTTAGATAATCTGAACCTAGGCCAACTGGTTCATAAGGCAGGAACAGGAATGGACTAATCTGACCCAAACTTTGGACTCTGGTCCAACACTTATTAAAAGAGTAAAAAGCTCTTACCCTCTTGTTAGATTTGAATGAAGCAGCATATGTTATGGGCTACCATCCTATAACAAAGGTACTCAACCTGAAAACAGCAGTGACAGGTGAGATAGTAAGACACTAGGTCAGTGATGGCGAACCTATGACATGCGTGTCAGCACTGACAAGCATAGCCATTTCTGATGACATGCGGCCGCTGAGGTGGCCGCATGCCGAGGATGAAACATTTGCTGCTCCTGAGGATGAAATATTTGCGAAATAATGTTTTTTCCTCAAAGTGACACACTACCCGAGTTATGCTCAGTTTTTTGGCGAAGTTTGACACACCAAGCTCAAAAGGTTGCCCATCACTGCACTAGGTCATCAACCAATAGTCCTGGAGCAATACCTTCCCTGGACTTCTCTAGTGCATGAGCTAAACACAGCTCCTTTATTACGGAGTCGATTCAACCTGGGTTTCCTGTTACTTATAACTAAAAGTATTCCAAGTGTCGCAGCTCGTCAGAAACATGGTCACATTAAGTTTCAGAGAGTCCTCCCTGAGGTTTTAATTAGAGGAGCAAACAATGAGGATAAAAAGAAAAGATTCTTAGAACTGTTCTAGAGAAGCCCATGTTCTCTGAACACAAAGGGAAGAGAGAAGCCTTCAGAGGCGCATCTTGGTTTCTAGCTAAAGCTTATGAAGTCATATGTGGCCTTAGGTGGCAGAGTTCACAGGGAGAGTTGCCCAGCTGGGACTAAACCAACCCAGGTAAGTCCTTGAGGAACAGGGGCAGAGAAGGTGACCATAGGCAGAGCTTCCATCCCTTGAGTCCTAATAGACAGCAGAGCCTAGAAATGAGAGTATGGGCTCTGCAACTAGATTCAAATCATGGCTCCACCACCTGATAGATATATAGATAGTGGTTCAAGTTAATCCATTTCATCTGCACCTCAGTTTCTAATCTATAAAGTGGAAACCATAGGACCTGCCTCATAGAGTTTGTTTTGAGGATTAAATAGGACAATACAAGTGAAGAATTTGAAACAGTGCCCAGCACATGGCAAGTACTCAAAAGTTAGCTGTTATTATCTTGCTTGCGATACTGTCTGCCCAGAAAGTGGTGCCGTCTGCTATCAGTTCTCTCTCCAGACAGCTTGACCAATTGTTCCGGGATCCACAAAACCTGTAACCTGGCTACAGAGCTTCTTCCCAAATGCCCAGACTCAGCTGGATAGAACAACTTCCTGCCAGGATTCTATATCAGAGAACAGCTTGTCCCCCGAGTAGGGCACGGCTTTTCCAAGATAGCCATTGTCCTTTCCTCAGGCTGCAGGCACCCATCAGGAGAAACACCAGGGCCCTTCTTGCTCCCTGTGTACACACAGCTTGCTTTTTTTTTTTTTTTAAGCTTTTTAAAAAATCCTCACCCAGGATATGTTTTTATTGATTTTAGAGAAAGATAGAAAAACATAAATGTGAGAGAAACATCGATTGGTTGCCTCCCATACACCCTGACTGGGAATCAAGCCTGCAACCTAAGTATGTGCCCTGCCTGGGAATCATACCTGCAACCTTTTGGTGTAAGGAGGATGCTCCCACCAACTGAGCCACCCAGCCAGGGCTGCTCCCTATTTCTCCATCACATCATCACTAACTTATGACAGAAGAAGGGCAGCAAACTGCTGCTTCCAGGAGGGAAGAGGAAAGAATATCACCCTCACCTATGGGAGAACGGCTTGTATACCACAGAGCATGGCCACACAGCTGACACAAGCAGTGACTAGAGCAGTGATGGCGAACCTATGACACGCGTGTCGCGTAGCCATTTCTGATGACACCGAGGATGAAACATTTGCTGCTCCTGAGGATGAAACATTTGCGAAATAATGTTTTTTCCTCAAAGTGACACACTACCCGAGTTATGCTCAGTTTTTTGGCGAAGTTTGACACACCAAGCTCAAAAGGTTGCCCATCACTGGACTAGAGCATGTCCTGATCTGCACGAGGGGATGGCAGCTCAAGGACATAGTAGAAGTGTGTATGCTCTTGGAGAGATTCTCATTGCCTATCAGAGGAAGTGATGCTCACGACCTAACACCATCATTTCACCATGTCTACTCTCCCAGCTTTATCTCCCATCATCCCCCACCAGGCATCCCACCCAGACATCAGCCCAAAATGGCCCTCCAATAAATCTCTCCCTCAAGCCCTATATTTTTCTACTGTAGCTCATATGACACAGACTACTATGCATTCTCCAATACCCTTTTCTCCACTTCTTCTACAAGAAAAGAGTACATTTTCCAGCTTCCCCGGACAGAGTTACAGCCAGGTACACATATTTGGGATATGAACAGAAGTGATTGTGGTACTTTTGGGTTGTGCCCTTAAAAGAAAGAAGCATGCCCTCCCTTTCCCTTCCCAGCAGCTAAAAGACAGGCAAGATGATAAGCAATTCTGGATCATGCAGAGGAGAGCAACACCTTAACCTTAGGCCTGATGGAACAATGAGGAAAAGGCTAGTCCTGGACAATTTCATAGAGCCACTGTGGGAGCTTGCAGTCTGACCAGAGAAGGAAATAAACCTGTCTTGTTAAAGCCAACTACTTTGACATAGTAATCTATACCCTAATTAAGTTCATATTACTCTCTTCCATTAAAGGAAAAAGCACTAGTCCCTATGAGAAGGCCAGTCTAATACCACAAGAAAAAATGTGCAGATGGTGACAAAGAAGCGCCCACTGCCCAAAGGCTCATTCTGGCCTAAAGCTAAGATTTATTCAGAGTGAGAACATGAACCAAAGGTTCCCTTTTGTCCTAGAATATTCTTTGTGAGCCAAACCTCTACTCTGGACTGAACTCACATATGCAGAAACAAACCCAATACAGTACCAAGGAAGCCTAAACTTGCCCCTGAAGAGAATTTATTAAATGTATTCTAGTACTGTAAGAAACCTCATTTGGAAAAGTAAATCTACACTGACCTTCCAAATTCACTTATGAGACTAAAGGGAAGAGGGAACATCTGAAAGCAAGAGTCAGAAGGGCACTTTAGGGACTGACTATCATGACAGTTTGTTGTCCTCAATGACTCTAAACCTTTGCTCTGCTTGTTCCCAGCACAGGGATGCCTTTCCTATTCCTCTGACTTCTGGTCCAACCCTTACCTACCCATACCCTTTAAAGCTAACTCAAATGTCATCTTCTCTCAACATCTCACCCTGCTCTATAGGCAAAATCTGAATCTGTGTTCCCACAGTACTTTATATGTCCCTGACATTGGACTTAGCCCTTTTCACTGTATCTGTTCACGTGCTTTTGTACCCATATGAAAAGTCCTTGTCTTGTTCATACTTAGTCCTACCTCATCACTTCAGAAACAAGGAAGTCAGATCTGTGATGAGCTGAGAGCACAAGTAGACAATAGCAGGACTGCTACTAAGATTTGGTCTTTGGCCCAGCCAATGTGGTTAAGTAGTTGAGCATTAACCTATGAACCAGCAGGCCTTGGTGATCAGGGCACATGCCCAGGTTTCAGGCTCCATCCCCAGTAGCGGGTGTGCAGGAGGCAGCCGATCAATGATTCTCTTTCATCACTGATGTTTCTCTCTCCCTCTCCCTTCCTCTCTGAAAACAATAAAAATATATATTTAAAAAGACTCAGTCTCTGGACTCTCAGACCAGAACTGCTTCTCCCACTCAACAGAATAGCTTCTCCCACTCAACATTACTGGCAGGAAAATTGAGGGGTTACACCAAAAATCATCTTTGCAGAGTTTTCTGGTCAGGAATCTCCCTCTGAGAAAACTATTAGAACCCAAGTTTCCATTGGTCATAATCTGAGCACTCAGCATAAGGAGGGTATTTTTTTTTACAGTAATTATCCCCAAGCAACACAAATTCTTTAATATTCTGTTTTCCACTTAAGCATAAGGTCAAGTTCACAATGCCTGTAAACCAGGACACAGGCTGCCTGGTGTCAGAGTCTCACCCGGAAACATCTCCCCAGCTGAACTCCCCTCAAATGTCTGAAATTCTACTCCTAAAGATAAGGGTTTTCTTAGAATTCTGAGGTGAAACTTAGATATGCCAAAAATACAAGTGAGCTATTAAGCTGGTTTTATTCTTTCAAAACTTAAGAAATTTAGTTATCAGATTAGTCAAGTACCAGCAAAACAGTGAGGAAATGGTCAGAGGCCTTGATGGGAGAAAAGTAAGAGGAGATGCCTGGAACAGGGGGTGCCTTCTGGGGCGCTAGGGCCTGTGGAATCTCCTGAATACCCTGCTATGTTTGCTCTCATTGATAGCCAGCAGCATGAACATGTCTACTGACCTGGGTTCACAGATTATAATAACAGAGGCTCCTGCTGGTTAGTGGCAGAGGCAGGATTTAATTATTTAGATCAATTAGCCTATGGTAAAAAATTGGCTTCATTATACATTGTTTCACTTAAAGTCACAGAACCTACTGACGACATAAAGTGAAGACTTACTTTATATTAATACTACTGACCCAGTGCACAAAATTCGTGCAAGGGGGGGGGGGGGCGGTAATCTGGGACTGCTGGCTCCTAACCACTCACCTGACTGCCTGCCTGATAGCCACTAACTGCCCTCTGCCTGCCTGATTGCCCCTAACCCCTCTGCCTGCCTCCCTGATCGCCCCTAACTGCCCTCCCCTGCTGGCCTGATCACCCCTAACTGCCCTCCCCTACCAGCCTGATCTCGCCCCCAACTGCCCTCCCCTGCTAGCCTGGTTGCCCCCAACTGCCCTCCCCTGCTGGCCTGATCGCCCCCAACTGCCCCCACCCCCACCGCTGGCCTCATCTCGCCCCCAACAGCCCTCCCCTGCCGGCCTGATCTCGCCCCCAACTGCCCTCCCCTGCCGGCCTGATTGCCCCTATCTGCCTCTGCCTCGGCCCCCACCACCATGGCTTTGTCTGGAAGGAAGTCAGATGTCCGGTCGACCTGGTCTAATTAGCATATTACCCTTTTATTAGTATAGATTATATAAGATAGGATTGCTTAAATGGGGGAAAAGCCTTTTTTAGCAGGAGGAGATGCTCTTGGCAGACAAAAATACATAATCCCTATATCTGGACTGATAGCCAGCCATATGCACTATACTGCCAAACCAGTCATTAAAAAATTGAACTGACTTCTTACAACCTTACACCAAACGGCAGTTGCCCTTAAAACCCCTCCTCAGTCGCCACCTTAGGTTCTACCTTCACAGTTCACCAAGATTTGGTTCTGATTGGTCGGTTTCTATTACAGTCGGTGTCAAAAGCTCCGCCTCCTAGGTAGCCATTGGCTCCTCACAGTTCACCCAGATTTGGTTCTGATTGGTCAGTTTCTATGCCAGTCAGCATCAAAAGCTCCACCTCCTAGGAAGCCATTGGCTCCTCACAGTTCACCAAGATTTGGTTCTGATCAGTCGATTTCTATGCCAGTCAGCATCTCTGGGCCTATCTCTGGGCCTGAACAGAGAGGCGGGGCTGATCAGCAGCCCCGTAGCTGCTGGCAAGGCCCAGAGAGAAAGAGAGGCAAGGGCTGATCAACAGCTGCCACAGAGGCTAGGGATCAGACCCTGCTTCTCTCTCCAGGCCTCTCTCCAGGTCTCTCTCTGGGCCTGATCTGCAGCCCCCTCAGCAGTCAGTGCTGGGTCGCCACGGCGCCCACAGCACAGCAGTCAGTGCTGGGTCACCACGGCAACACAGCACTGACTGCAGGACTGACTTCCAATGTTTGGTCATCCGTTTGGTCATTTTGGACGTTACGGACCCTGGCTCTTTATATATATAGTTGAGATCCAAGAGCAGTAAATAAAAGTAGGAACTCAATCACATAGGTTTCTTAATTATACCAAATAGTAACAACCTGTCTATTGGTTTCGTACACAGGGTCAAGGGACCACCTTAGTCTGCATGACCCTGCCCTACTGTCCTGAAACCTGATTTTATACATGCTGTCAGATGCCCCAGGAGTTTCACATGCCATGGAATACCTATGTATTTTAATGGGTAAGCTATAAGCTAAATATTATAATAATAATAGCGTAATATGCTAATTACACTGGACAACCTTCTGGATGAAGCCGGGGCTGTGAGGGAAGCCTGGGTTCCAGGTATCTGCTGGAGGCCAGAGGGAATTCCGGGTCCCGAGTGTCAGAGGAAAACCGATGACGGCAGCCAGGGAAAGGAAGGCCTACTCTTGCACTAATTTTGTGCATCGGGCCTCTAGTATACAATAATGTTACAGTTTTAGGTAAAAAGCCAGTAAGCTTGTAGAATTTACTGAAAACTCAGTAATTCTCCTGCAATTCCCCAGAAAAAATGTAATTTTTCAATTTCTGTAAGTTTCAGAAGAAATCTCCAAGAAGGTTCTCTGTAATAAAACATGAGCATGAGATTTTATGGTAGCCCTTACTACCACCAGGGTAGTGTCTATGCAAAATAAACAATGCTATAGTGAAACATTTTCAGTTGCAATTATCATAAAATCAAGACTCACATTTTGACCACACAGGAAAATCACATATCATCTTTTAGTTCTTTTGTTCCTCTGTCCTGCAGGCAGGGATGGGGGATGGGATGACTGCAGCCATGCTGTTCTGAGCACAAGTTCTCCTGCTGGCTCTGGAAGAAGTTCCCTTTCCTTGACTGTCCCTACTTCATACTGGAAATACCAAAAGCCTTCACAGGCTAAGTGACTTTCTCAGGGTAACTTGAACAGCAAGAGGCTGAGGTAAGAATGAGTTAGGTATTTCTGCTTCCCCCATAATGCAATCCCTGAGGATCACTTGTCATTTTCAATCTTTTGGTACTCAATTGGACCATATCAACACCTGCTTTCTATGTTAGAAATGTAACCACTGAGACTTGAGCAGCAGAGTGTTCCATGATACAGATACAACACAGAATGAAAATACTTACTTGGGGAACTGGCAGAGACTCGCTTCCTGGTCAGGCTGTCCTGGCTGGCCCTATCTGAAGCTGAAGAACCTCTTGTTTGGACATGCCTCTTTCCTAGGCTCTCCTCTGGCTCTGGAGACTTCTCCATTCCATGGAAATACTTCATGTGATAGTGCAACAGCTTGGCTTTGCGGAAAAATTTTAAACAATCCACAACCTTGCACCTAAATTTGTGGTCTAGGTCGACAGCTGGTGCTTTAGATGTCACAATATCACCTGTTTTCTTAAAAGTATTTGTTACTAGAAAAAAAAAACACAAAGATCCCTTGTGTTTATACTAGTTGTTACAATACACACATTAACACAATGAAATAGAAAGTGAAAGAATAGCATGCATATGTAGCTGGAGATATCAATCAGACTGCCATTATCTCCCAATGATTACTGTTTGGAGAGAAGGAATAGAACTTTAGGGTAAATAACAGAGACTCAACTGTAATTCACATTTTGAAAGAAGAGATCAACATGCTGTTGTTTTCTGAAGCTGCCCTAGTTCTCAGCGTTTCAGACTTTTGGAAAAGAAGGGAAAATCCTAAAAACAAAAATCAGGATCCCACCCCAGCACTTGTCACTCATGAATTGGGCCAGACTCAGATTCACCAGCATTCCAGTAGCAATTTGTGTGGACAGAACTAGGGATTCTTCTAGTGGGATCTCTTTATACACCTAAGGGATCTTACAGCAGTTTTTACACAAGGACAGTGTAACTGTTACAAAGGTTTTAGTATAGAATGTTTTTGAGATTTCACTACCATGTACTTTGTTTCATCAAAAGGGCTCAGAGACTATAAAAAAACAAACAACTGAATGGAGCTGGAAGGCATGAGGAGAACTTAGAGGGCTCAATGATCAAATTCAAGAGACAAAGTTTGACCCCCACCCCCTAGAAAAAAACAAACAGAAGGCAATGGTCTATCATGTATCAGTGACAAAAAATAAAGCTGTCACAAGGCCTTCAAAAGTTAGAAAATCTGTTTATTGAGGACTCCCTTCAGGGCCCTCACTTGATGAGAGCAATCACCTTAAACTCAAGCCATACCTCTACAGAATAGGTTACTCAAGAATATGCTCTCTTGAGTGAAACAAGTTTTTCCTAAATGCAATGAATGATACAAGTTCCACTAGAAGCAAATAGTGTGCTAAAAATTCATAAATATGATTACTTTCTGAAGTACATTCCATAATCAAAATAAATTTTTAAATCCTTAAACTCAATCTAAATCATACTCTATGGAGCACTAGGGTATGATTGCAAAACTGGTAGGCTTGATGAGCTGATGGATGCTGTTATATAGGCAATTCAAACAAGTAAAAAATTATATACACACATCCCGAAGCAGAACTCCTTAAAATCATTTTCCATCCAGACAAGAGATATAAGAAAGAGGCTCAAATCAGTTAGATGCAGTTAAGAGAAGAAAAAGTAACATAAAGTAAAATGGAATACATACTTCTCAAACTAATACTATAGAACAAGCATATCAGTAGAGAAATTAAAAACTCTAACCTCTGCTATATTCTAAAATTCTTTCTTTCTTCCTTATTTAATTCTTTCTTAAAACCAAATACAAATGGTTTCTCTCGAATTTCCTCCTTTTGGACCTATTAGGTTGAACCATATAAACTTGACATTATTTTGTAGGATTAAAAAGGCTAATATTGGCCATTTCCTATGGTTCAGCCTAATAATTCCTTTTCTATATGACAGTATTTAAAAAATCATTCCAGACAACTCCACTTACCACTATGGAAACAAAGCTAAGGTCTGAGATCAGAGAGCATTACTGACTGCCCCACCTGAGGACGAGAGCAGCCAAGTTCAAGTAAACGCCACCATCTTTTGACTTGCATTTGTGAAAATTTACTTATTTTCACATTTGTGAAAATTTACTTATAATGCAAAAGAAGAATGCTTTAAAAAGAAAAAGAAGAATGCTAAAATACAAACATCTTTGAACTTAAGAAAATTTTAAGAATTGAAAATGACCTTCAGCAAGTGGTGTTGGGAAAACTGGGCAGATACATGACAAGAAAAAAAAATAAACTGGACCACTCTCTTATACCATACTAGAGGCCTGGTGCACCAATTCATGCACCGGAGGGGTCCCTCAGCCTGACCTGCGCCCTCTCGCAATTTGGGACCCCTCAGGGGATGTCGTATTGTAGCAGTGCGGGATGTAGCAGTGCACCAAGTGGCAGGTGGCCAGGGAGGAGACTGAGCCAGGGCTGGGCACCACGCCACTCCCACTCATCCTGGCCCCGCTACACCTGCTGCCACCACTCAGTAGCACTGCAGCAGAGGCTCCCGCCACCACAGCTGCACTCGCCAGCCATGAGCCCAGCTTCTGGCTGAGTGGCGCTCCCGCTGTGGGAGCACACTGACCACCAGGAGGCAGCTCCTGCATTAAGTGTCTGCCCCCTGGTGGTCAGTGCCCATCACAGCGACCGGTCGACCAATAACGGCCGTTTAGGCTTTTATATATATAGATACAAAAATAAACTCAAAGTGGATTAGACTTAAATGTAAGGCCTGAAACCATAAAACTCCTAGAAGAAAACATAGGCAGCAAACTATTTGACATCAGTTTGAGTAATATGTTTTTGGCTATGTCCCCCCAAAAAAGAAAAACAAAGGCAAAAATAATCAAATAGAACTTCATGAAACTAAAAAATTTCTCCACAGCAAAGGAAACCATCAACAAAACAAAAGGAGGACCTACTAAATGGAAGAATATATTTGTAAATGATATATCCAATAAGGGGTTGATATCCAAACCATATAAGGAACTCATACAACTTAATATCAAAAAATAAAATAAACAATCCAAAAGTGAACGGAGGACATGAAGAGACATTTCTCCAAAGAAGACATACAGACGGCCAACAGAAATATGAAAAGATGCTCAACATCACTGATCATCAGGGAAATGCAAATAATACCACCTCCCACTAGAAAGAATGGCTGCCATAAAAAAAATCAACAAATAATGTTTTGGCGAGGATGTGGAGAAAAGGGAACCCTAGTGTACTGTTAATAGGACTGCAAATTAGTGCAGCCACTACGAAAAACAGTATAAAGTTCCTCAAAAAACTAAAAATAGATCTACCATACAACCCAGCAATTCCACCTCTGGGTATTTATCTGAATAAAATGAAAACACTAATTTCAAAAGATATATGCACCCCTATTTTCATTGCAGCAACAGCCAAGATATGGAAGCAACCTAGGTGTCCATCAATATAATGAATGGATAAAGTAGATTTGGTATATATAAACAATGAAATATTACACAATAATGAAATCTTATTATTTGCGACAACATGGATGGATGGACCTAGAGGGTATTATGCCAAGTGAAATATGTCAGTAGGAAGATAAATACTATAGTTTCACTTAATACAAATCTAAAAAAAAAAAAAAAAACCACACACACAGAAACAGAGAGCAAAGGGATAGTTGCCAGAGGGAAGGAAGATGGGGATGAGTGAAAAAGGTAAAGGAGAATATAGCCTACAATATAGTCATAGGTTTGCAGTGACAGATGATTACTAGAATTAGTGGAATGATCACATTGTAAGGCATAAAATGTCAAATCACTATATTCAACTCCTAAACTAATAATATACCAATTATATGTAAATGAAATAATTTTTAAATAAAAATGTTAAAGTCTATATATATGAAAAAAGAGTTGAAAATAAGAACTTCGAACCAATTTTATAAAAAATTACTGCCCAGCCAGTGTTGCTCAATGGTTGAGCTTCAACCCAGGAACCAAGAGGTCCCTGGTTTGATTCCAGTCAGGGCACATGCCCAGGTTGTGAGCTCGATCCCCAGAAGGGGGCATGTAGGAGGCAGCTGATTGATGTTTCTCAGTTTCTATCTCTCTATCCCTCTCCCTTCCTCTCTCTCTAAAAATCAATAAAAACATATTTTAAAAATATATATAGCCCAGCCAGTGTGCTCAGTGGTTAACAGTCAACCTATGAACCAGAGGGTCATAGTTAGATTCCCGGTCAGGGCACACGTCCAGGTTGTGGGCTCAACCCCCTATAAGGGGCATGCAGGAGGCAGCCGATCGATGATTCTCTCTCATCATTGATGTTTCTCTCTCTCTCTCCTTCTCTCTTCCTCTCTGAAATCAATAAAACATATTGAAAGATTGAGAAAATATACAGGTTGTTCAATGGTTAGAACGTCAGCCCAAAGACTGAAGGGCTGCAGGTTCAATTTCTGGTCAAGGGCACATTCCTCAGTTGCAGGTTCACTCTCCATCCCTGGTTGGGGTGCTTGCAGGAGGCAACCAATTGATGTGTCTCTCTCACGTCCATGTTCTTTCTTTCTCTTTCTTTCTCCCCCCATCCCCCACCCGCCCCCGCCGCTTCCACTCTGTCTGAAAATCAATGGAAAAAATATTCTCGGGTGAGAATTAAAAAAAAAAGAAAAAAAGTGGGCTCTGCAGCTGGACAACCTGGTTTAAATCCCGAGTCTTCTACTTACTCCTGCCTCAGTTTCCTCATGTGCAGGATGGAGATAATAATGATAACTTCACTGAGTTGTGAGAATTAAATAAATTACATGCAAAGATCCTAGAAAAGTATCTGGCATTTAAGTGTCTTATTACTACAGAGTACTATTTTGGGTTGTGAACAAATGTAACTTATGAATAGCCTTTCAGGAATTAACCTGTTTATAAGCAGAAGAAGAGAAGTCACTACCACTCCCACCTTCAGTGCATGCTCATGCCAGAGGCATTATGCTATATAATGGAAATGGCCAATTTTAAAGTCAACTTTACCCTTCATTAGTTGTATAAATAAGCTGTGCACATTTTTAAAATATTCTGATTATTCAGTTTCTCATCTATAAAGGTAATAGTAACACCTATTTCAAAGCGCTAGAGAGAGGGCTATAAATAGCATGTACTTGGCCCAAAGCAGGCCATCTATATATATAAAAGCCTAAGCGACCGTGACAACTGGTCGACCAAACGACTGGTCCACCAGTCGCTATGTTGCACACTGATCATCAGGGGGCAAACGCTCAATGCAGGAGCTGCCCCCGGTGGTCAGTGCACTCCCACAGCGAACCTACCACGGCCGGCCAACCTCCTGCAGTCCCTCCCTCTGGCCAGCTGGCCAACCTCCCGTGGTCCCTCCCTCTGGGGATCGGTCCCAATCGGGACTGGGCAAGAAGGCCCCGATTGGCCCTGATTGCCGGCCAGGCTGAGGGACCCCACCCATTCACGATTTCATGCACCAGGCCTCTAGTTTCTAATATAAATACATCTTAGAAAATAGGCTTCTCATTTATGGAACATAGCTGGAAACAGCTGTTATAATTATCAACCAAATAAAACATCCCTTTGACCAGCACTCATAAGCTCTGTCTGGGAGACACATCATTCTAGTAAGCACTCACTTTTGTCCACATCCTTCTAAAAATGTGAAATCCAAAACCTGCTATAAACCAGTGGTATTATAATCCCCACCTTTTAGGACATCTTACTTTTACAAATGCAGCCAAAGATTTAAAAAAAAAAAATCACATTATACTAATGCTAAGGAGTACCAAGCTTAGGCCATTAAAACTCTGAACTCTGTGTTGTCTTTTTAAAACATGGATTAAAGTGTATTTCCATGTTCCCCAAACAGTTTTGTCAAACTATATATTGGAAGTTACATTTACCCATATTAAACTCCATCTGATTATTTTATTCCAATAATTTTATAACCCTCGATTCTGTAATCCCATACATTCTTAGGTGTTTTGCCAAGTTGTTGATAAAGATCCAGTAGGACAGAACTGAGGACTGCCTTTGGAATAGATTTTAGGCTGACACTAATCAATTAAACTACACTGTGGGTAGAGTTGCCTGAGCCAATTCAATTTCATCTATGCAGATCACCAACACATTCATATATCTATTTCCTTCTTGTCCACAGATAGATTTCAAGAGAGATATGGTCAAACTATCTACTGAAATAAAGATATACCTGGTATGATAACACTATAGATTCCCAAAATTTATATGTTGAAGCCTAATCCCAAATATGGTATTTGGAGAAGGGGCTTTTGAGAGGTGATTAGGTTATAAATGGGATTAGTACCCTTATAAAAGAGACCCCAGAGAACTCTACTTCTCCATGTTTTCTAATGTGTTTATAATGGCCATATTATTTTCACAGTAGAAAAAGCAACAAAATTCTTTTACTTTTTCACATTATGCTCCTCCCCAGAAAGGTGTTCCTGTGACAAAACAAACAGGGTGGTGGAAGCATAGTCAAGAAACTGGGAGAGCCACTGGTTTACATAAGTCCAAAGTTTCCATAAGTCCTGCTGGCCACTGTATACATAAGTCCAAAGTGTCACTCACAGGTATGTATTTTCCAAGGGGAGGAAGTTCATTTGGAACATGTGTCACTGGTGGCACCAGTTAAGGGACATCATCCACTCTTGAGATACTACAGTCCCTGTCAAAATGGAAGCAATTACTAGGACACAGGGCAAAAAATATAGACATTAAATTCTTATGAAAGCCTGGGTCAAAAACTAGGGGTAATCAAATTACTCTTGGAGTAGAAAACAATTTATTCCTATTTTAGAAAGCAATATGGAAATCAGTATTTGCAAATGCTTATGATATTACCATTTAAATACTGTGTACTCTTCCTCATATTTAACATATTTTTGTTTGGCAATGCATAGAGCTCTCTCTGGCTCCCAGGCTCAAAATCCAAACAATCACCCTTTGCTCTTTATTATTCCAAATTACTACTATACAGAGAAAAATAATACACAGATTTAAATTTCATTTTAAGAATAGTAACCCTGAGGAATGTTTTCTTCACTTTTATTTTTGCTTTTTTTGGTGGTGATTGTGGAAGATAGACTAGGTCTCCTAATAATCCCTGCTTCTTGGTGCTCACATCCATGTATAAATCCCCTCACTCTGAGTGTAGGAAGGACTGACTGGTAGCTTGCCTCTAATAAAATAAGGCAACGGTGACAGTGTCACTTTCATGATTATGTTATATAAGATTGTAGCATCCATCTTACTAGTAGGTACACTTTCTTGCTAACTGGATGAAACAAGCTGTTATGTTGTGAGTTATTCTATGAAGAGGCCCATGTGGCAAGGAACTGAGAGTGCCAGCAAAAAAACTGTAGCCCTCAGTCTGACTTCCTGCAAGGAACGGAATGCTGCCAACAACCATGTGAGCCTGGAAGCAGATCCTTCCCCAACAGAATTTTCATATGAGAACACAGCCCTGGCCAATCCCTTGATTGCAGCCTTGCAGAGGATCCAGTTAAGCTGTGCCTGATTTCACCCATAGAAACTGAGAAAATAAATGTTTTAAGCCATTATACTTATTGTAATATTGTTAAACTAGAGGCCCGGTGCACGAATTCATGCACGGGTGGGTTCCCTTGGCCTGGCTGGCAATAGAGGCCTATCTGGGGGGCTGGTCGGCAGGGGGGAGGGACTGCGGGAGGTTGGCCAGCTGGGGGATGGGGCCGTGGGATATTGGCCGGCTGTGGGGGAGGGGCCAAGGGAGGTTGGCTGGCCAGGAAAAGGGGCCACGGGAGGTTGGCCAGCAGGGGGGTGGGGGGGTGGGGACCATGGGATGTTGGCTGTGGGAGTGCACTGACCACCAGGGGGCAGCTCCTACACTGAGTGTCTGCCCCCTGGTAATCATTGTGAATCATAGCGACTGATCGACCGGTCGTTCTGATCGTTTGGTCCTAACAGTCACTTAGGCTTTTATATATATAGATAGCAATAAGATAATGTAGAGTAGGATTGGAAGCCCTCTCATTTTCTATATACTTGGTTAATGCTTTATACTTTCCCTTTTACAATAAGCATACATTACTTTTATACTAAAAAGGGTTTTTAAACTATATTTCTTGAAACTTGGCTTAGAAATAAATGTCCTATTTACACACACACCCTTTTTTGTATATTCGCTAGTACCTCAAAACCTCACAGTTAGATGACTATGATGGTGATATTCAGTCTGATTGGTAATACTCAGTCTGGCATTCTAATCCCATATCAATCGAAGTACCGTCTTGCTTTCTAAACTCATCTCCCATTAATTCAAACTAAGGCCTCAGCATCTGCCCTAGCCCATTGCTAGCCCCAGCAACTGCTTCATATTCCCACAGCTCATACTTCTGCTCAGGCTGTGCCCTCTCCCTGCCATTCTTCCCTGGCTCAGCCAAGTCTTCACTTCCATCCAGACGCAGCTCACTCCACATGCAGAAAGGCGTCCAGGTGGCCCTGGCTCTCAGGGATCACATGCCATCAACTCCTGGCACAAATGACTTATCTGCTGCACCCCATCTTTAGCACCTTGGATATGCTCTTGGATCCTATTATTTGTCACTTCTCCAGCCAGAGTTAGATAAGGGCTACTTCTCATTGTTTTGTGTTCGCTCGGCACCAACCTCTAATACAGCTGGTATTCTAGTCAGCAATGATACCATGTGAACCCAGTAGTTAAAACTTTTTTGACATGTACTTCAAATACTATAATGAATAAAACATTTTTCAGGTCTGTGAAGGAATAACTTTCTCAGCTTTGAAATAACAAAAGCAATAAATGAAAAACATGAACAGATTTAAATATTCACAGCAAGTCCAGTCAATTGCTTAAAGAAAATAATCCAGCCCTAGATGGTTTGGCTCAGTGGATAGAGAATCAACCCGTGGACTGAAGGATCCTGGGTTGGATTCTGGTCAAGGGCACATGCCTGGGTTGCGAGCTCGATCCTCAGTAGAGGGCGTGATTCTCTCTTTGATGTTTCTATCTCTCTCTCCCTCTCCCTTCCTCTCTGAAATCAATAAAAACATATTTTTTTAAAAAGGAAAATAATCCAAAAATGTTCACAGAGAAGCAGTTAAAAAAATTTATGAGAAGTCGGAATTATGTAATTCTAATCAGCCACTTAAAAGAATGAAGTAGCTCTGTACTTACTGATATGAGTAATCTCAAGATATATTATTAAGTGAAAACAGGAAGTTGCCCGGTACACAACTCCATGGGTGGTTAGGGGGGGTGAGAGGAGAGGAAGATATAAAAATGCACAGAAAGAAAACCAGAAGGATAGAAATCTAACTGTTGACAGTGGTTACCTCTGGAGAGAGGCTTGGGCTAGGATGGCAGGTGATAAAGAGGAACTTGCACATTTTCTCTGTTTACCCTAGGAACAATGAGCACACACAGCGCCCAGATCTTGGTTTCAAAATTCCCCATTTAAAAGAAAGAGAACTTCTTGGAGAAATAGCTGAATCCAGGGTTGGATAAGTTACAAGATGAGCTTTAAACAATTTGTTATGCCAGAAAGGAAATAAATGCTCAAAGAAGAGAAGAAACAGGAACAAGTTTGAAGGGCTCCCACTGGCCAAATATAAGTCAATATGGGTTATTAAAATAAGTTAACGACAGAAACTGATTACAGCCCATAGAACAAAGTAAGAATCTATCAGTCCATGTGGATATAAATAAATACAACAAATAAAAAAGAAGGGAAATCTCTCCCTTGCAAGAGAATACAAACTAATAAATGTAGAAGTAATGATGAGAGTTGGAAATCACCATGTGGCAGCCATCATAATTAAAGGTGTTTCAAGCAAGAAATATCAATAAATGCTAAAATAGTAGGTGAACATTTAATAAAGAAAGGAGATATTTACATTGTCTCAAAGTAACCTCTCACAAGAAAAATTTTAATTATAAAAGAAAAAATAATAGATTTACAGTAGAGAAACCTGGTAACTACTACTTTACACAAGTGATCACAGTTAACATCACCAATAAATAGGAAAAACAGATACCATGTGCCTCCTGATACAACACACTTGAAAAGGACATGTTACTTACATGGTATTTCTGCTAAAAATGAATAACCTTAACTAGCAGTCGCCAACCTTTCAGACCTCATGGACCACCAGTGGTTCACGGACCACTGGCTGGCAACCGCTGTTCCAAAGGTTTGCTTAAACCAGCGGTCGCCAACCTTTCGGACCTTGCAGACCACCAGTTGGCAACCGCTGACCTAAACTAATCATGAGGATAAATCAGAAAATCCCAAATTGAAGAATATCACATTCTTCAGAAATGTCAAGGTCATGAAAGACTGAAGAATTGTTTCAGATGAAAGGAGACTTTTTAAAATGACAATTAAATACAATGTGTCATCCAGTATTAGATCCTGACCAGAAGGAAAAAAAAAATGTTTTCCCACTTCTGCTATAAGGGGCATTATTGTGACAACTGATAAAGTTGGAACAAGATCCTGATTTTGATAATTATATGGTGGTAATGTAAGAGAACATCCTTATTTTTTAGGAAATATGTACTAAGGTATTGAGGGGTAAAGGTCTGCATCTTGTCTGCAAACAATTCAGAAAAAAATACTTTAAAAAAAAACACAGAAAAATAAGGTGGTGAAGGCCTGGGGCAGGGGCAGGCTAGAAGAAGTCAATGGGGGAAAAGGGGACATATGTAACACTTTCAACAATAAAGACTTTTTTTTTTTTTAAGTGGGGGGAAAAAACACAAAAATGATAATAAAGCAAACATGGTAAATTACTAACAAGTAGGGAATTTGATTGAAGATATATACACATAACTCGTTTTACTGAGCTTTGCTTTATTCAATTTCGAGAATATTGTGTTTCTTACAAACTGAAGGCAAGATTCTCCACAAGAAGAAAGATCACAACTCCCTTCATTGCTTTACTTGCTTTATTACAGTGGCCTATAATCAAACCTCAATATCTCCAAGGTATGCAGGAATTCTTTGTACTATGTTTGCAACTTCGTTATAAGTCTGAAATTATTTCTAAATAAAAACTTCTTAAAGGTGTTTTAAAAGTATATGCAGGGAAAACATATATGCAGGAAAAAATTTGAGGCCACAGAATATGTAAGGAGGAGGAAAGCAATCTTGCCAAGCCTATCCCCTGGACTGCAAAAAAATCTTAAAAGTATATGCAGGGAAAACATATATGCAGGAAAAAATTTGAGGCCACAGAATATGTAAATAGGAGGAAAACAATCTTGCCAAGCCTATCCCCTGGACTGCAAATGTCTGCACTAAGCCCTCACAAAAATCACTGAGCATTTATTCCACAAGATGGCAAAGCTGCCCCAAATGCCAGAGCTGCTTTTGGAGCAGTTAATCCTCTCCTGCTCTGGACTAGATTTGCCTTCCCCAGCTCCTCCTCCTGCTGCCCAAGAACCTCCTTCACACTGATTTCTCAGATGATGACTCCATCCCAAGTTAGAAATTTCAAGACTGGCACCAGCTCGGGACAGAAATTACTAAATAATGACTAATCCAGCAGTATCCTAGCCTCAAGGGGCCTTGCTAGATGTTCTTGATGATGATACTGCCCTCCTTCCTGCTTACTTACAAAACACATTCCTGGTGAATGAGTTTTCAACAACCCCCTCCCCCCTCTCTCCCAGCAATCTTTCTGGATCATCCTGTACTCACCACTAAGCCCTGTTCCAAAAGGAACACCAGTAACACCATTCAACTTCCAGATCAAATTAAAAAATTCCTTCCCCACTCAAATGAAAGAATTCCAAAGGCACCACCATGTCTGGAACTGACATCACTTGTACCACATACTGGTCTTCAGGACTGGCCACCCTACTAATAAGCCTCTTACTCAGAGTGGACACACTGCTTCAAAGAGCAGTGGGAGGATATCACATACTGTACAACTTCCCCAAGAGCATCACATACTGTACAACTTCCCTCAGGCAGGAACTTGATTTACAAAGCACCCAGCATCTCATCAGATGGCATTTAGGCACTCATTTGGAAGATGGGGGTCAGAGACCATGCATCACCACACCAGCCATCTAGGAAGTGTACAACTCTGGCTAAATCACTCCTTGGCAAATATTAGGCTCTTTGCCTAAAAAAAGGGAGACTTAATAGTGAAAAATTAGAAATAACTTAAATGTCTTTCAGGAGAGGATAGTTAAGTTAAATAAATTTTTGGAATACTACACAATAAAATAAATTACATGCAATTGTGAAAGAAGATATGAACTAACATGGAAGAATAACATAAATAAAAATGCAAGCCACTGAGTAATATAAGAATATGAGTCTATTATTGTGTTTTTTAAAAGCTATAAGTATGTTGATACATGCACAGAACCATATCTGGAAGGATGGAAAGCCACGCGCCAAATTGTAATATAGTTCTAGGGTGAGAAGGCTATAAAGGGAGGGCTTTTAACTTTTCCTAGCATGTATTGGCGAAACAGCAAAATGACCCTTTATAAAACACTTTAAAATAGGGGTCCCAAAAAGGGGGTATCTGTATTACTCTCAACAATAAAGATGAAGGAGGAAGAGGAAGAGGGGGATGAGGAGGAGGAGAGGGGGAGGAGGGGAAGGAGGGGGAGGAGGGGGAGGAAGAGGAAGAGAAGAGGAGGAGGAGGAGGAGGAGGAGGAGGAGGAAGAAGAAACACAAAAAAATAAGAAGCCTTAATTCAGAGAGTAGTTATGAAAATTCATCAAGAACTAGTACTTATAAAGAATTAGTATTGCCCTAGCCGTTTTGGCTCAGTGGACAGACTTAAGGGTCTCAGGTTTCGATTCCGGCCAAGGGCACATGCCCAGGGTTGCAGGCTAGATCCCCAGTGGGGGGCATGCAGGAGGCAGTCAATCAATGATTCTCTCTCTCATCATTGATGTTTCTATCTCTCTCCCCCTTTCCCTTCCTCTTTGAAATCAATCTACACTAATAAAAGAGAAAGATGCAAATTGACCGTACCTTCGCAATGCACACCAGCCAATCAGGAGTGAGTATGCAAATTAACCCAACAAAGATGGTGGGCTAATTTGATTACGCAGGCACTGAGCAGCCAGGGCGTTCCACACCGCCCCAGCCGCTCAGGGCCTCTGGGCAGCGTGGGAAGGCGGAAAGGCCGCTCTAGCCCGGAGTGAAGGCGGTGCCAGCAGCCAAGGGAAGGAAGGCCCATTCTTGCACGAATTTTCGTGCATCAGGCATCTAGTAAAAATACATTAAAAATGAATAAATAAAAATTTTTAAAAGCATTAGTATTCCTTAGCATTTTGATTGTAAAAAATTAAATATCATTTAAAAATTAACATTAGCCCAGCCACTGTGGCTCAGTGATTGAACACTGACCTATGAACCAGGAGGTAAAGGTTCCCATCAGGGTACATGCCTGGGGTTATGGGTTCGATCCCTAGTAGGGGGCATGCAGGAGGCAGACAATCAATGATTCTCTCTCATCATTGATGTTCCTATCTCTCTCTGCCTCTCTGTTCCTCTCTGAAATCAATAAAAATATATATATTTTAAAATTAACATTAAACAAAATCTTCATTGTTGTCACCTTATGACTCAAAAATGATGACCATACTACATCCACAAAGTCTGGGATGACCTTAAGTTCTGTTATGTTTTTCAATGATGAAAATTAATGAGAAACTGAAGTGATTTCCCTTTAAAACCTTAGAAAACATATTAAAGTACTTTTTCACATTTTTAAAACATTCTTTATCTGGCCATATATATTGAGTTTTTAAATTCCCATATCCAGCAGAAATCTTGGGAAAAGAATCACAGCATCAAAAAATTGGACTAACTTGAAATTTTGTTTGGAAAGAATAGTAGTCAACATTATGGCAAATTAGAAATATTTAAGCTGGGCAATGAACAACCAATAATGCTATTCACCATTTACCAACCAGAAGTATCCAGGACAATCCAGTCTTATAGTGCCTCCTTGAAGTCAAGGAGATAAGTTATTCATTTTGTGTGTTTTCCTAACCACCTCCAGCTTTCCTCTCCCCCCTCAAAGTTCTGGTATATAAGAAATACTGCTCAAGTAATTGTTGAATGAATGAGCCAATGAATTAAATATTACCAACTACTTAGCTGATGAAATTACTGTTCCAATGGGTCTATTTGCTCTGGTTGGGAATAAAAGTGTGCTGAATAAAAGGTGAGAGTGTAACTACTGTGCTTGCAGAATAGCAAGGAGGCCATGTGGCTGGGGCAGACTCAGTAAGAAGGAGAATGAGGAAAGATGAAGTTGGAGAGGTAGTAGGTGGCCAGAAAAAGCAGACCCACTGCAGGTCAGCAAAAGGATCTCATGGCCAAATACCAATAGATCTGGGCAGAGGGAGACATAAATGTTAAGTTTTACTATTCTTGTACTTTTCTGGATTTTTCAAATTCATGAATATAAAAAAAACAAGTTATCAAAAGAGTAACTAAATGAAGACAAGACCACTTCCATAAATGAGGTAAAGGTAACAGTAAAATCACTGGCCAAGTTTAAATAAGGTCCTGATTTTGGTAATTACACTGTGGTAATGTAAGAGAATGCCCCTTCTTTGATTTTTTATTTTACTGATTTGAGAGAGAGGGAGGAAGGGAAGCGAGGTGGGGGAGAGGGGAGAGAGGAACATCGATTTGTTCCACTTATTTCTGCAGTCACTGGTTGATTCTTGTATGTGCCCTGACTGGGGACTGAACCCACAACCTTAGCATATCGAGACAATGCACTAACCAACTGAGCTACCCAGCCAGGGTAAGAATATCCTTGCTTTCAGGAAATATACACCGAAGTATTTAAGGGTAAAAAAATCTGCAATTTATTTTCAAACAATTAAGAAAAAAATACTTTAAAATACCTTAAGGCCACAGAATAGCTACATAGGACTAAAGCAACCATACCAACACAAGAGAGCTACGTGAACATTTCAGGGCTATTCCCCTATTCTGCATTTTCAGTAGTTCCATAAACGCCTCAAAGCAACTGACCTCGGTTTGGCAGTAACTAACCTGCTCAGCCTCAACTCACTCAGGAAGCCTACAATTAAGTCAGAAAGCACACCTGACAGTCTCAGAAAAGAACCTATGATTATGCTGTTGACGCTGCTCAATGTCCACCTCCAAATGCCTAACTGCTATTCATCCTTGAGGCCCTGCACAAGTGCTACCTTCTTCACCCTGCCTCCAAAGCATCAACCTAAACATCATCTCTCTCCCAGTTATATCCAAACAGTTTTTAATACATACTAAGACCAAGAACACACATTCATCTTAGTATACTCAACAGTTAGCAGAGCTCCTGGGCATATAGTAAGGGCTCAACAAGCAAGTCCTGAGTTCAACTTTCAGACAGATATTATCATTGTCAGTCTTCTAAGTATTGCTCATGACACCATCTTACTTTCTCTCTTGTGTTACTGATTCCTGCAGTTTTATTCATTCCTCTGGACTGAGAAACCTAGAAGGGGACTGTCCAGATATCTCATTCATCTTTCTAATCCCTGGAAAAATGAATTCTCAACCAATTTTTCACCAGAGCATATGTCTGATGGTAGATCACTGACACCACAACTTCCCAAACTACAATGACTGTAACCTTATGACCCTTCCACTCAAATGTATGAAGCTAAACCACTATAGCATTACACTAAATCTGACCTGGTTAATTTAAAAATAAATCATTTGAAAATACTATTATATACATTACTAGTTAATTTAAAAGTAATTAACTTGTAAACTTTTGATACTTTAATGACAAATAACTTCCTATTCAGTTTATAACTGACAACACATCAAGACTCCAGGGGTTAGAATCATTGATCTACTCCAGTGATTTTCAACTCGTGTGTAGCAGCACACTGGTGTGCCACAAGAATTTTTAAAACTATTTAGTCATGGCCCTAACCGGTTTGGCTCAGTGGATAGAGCATCGGCCTGCCAACTCAAGGGTCCCAGGTTCGATCCCAGTCAAGGGCATGTGCCTTGGTTGTGGGCACATCCCCAGGAGGAGATGTGCAGGAGGCAGCTGATCGATGTTTCTCTCACATCGATGTTTCTGACTCTCTATCTCTCTCCCTTTCTCTCTGTAAAAAAAATCAATAAAATATATTTTAAAAAAACTATTTAGTCATGAGCACTGACTCTTTTCCCTTAGATTCTCAAATAAGAGAATGACAACAGCTAACACAACAATAGCCATCCGGTGTGAAGGAATCAAAATTATACAAATTTTTGTCAGATTGGCAAAAGACATATTTTTTGGTGTTTGGCAGAATCTTAGTAATTAGTTTATGCGTGCCATGAAATGAAAAAGGTTGAAAATCGCTGATTTAGACCACATGGCAAAATGTCTCATTTCTGCCCTGACCAGTTTGGCTCAGTGGATAGAGCGTCGGCCTGCGGACTAAAAGGTCCCAGGTTTGATTCCGATCAAGGGCATGTACCTTGGTTGCGGGCACATCCTCAGTAGTAGGTGTGCAGGAGGCAGCTGATCGATGTTTCTCTCTCATCGATGTTTCTAACTCTCTATCCCTCTCCCTTCCTCTCTGTAAAAAATCAATAAAATATATATATTTTTGGCTGATCGATGTTTCTCTCTACCATCGATGTTTCTATCGATGTTTCTCTCTCATCGATGTTTCTGACTCTCTGTCTCTCTCCCTTCCTCTCTGTAAAAAAAAATCAAAAATATATATATATATTTTTTAAGGAACTGTTGGACATTGAAATTGGGTCTCAAAAGAACTGTTGGCCCAGAAAGAAACTCACTACACACTGATTCATTTGCCTGTCACCATAACCATTATTGCTTGTCTCATTTTCGGTTCTTATAAGTGTATTTCTAATAGCACATGATCTCACTCATCTAGGGGAAATAATGAACAACATAGACTGATGAACAAGAACAGACCCAGAAACAAGGAGGCATGGATCAGACTGTCGGGCCTCAGAGGGAGGGTAGGGAAGGGTGGGGGTAAAGGGGGAGATCAACCAAAGGACTTGTGTGCAGGCATATGAGCCTAACTGGCGGTTAAGGACAACAGGGGGGTGGGGGTATGTGTGGGGAGGGGGGTGGGATGGGAATGGGGGGACGAGGACAAATATGTGATACCTTAATCAATAAAGAAATTTAAAATATATATATATTTTTTAAAGTCTCATTTCTAACATGTACTTAGTTTTTTTTAAAATTTATTGATTGAACCTATACTTCTGCTAGATCTTCTCTCTTGTTTATTTTGTGTTTCAGGTAGAATATTCACAAATAAGACAGCTTAGATGAGAGTTTAGAGCTTAGTAGGCACTTGCTAAATATTTGTTGACTAAAATAAATGAATGGGCCTGGGTGATTGCTCAATGGTTAGAGCATTGGCCCACAGACCAAAGGGTCTCTGGTTCAATTCCCAGTCAAGGACTCATACTCAGTTGCATGTTCAATGCCTGGCCCTGGTTGGGGCATGAGCGGGAGACAACCAATCAATGTGTCTCTCTCACATCGATGTTTCTCTCCCTCTCTCCTCTCTCTTCCCCCTCCCTTCCTTCCACTCTGTCCAAAGATCAATGGAGAAAATATCCTTGGGTGAAGATTAAAAAAAAAAAAAAAAAGAATGAATGAATGGACTGCGGCCCATTTTCAACTAGTCCTGGCTATCTGTGAATGTCCATTAGGCTGGGGCCCACATTTAGAGAATAATCTGAGATGAGTGAACTTCTCAGGGCATCTATTCTAATTTCTGTTTTACATCATAAACAAATGCCTACCCAAGTGGAACAATTTCAACTCCATTCTCCTCTGGCTTTTAAGTCATGAAAGCAAAAAGCTTAGAGCCTACTTCAGTAATAGGTTCCTTGCTGCATTTATTCCTCCCAGCACAAGCTCACGATAATCTGACCTCTATCATTACTAAAAATTATCTTGGAAAACAGACAGTGGGGCCTGGCCAGCGTGACTCAGTGGTTGAATGTCGACCTATGAACCAGGAAGTCACGGTTCGATTCCCGGTCAGGCCATATGCCCCAACTGCTGGCTCGATACCCAGTGTGGGGCGTGTAGGAGGCAGCTGATCGATGATTCTCTCTCATCATTTATGTTTCTATTTCTCTCTCCTTCTCCTCTCCTCTCTGAAATCAATAAAAATTAATAAGACAAATTTTAAAAAACAGGCAGTGGTTTCAATATCATTTCCTAGAAAATCCTCTGTGCAATCTAAAAGAGCAAAAGAATATATAAAATTTTTCCATCTTCCTTTCCCAAGACTCACCTGTCCCACCCTCACTTTACCTTATTTCTATTCTCTACACAAACCAGAGACACTGCTAAATTAACCAACAAAGACAAATATTGTGTGTGTGTGCATGTGTGCGTGTGTGCGTGGGTGCATGTGTGTGTGTGTTTGTGTGTGTGTGTGTGTCTTTTGGAAAGAGGTAGCTCAAGACCCCACAAAATACATAAACTTCAAAACAGGCGAGTGTCGGACCAAGCACAAAAGTATCTTGGGTTCGATTCCAGGCCCAGGGCACATACCTAGGTTGCAGGTTCAACCCCTGGCCCCGGTCAGGAAGTATGCAGGAAGCAACCAATCAATGTGTCTCTCTTACATCAATGTTTCTCTCTCTCCCCATCCCTCCGCCCCTCCACTTTCTCTTTTTTAAAAAAAAAGGAAAAAAATCAATGGAAAAATATCCTCGGGTGAGGATTAACAACAAGAAAAAAACAGGCACTGGGTTTAGCCTCTAACCTAATCTCCTCACTCCTCTCATCTACACAGCCTATTTTCTAGAGGTGTAGGAATAATTCATTGCCAATTTCCAGTGATATCTAATATAACTCCACCTTTAAGATAACAAAATTAAGAGCTTAGTCTGCTGAGTTATAAGGGATATAGCTGTCATCTAGAGCAGCGGTCGCCAACCAGTGGTCTGCGGACCACTGGTGGTCCATGAGGTCCAAAAGGTTGGCAACCGCTCATCTAGAGCTCTCCCTACCAAAACTGACAACTAAGCTCTGAGATTAAATTTCCACCTCATTTGTACATTAATTCTAATAATTTCCCCCACATGACAGAAAAGCAGGCTGGGAAGAGAGGATCTCTGCCACAGAGAGGAGACTCAACAAGAAAAGGGAGATCACTTGCATCCATGACTAAGGCACAACACTCTGACCCAGTGGGACAAAAGACCAACCTAATAGAACCATGGATGATCCAGGAGTAAATACCTGAGTACACTATTTTCAAAGAACTAATCTGCTACGTTAACCAGAAGGTCTAACATAGCATATTTACAAAAGTCTAATGTAAATCCACAAGGTAGAAGAGAGAATAACAGAAAAAAATATTCACAGAAATAATGGCTCAAATTTGATGATCAGGCTCAACTGAAAGTCAAGCAGGTTAAGTACAAAAATAAAACAAACCTAAATATGTCAAACTGCTGAAAAACAAAGTACAAAAATAAAACAAACCTAAACACGTCAAACTGCTGAAAAACAAAGATAAAGAGAAAAATCCTGAAGGTAGCCAAAAAGGAAACAACACATTACAAACAAGGAAACATTGATATAAATGATCACTAAGTGCCCGTCAGAAATAATAGAGGCCAGAGGACAATGAACAACATCTTTAAAGTACTTCAAAAAAAACCCTGTAAACCCACAATCCTATATCCAGTGAAAATATCCTTCAAGAATGAAAGTTAAATCAAGTCATGTTCAGATAAACAAAAACCAACACAATCTGTCACCAGGAAACTTGTATTACAAGAAAAACTAAAGGAAATTTTTCACGCTGAAAGAAATCTTTAGGAAGAAAGGAAGACACTGAAAATAGTAACCATGTACATAAATAAGACTACATCTTTTGTCTTCTTTAGAATATATAATTGCCTACAGCAAAAATTATAATATTATACTGTGAATTTTATAGTATGTGTAGATAAAATTCATATAACAACTATAGCATAAAGGGGGGTGAATGGAACTATACAACGTTTTACATAAAGTGACTCAATATTAATTAAATTGTGAAAAGTTAAGGATATAAGTCAGAATCCCTAGAGTAACTTCTAAAACAAATGCTAAGAAGTATAGCTAATAGATGAATTACAATGAAATTCTGAAAAAATATTCAATTAACCTAAAAAAAAAAAAGAACAAAACAGAGAGGATAAACAGAAAACCAAAAGCAAATAGTAGACCTAAAAACAATCATATCAATAATTATACTTAATGTAAGTAGACTAAACATTGCAGTTAAAAGCAAAACCTGACTATATTCTAACTATAAAAGACACACTTTGAATTTAAAAACACACTTATGTTAACAGAAAATGTTCAAAATACCAGGCATACAGTAAGTAAGAGAAAGCTGGAGTACCTGCACTAATATCAACTTCAAGTTAAATGCTATTATCAAAAACCAAGTGATATTTCATATTATAATGGGGCAATTAATCAGAAGGACATAAAAATTATAAATGTGTATGTGCCTATTATCAAAATACATGAAGCAAAATTGACAGAGTACTTTCTCTGACCACAATGGAATTACATTAGAAATCAATAACAGCAAGTTTCTTTAAAAAAACCAATACTTAGAAATGAAACACATGTCCTAAGTAACCCATGGAAAACAAATAAGTCACAAGATATTTGAATTGAATGAAAATAGAACATAACAAAATGTGTAGGATGTAGCTAAAGCAGTGCTTAGTGGAAAATTTATAACTCTAAAAACAATTAAGGTCAAAACAGAAATCAATGACATCTTAAAAAGGCAAATAGAGCCCTAACTGGTTTGGTTCGGTGGATAGAGTGTTGGCCTGCAGATTGGGGGGTCCCAGGTTCGATTCCGGTCGAGGGCATGTGTCTGGGTTGCGGGCACATCCCCGGTGCGGGGTGTGCAGGAGGCGGCTGATCGATGTTTCTCTCTCATCGATGTTTCTAACTCTCTATCCCTCTCCCTTCATCTCTGTAAAAAATCAATAAAATATATTTAAAAAAAAAAAAGCAAATAGAGAAAAATAGGTTGGTTCTTTGAAACTATCAAACAAAATTGATAAACCCATATCATACTAATCAAGAAAAAACACAAATTAGCAATATGAGAAATTAAAAGATATAACATTAAAATAAGGGAATATTGTTAATAAAAGGTTAGAAAAACCCATTAATTATACTTCACAATCAAAAGTATATATTAGGAGAGAATTATGTTAACTCTGAATATGAACCTGCCACAGCAGAAATCTCTTGAAACTCAGCAAGGTGAGAAGCCGGTTCTGTTTTCATAGCGTTTTCTCCCATTGACTTGCAGTTCAACTCCAAGTCTGTAACCCCCAATCCATCTCCCAGGGAGTGGCAAGTTAGTGCAGATGAGATCTGGCCAGCTTCCAAAGGAGATTTCAACTGACCTGGATGGAAAAAAAAAAAAAAAAAAAAAGTATGTGGGAAGCATATACATGTCTATAGTCTGGGTACCAAAAGTACCTCAACAGACTAAGAAAGCCAGGGACTTTTTAGAGGAAGCCATTCATCTCACAGCATAAAAGAATATATTCACAGGCTCTAGCCCATATAGCCAGGGCTGGGGCATCTCAAAAAGGCTAATAAGAGGCTAAAGTGAAGGGAGGACTTGTCAGAAGCATTAACTCACAAAGCATAGGCACTGGAATGAGGTGGCATCAGAAAGACAAAAAGAGGGGGGCAGGGCTCTTCAAGTCCAATATTCAGATGTATGTAAGCAAAACCAATCTCAAAAAGTTATCAGTGAAGACAATAAAAAACACTGCAGCCCATTTAATAACTTGGTTTCAAAACCATCTAAAACTTGTGGAAGGTAGTACACAAAGATTTAGATTGGTTCACACCAGACAAGCATCAGGTTGGCAATACAATTCCTTAGCAGACTTTGACTTACCTTCTTCAGACTCCTTGGAACTGGATGATGTGTTTTGCAAAGAATCAGTATTAACTGTATCAACCATATCTGACACAACCAAGTCAGGATCTAAGATCTCGTGGGTCCCATTTGTGGATAGCCTGGAGGACCGTCTCCTTGATAAGTCTTTGTCAGTGTTTTCTGGGTAGTTTTTTGACTTTTCCTGGGCTATAAACCATTAAAGAGAGTTATAGTCAAGAGACCAGAAGAAATAACTCTGCTACTACACATTTCTGAGCTGGCTGTCCTCTATAAGGGCTTTATAGAAACTTCTGGAACATTAGACCAGTGATTAAAGGAAATATTCTTCCTTGGTTTATGGCTATAAGTAAAGGCACAGTCACTCTGCCAGCATAGAACTTCCTTTATTTAAGGATTCATAGTCTACAAATATGTGCCAATGTTATGTCCCAATCTTAACAACTAAGTTCTATGTTGGAGCTTCCTACCATAAAAGTCTATGTACTGACTTTCAAAGTCAATAAGGTTTATAGAGCCTTAGAGCCATCACAAATCCTTTTTGGAGCCAACAGGATTTTTTTTAAATCAATAAATAGTATTTTTAAAGTTTCACTCAGCATATGAAATTCATCCCTTCCTAAGTCATTAAGTTTCCAGTGGAATTCAAATCAAATATAGTTTATGGGTATGGAAGTAACACCACTGAACTCAACATTAATGGGAGTTTATGCTTTGAGATTTATTTTTCTTCTAGCAAAACTTTTGATCTAACCACATCCCACTCACATTAGATCCCACAATCAAGGACACGTCTTTGAGCCTATAGGGCAGAGGGAAAACATGGATACAGAGGAGGCTAACCCAATTGAAGTCAAGTTCTAGGCACACATACACAGACCGAAGACTCACATGAATTTTTGTCAAGCCGAGGACGTTTTAATGGAACTTCACTTCCTTTTGATATTTTTCGTCTTCTCAATTCTAATGTTATTGGTTGCAAAGTTTGAGAGTTTGAATCCACAGCTACAATATAAATAAAACCACACAAACAAGGAATGTAATTACAATGAGGATTGAGTGCTCCAATCCTCATTGTTAGATATAAATAAATCACACACACACACACACACACACACACACACACACACACACACACACACATATATCCTTGCATGATAAACAGACCAAGGGGCATTCTTGAGCTAACGGTGGGTGAAGGGAGGGTTTGAAATGGGTGAGAAATTACTTCCTTGGAAGGTGCTGACATTCATGACCCAGCTCTAGTCATATACTTCTCTCCTGAAACCCTCTCTTTAAAACACTATATCCCAATATGACTGCTTTAAAATATGAAGGTGCAAGAGCAATATTAAAGTCATTTTTATTACCTCAAACCTTTACTTTTTTATTTATTGATTCTTAGAGAGAGAGAGGAAGAAAGAGAAAGAAACACCAATTTGTTGTTCCACTTATTCATGCATTCATTGGTTGATCCTGTACGTGCCCTGACCGGGGATCGAACCCACAACCTTGGTGTATCAGGAAGATGCTCTAACCAAATGAGCTACCCAGCCAGGGCACAGCATCAAATCTTTTCATCAAAACTTGACTTATCCAATACTCTGAAAATCTACCATGCAGGCTGATTCATAAAATGTGAACCCTGGAAGTATGGCTTGATTGTTTTCAATCTCTACTTGCTAAATTAGTTAGCTTGGCATTGGTCCTAGTTTTGAGAGACTAAAAAGAATGTCAAAATGTATAACCTCTAAAAACAATTCCAGAAAAATCTCAGGAGGCTATTCTATTTGACAGTCAAAGTTCCAGGCCAGACTGCTGATCACTAGCAAATCCAGCTCTGACATAATTTGTCAGTGCAAACACTAAACCCTCGGACAGTAGTACTCTTTATTTTTAAATCTAATACTTAAGAAGCTCTTCCCCAATCAGGAAAGATAAGATTCCAAAAGGCAAGTAGAATAAAAAAAAAAAAAAAAGGTAAGAAATTGGGAAGTGTTGGAGGGAAGGCAGAGCTAAGGGGACTGATGATGGTTCAAAGGAAGAGGGAAGAAAGGAAAGGAGACTCATCTAACACCAGTAGCTTCAGATCTGCCATCTCAAATGGCCAAGCAAGAGCTCTGAGGCTGAGCTCTGAGGAAGCAAACAAGACGAGAGTGCTGAACTCCTTGGCTCTTCCTGTGTTCAACTTTCCCAATGTACCAACATTATTTTGTTCCAAGTGATGGGAACTTGGAGGTCACACACATTCCAGATTAAACACAAACAACTCTCCTTAAATAGCTCAGATCCTGTTCCAATCAAGTCTATAATCTAGAGAGCTCAAGGCTCCACTGAGTCAATAAACTTATTCCAAGCAATTTTTAAAGGGGACATGAACTATATTATAAGCTATTTGGCAAGCATTCTTCACTTTGATACCATATACAAACTGGGGCTGACTACATTGAACTTCAGTGTTTCCCAGACTTTTCTTACAGTAAGAATCATCTGGGAAGGTTGTTTAACAATTCACATTCCCAAACCCTGCTCCAGAGATTCTGACTAGGAAGGAAGGCAAGTGTTAACAGTAAGCTTGGAAAATACCATTTCTCTCTTAAATTGATTCTATCTGGTATGAAATCCTACACTTACAAAATAAAAGCAATAAACTGGATGGCATTTATTTTATCTGAGTGAAGTCTGCAAGCTGAAGAGCAATTACCCCAATACACACTTTCCAGAGGGTACAAGCCAGAGCATGAATAGCTAAAGAAGAATCAGTTTCACAACACTCAGTTCCCATGTTTACATACTCTTTCCTAAACTGAGAAGGGAGACTTGATTTCTGCCAATTTACCTTTTCCACTTCTCCCATTTACATAAAAAGGCCTGCCTCTCACTCATTCTACATGATACACTGAACAGAGGATTAAAACCTCTAGACTTTCTCAACTAGGATTACTCATTTGAACACCAAATACACAGGTTATTTTTTCAATTCTCCCAAGGGTAGTTTATAACTATTATCATTTGAAATGCACAGGAGATAAGACAATTCATTACAGATCATGGATTCTTTCCCAGAACGCTGTTGAGAAAGCCATTGAATTTAGGCCGGTGCTGTCCCAACAGAAATATAATGAGAGCCACAAAATGCAAGCCATGTACGTAAATTTAAAATTTTTAGTCATTACATTAATAAGTTAAAGAAAAAAGTGAAAATGATTTCAAGAATACATTTTATTTAACCCAATACATCCAAAATTATTTCAACATGTAATCAATATAAAAAATTGAGATATTTTACATTCTTGTGGGATTTCTTGTACTAAGTTTTTGAAATCCAGTTACAGCACATTTCAATTCAGACTAGCCACATTTCAAGTGCTCACTAGCCACATTGGCTAACATCTACCATACTGGACAGCGCAGGTCTAGGCCCTAGATTTGTCTACGGACAATTCCAGCATGCTCAGCTTTTGAAGACAAAACCCAGTTACAACCACTGAAGGGAAATGTGCCTTATTTCATCTGGGAAGAAATCAATCTACCTAGTTTTCTATCTTAAAATTAGAACTCAGATGCGAGAAGGTCTACTGGGAATGACGACTAATGCATTTATTTTAAGTAAATTAAGGTAGACTTTTTGCCACAGAAATTAAGTCTGATGTAACTGTCTGGATTGACAGAACTAGCTTTGGAAACAATCAAAGAACTAATTCTGTATTTCCACAATTTTGATGAAAATAAATTTTATCTATCTTTTGCAACTTTCAAACTTGAGAGAAAAAGTAGGTATCACTTGCAAATGTCCTAGGAGATTCAGTTTTTCAGTATTCATGTAGAGATATGCAAGCCAGAATGTCTGAAGACCACTGCCAGATAATCATAGGCATTCAGTTTAGAGATCTTTTGGGAACTCTTCATGCCATTAACTCGATCTAGAGAAGTGTTTGACTTAGGAAGAAATTCAGGGTGTATTTCATTCTGGAACACATTCAGGGTGTGTTTCATTATTCTAGAAAAATTCCAAATTTCAACTTTATTTAACAACTGCACATTCTTTTCTAAGTCTGTATCCTTTAACCTTGACTCTTACCAATTAGCCATCTCAGCTTTTTATTTAGACTGTGAAATTTTTCAATCAATAATCACTCTCCAGAGAACTCAATTTCAAATGCACCCATGGTTTTCTAGGTCTCTGGCACCGTTTCCTTCAGTAAACCTCCTTCAGATGCCCACACCTATTTTATTTCTCCTTTCCTCTTTCATGTCTCTCATAAAAACTGTATTTCCTGATCCCAGGTTCTATTAAGCTCACTTAAATGGAGATCATTTAAACAGGCACTAGTAAAAGGCCTTAGCTTATTAGGTTTTATCATATAAGCTGAAGTATCTAGTGGACAATTATCTACCCCTCAGAAGCTCAATCTCTGACATGTTTCCCAACTTATGTTCATCTAGATACATTTCTCCCTTAAAATTCAGCTTCAGGGACATGACTTGTTTTCAGATCATAGGACAATTCAAAGTCAGCCACAAAAATGAAGGATTGATGTATAGAAGTGATAAAGAACCACATAGGGCCACAGAAAAACACTGGCATTGTCCTTGCAGAGCCCACTTGGGAAACTCACCAGTAGGAGCTATGGAAGGGGGTCTGCCTCGTTTTCTTTTTGGCTCCCTCAAGTTTTCTTGTGGACTCTTCACAATGTCCTTTTCAGGTTTCTTATCCACTTGAGCATCTCCAGAGTACTCTCTGTCATTTTCTGAAATGTTCTCCTTATCTTCCTTCTCGTTCTTGGGAAGGCTTTTCTCTGACACCTTTCCCTTTTCAGAACAGATTAATTTTCCTTCTTTATCAGGATGCTTGGTTCGCTTTTCTGTCTTTAAGGCTTTGTCTTCTTTGTCTTTCTTCAGGTTGACTGTGACTTTTCTCTGCTCTTTAAACTTCTCTCGTTTATCAGATGATGAAAGACTTTTGTGATCTGTTTCTTTAGGCCTAGCGTTACCCACAATATTCTAAAATGAGCAAAATAGCGATGAAACACACTTTGTGATTACGAGCAAATATAAAACCAGATAGTTCTTTGCAAACTTATGAAGACAAACACAGACATTAAAAGGACATAGTTCCAAGTCACATAATGGTCACCAATAAAAATATCTACCCATAATCTGAGGCTTGAGAACCAATCCTAAGTTTAAAGAAAACAATGGTCATTAGCTCCCTTAAGATTAATAAGTCACTAGAAAATAATTAAAGGGACAGATAACTACCACAGGGTCCTCTGGTGGAAAGCAACCTTTCTAAGAAAATGCCTCATCCCAAGCATGACTACACTGACCCAGGGCCTCTCAGAGGCCCGGCTTAGTGTGCCAGTGGATGCTGATTCCCTGTGTAGAGTACAACCCAAACTGATAACTAGAGGCAGAAAGGAAAGTTGTAAAGATTTTCCAACCCAGAAACAGAGTCTTTGCTTCCTCTACTGGGTAAAGGCTGTGTGCAATCCAACAAGCCACCTTCTGTATTCCTGAGTTACTTACTGAGTTTTTATCTATCAAGAGGAAGTACTGGTTACTTTCCTCCTAAGTTACTTTCTTTAAAATCCATCTTTAATTTATTATGAATGTCTCATAATAAAGCCAGCTCTGAAGTTTCCAAAACTATAATTGTTTATCTGTATATGTATCTCTCTTCCCAAGACCTCAATCTCTACCATATCATATTCATGAGATCCCCAGCACCTAGCACCTACTAAGCACACAGATCTTTGTCAGAAGCAGGAAGGAGTGCCTAAAATATTCACTGAATAAAAGTTTAATTTGTCCCATAGGGAACAATAATAAACAAGGAGAATCCCTGTGGTTAGAACTTAGAAGGAAATATTTTTTCAAGTCCACAAAATTTTCTGAAAGCAGCCAGGTTTGAGAACAAGCATCCCTCAGTAACTGCTGGCAGAAACATAAATTGGTACACCCAGCTGAAGGAAGAGGGGAGGCGAGGGGGCTGGGGGGAGGGCTCGGGCGGGCGGCAGGCAATTCAGGTCAAAAGACTTAAGTTTATACTTTTGAACTAGAATGAATTCCTAGAAATAAAATTTGCTAACAGAATAATCAGACTTGTGCATCCAAATTTACAAATATCCTAACATGACCATTAGGGAATTGGTTACACAAGGAAGGATATATACATCTTATAAAATACTATATATAGCCATTAAAAGCTGTATTCACATACAGAATTAAGAAACTTGGGAAGCCTGGCCAGTGTGGCTCAGTGGTTGAGCATCAACCCATGAACCAGGAGGTTACTGTCTGGGCACATGCCCAGGTTGCAGGCTCGATCCCCAGTAGGGGGTATACAGGAGGCAGACGATCAATGATTCTCTCTCATCATTGATATTTCTATCTCTCCCTCTCCCTTCCTCTCTGAAATTGATAAAAAATATATTAAGTTTTTTTAAATAAACTAGGGAAATGTTATTTCATTAAAAGAAAAGAGCAGCCCTAACCGGTTTGGCTCAGTGGATAGAGCGTCGGCCTTGGGACTGAAGGGTCCCAGGTTCGATTCCGGTCAAGGGCATGTACCTTGGTTGCAGGCACATCCCCAGTGGGGAGTGTGCAGGAGGCAGCTGATCGATGTTTCTCTCTCATCGATGTTTCTAACTCTCTATCCCTCTCCCTTCCTCTCTGTAAAAAAATCAGTAAAATGTATTTTTTAAAAAAATATTAATAAAGAAAGAAAAGAGCAAGTTATAGTACAGTAATATACTATATGACTCCAAATTTGAAAAGAAATATGTACATACATAAATATTTAACAAAAAACAAAGGATATACCTCAAAATGTTAATAGTTAACAGTAATTATATCTAGATGATAGACTTACAGTTTTTACTTCCTTTGTGCTTTTCTGTACTTTGTTAACTTTCTATAGCAAACTTTTTTTAACTTCAAAAAATATATAAATGTTCCTAAAATATAGCTTATCAAAACTTTGAGATACTGTGGTCCTACAAAAGAAATCTCAATCTATTCTAATACTATATTAAAAAAGCTTTAAAAATTGTCACAATTTTTTAAAGAACTTTTACTTTATAAATGGCCATTATAGAACCTTAGATTAATAGGGTCAAAAAGAGCTAAGTAGTCATTTATCCAAATTATATGTACTCTTGGGGAAAAAACACAAGCAAACAGGCGCCACAGGCCTATGCTTGACCACCCGCCAAGTCTGAGATAAGGTGAGACACTCAGAGGCATCTGGAAATTGAAAACTGAAGCACCCATAAATTCACACAGGGTAAGGTGCCCAACTCCAAGCCAAAGCATCAAGAGCCTATCAATTAGTTTATTGAGTAGAGCAGAATAAACAGTTGAACGTTTGTTTTCTGGAGCACTGGATTTCCATTTGGGAAGGTTCTGGATACAATCTGACAATTCTGGGCAAGTTCTTAATATGGTCCTCTATCTATGTTAACTCAGTCCATAAACTGCACACAAAAACTGTCAAAGAACACCAGGATAATGTTTTAGAGTACTGTGTAGCTCTAAGGGGCAAGTTATCAAAGAGAAAACATCTTCAGGGGTAAAGCCTTATAATTTTGTCTATTTTCTGAAGCAGAAAATCATCACAAGGTAAAAACGTTGTTAGGTTACCTTTAAACACCTCATATGTCATGATTCTTTGAAACTGCTAAATATATGTACAAAAGAATTTACAAAAATTTGTGATAAGGAGAAGCATTTGATCATCATAAGAAAATATACAACAGGTTCCAGCATCACAAAATATTGTCACATCGATAACCACCAAACAGGTAACAGTAATAATCAGAGTTTTTAAAAACATCAATATCCAACTTTTGATCTCTTTCCCCTCAACTACTTCATGAAAACATAAAAAAGACAAAAGGGAAAAAATTATGAAGAAATTAGGCAACATTTCTAGATGGCCCATATCTGTGTACACCATATTTCCAACATCAAAAGCAGATCCTGTGCTCAGGCAAATATATGCCTGGGACAGGAAATAAAATTTTCAACGCAGGCACATCTAGCATAGGTGACTGCCAAATCCATGCCAAACTGTAGCTCTGTAACCACCATGTCATGGTCCTGAGCTTAAAGACAAAGTTAAGACAAGGAGAAAACAAACTTTAGATCTCCTCAAGCAGTTCAGCAAGTTTCCTGTGACGGGGGCAGGACACAAGGAGAGAAAATAAAGAATGACACTTTAATGAAAAGATAAGGAAAACAGATAATAGGTAACGGTATCCAAGTACTTGGCACTTTTGAAAAAAGAATCTATGTTAAAAGAAAATGGCAGAGAGAGACAAATATTTACAATTTCTGAAAATTTGCACATTGCTTCCTGGTGAAATTGTGTCAGATGGAGGAAATAAAGACTTTGCCATCATAAACAAATGTAATGTCTTTATTTGAGAAACAAAACTACAATATTAGTATTATTCATACCACAAAGCACAAAACCACATATCTCACCTGATCTTTGGAAAAAGCTTTGACATGAATTTGTTTGACAGTCTGAACTACTCCATCATAAAATTTCACAGTGTAAGTACCTAGAATTCAAGAAGATATCATGATTTTAACTTGCAGTTTCATGAAAGTGACACAACTTTTCAAAGCATAAATACAAGGGAGTTCCAACCACAATACTATAATAAACTTATGGAAATTAAAAATTTCTTTAAGAATCACATGCCTTACCTATGTCTAAGATAATAGTATGCCTGCCTTTCTTTTTATCTATACAGATAAAAATCCATCAAAAAAATTCACTTTTATGACGCTTCATTAAAATTAAAAAAAGTTGTTCTAAATTTAGACCAAGAACAAAGAGCAGTAAAACAATTAAGAATCTGAGGCCCAGCCTGTGTGTATTGGGATAGGGGCCCTAGCCGGTTTGGCTTAGTGGATAGAGCGTCGGCACAGGGACTGAAGGGTCCCGGGTCCGATTCCGGTCAAGGGCATGTACCTTGGTTGCAGGTTCAGCCCCAGCTCTGGCTGGGGCATGTATGGGAGGCAACCAATCAATGTGTCTCTCTCACATCAATGTTTCTCTCTCACTCCACCCCACCCCCCACTCCCCCCATCCCAATCTCTCCTTTCCACTCTCTCTCTAAAATCAATGGAAAAAATATTCTTGGATGAGAACTAATAAAAACAGAAGCACCAACCCCTTCCCATCATAGAAGATAAAAGCCAAGCTAGCACTTGCATATGTGGGTCTAAACCTTCCTTTTATCTCTGTGCAAAGCTGTTCACATAGTCCCAACATCTCTGCATTTCAAATGTACGATCAGTTACAGCATAAAGAAAACAAAAAATAGTAACAGCTTCAACAAGAGACTCTAGAAAATAAGACCGTTTCCACAGGATCTCCTGTTATAAATACAGACTTCAGACATAGGACCAAAGAGACTGACGAGGAGGGAGGGTAAGGCAGGAACATAAGCTAAGAATATGCATTAAACTTTAAGGAAGAGGAACCTGATTAGCCTGCTCACTCAAGTTAGAGAACCACAGATCAACAGGAAGAAACAATTCCTCATTTTGGTGTAAATGTGAACCTACTTTCAGTTTCCCCCAAGACTAGGAGCATAAAGCCCTGATAGACAAGTGGTTCTGCCATCCCCAGCATGAAAAAGGGGAGCTGGGTAGCCCCAGCAAAGAGCTGAGATCAACTCACCAGAGATGGCTTCTGAACAAAGAGTCCCTGGAACCAGAATCCTATCTTTTACCACAAAACAAACCCAGGGTCTACAAGGCTACCAGGTGTGGCTGCCTTCACACTAAATGATGCTTAATTACCATTGCCAAAGAACAATTCCAGATGAAATAACTAAATGATATGGCATTGCCCTCCCCAGTTTCCAAGGGCTAAATAATTAACTCCCTCAAGAAACTCTAAAGTTGCTAGTTATTGGTAATTCAATCATGTCAGATTCCCAATGCCAGAAGCTGTTGCTCTCTACTCTGGCTAGAGTCCGCCCACCAGCCTGCTCAGTCAATAAATAGCCTCAGCAAAATCACCAGAGAGGTTAACAGTGGCAAGAAAACCAGACCAAGCCTACCAAAGATGAATCTATAGAGTTTGACGTCGCTATATCCTTGGCCTCTGCCTGGCAACACCAACAATTCAGAATGCCTTTTATAGGAAATAAAAGGGCACCCTGCCAGCAGAGCTTCTACTCACAGTGCCATTAAGCTGTGGTGGCCCCTGCTACAAATGAAACTGAGGCAGGGCAGAAAATACCAGGGAAAGAGGGAAAAAAGCCCAGCATTGTCTCTTCCAATCCTGCAATTGCTGGAATGAATCCTGATTAACTAGAAACTGTATACCAGCTCCCACAGATAAAATCTAACACAAAGGCAGCACCTAAGGGTCATTATCTCATCTTAAAAAATCTGAGCTCCCACAAAGGCAAGCTTTCCCTCACAATCTACAGTGTGGCAATAATACCACCCAACTGGTTCCACTAACCAGGATTTCCCTTCCCCCATGTTCTTCCTTTCCTCCCCCTTCAAATTAATTTCAAGAACCAGTAAGGGAACCCTAACCAGTTTGGCTCAGTGAATAGAGCGCTGGCCTGCGGACTGAAGGGTCCCAGGTTCAACTCTGGTCAAGGGGATGTACCTTGGTTGCAGGCACATCCCCAGTGGGGGGTGTGCAGGAGGCAGCTGATCGATGTTTCTCTCTCATCGATGTTTCTAACTCTCTATCCCTCTCCCTTCCTCTCTGTAAAAAATCAATACAATATATATATTTTAAAAAGAACCAGTAAGATAGCAGCATAATAGAGGACTTCATGCTCAAGAACTAGGGAAAACAGGTTCTGGCAGAAATCAGCACTCATTTTCAATGTCCTTCAACTAAAATTTACTGGACAGTATTCAGAGCTTATAAAACCTATATATTAGGGCAGCAAATGACTGGTTTAGGAATAACTGCCTCAACACTCTTCTCTCCTATCATTTTAGTTCATGGAGGATATAAACTGAAAAGATTTTTTAAAACAACTTGTAAAGCCCCAGTTTAAAAGACATTTAAAAACCTTAATTAACCATGGCTCACAATGTGGCCAATGACTTCTAGCTCTTAAATGGTAATTTCAAAAGACCTCAGCCCTGGCCAGGTAGCTACAGTTGGTTAGACATCATCTGATATGCCAAGGTTGAGAGTTCAATCTCCAGTCAGGGCACCAAGCCAAAATCCAGAATTGTGCATGATAGCATATTCTGAGATGTTTTTTCACAGCCCTGTCTCACCAGACAACCTGAAGTTGGCATATCCACTAACCCCCAATATGTTACATCTCGGATTGTTTACTAGGTATCAGTATCCTGCTCTAGCTCCTTTAAAAAGCAGTAATAGAAAAAGCAATAGGGAGAGTTGCTTTCCTACTGAGGAACAGCCATTTAGATGGGCTGCAGGGCTAGGTGACAGGTTACCAGAAACCCTCCAGTCTGTGCCTGTTAAGCTGTTCATTGTTATAACAAAAGCCAGCCTGGACCTGCTGAATGTTGTATTAATTCTGCTGTTTGCTTATAGTTGAATAAAAATAAAAACACTTAAAAGAACATTAACTGTAGACAGGGGTCCCTCCCCACTCCCCTTAAGATTTATCTGTACTATCTGCTCCTGCCCTGCCTCCTCCTGGTGGCTCTATCTCAACACCTCATTCTGCCTCAATCTAGGTCTTTTTATTTTTTTAAATCTGTGATGCCAAACTCTGAGCCCTCCAAATATTAGATGCAAGTAGGTTCCTAATGCCTTTACTGGCTCCACCAAGACAACCCTCCCCATCCCTCTGTGAGACAGCTCCCAGAGTTCCCCAATGCCTCTTCCTCAATTTGCTCCTCCTTTGCCGCTCCCTCATCCAATCAATCTTTTTCACCCCATTTCTGTCCTCCATGCGACTCTGAGATATCACTGAAACAAAAGTGATATGTTGCTTCCTTTCTGCTACCGATCTCCGACCTACGGAGTTACCCATGTTACTAACCACAACTTTCATTTGACCTAAGGGGCAGCCATTTACCCAAGGGGAAAACACTTTAAAGGATATTATTCTGGGGAGAAATATGACTTTAACAGCATAAATCAACATAATAGACTTTCAAGAACACTTCTATGTACATGAAGAACACCTGTATTTCATATCATGATTTAAATACAGTAAAAGCAGAAAAAATTATTAAACTTGAAAATGAGACTAAAAATATAAACTATGTCTTTTACTAAAAGGATCTGAGGCAATTTAATAACATATCAGCTTCCTTTTAAAATAAGTTTTTGGCCCTGGCCTGTGTGGTTCAGTGGTTACACCGAAGGTTCTTGGGTTTGATTCCCGGTCATGTACCTGGGTTGAAGGTTCGATCCCAGGGCCCAGTCAGTGTGGGAGGCAACCAACCGATGTTTCTCTCTCACATCGATGTTTCTCTCTCTAGCTTTCTCTCTCCTTCCCTCCCTTACACTCTCTCTAGAGATCAATGGAGGCTTAACAACAACAAAAAATAAATAATAAGTCTTTAGGTTAATGGGATACATATAAAAAATAGTAATGGGATTTTATTTTGAACACAAGCTTATAAATGTAATTTAAGGAAACAAGGAACTACCCAAAAATTCTTAATCAATCATAAACTAGAGGATTAATAATTCTTGTGCAACTTAGGAGATATAACCCTGCTTTGGAGGCCTGAGGGCTGTGCTTTAGGATAACGTATATGTGGCACATAAATAAACCTACATCTATTAACCCACAGTGTTGTAATAGCTGGCGGGGGGAGGGGGGGTGAATGTAGCAATAGAGAAACTAAAAATTCTGCTTCATGGAAATGAATATTCATTTTTTTACCATTTCACCCTATTCTCATGTTAAAAACTTCTTGATCAGCCAGCCCAAGGTTCAGCATTTAGCAGAGTAATAATGTCATGGAATGAAAAGTCAAGTTGGCCTTATAGTCACCCATAACAGTAGTACTAAAAGGCCTGGACCACCCTAAATATTCATTACACAGATCATGGACAAATCATAAATATCCTGGTAGAAAAAGCTAAAAAAATATGTCACTTGAACCCAAAGTCTGTTGACTGAATGTCAGGATGCTGACTATACATACTATCTCCCTCCTCTTGCCTTTGTACTAGCAAAATGAACCTCTATGGGCATAGTCCTTGTCCTGACTCCTCAGATGTTCAAACTCTGACAAAGGCATCCCAACTCAGTGCTCTAAATCCGAGCATCCCAATTTCAACTAGCAACTCTGACATTACAGACTATCCTTAATTACCTTACATCCACAAAGCACATTTTAAGAAATGTTTGTAATACTTTCAACAAAGAATTTTTTTTAAAAAGAAAAATAAAAGATTAAAGAGTTCTCAAAAAATTTTTTTTAAAAAAGGAATGTTTGTTGGCGTTCACTTCTAGGCTATTCACAAGTAAGCAAAAGGAATATTAGGGACTTATTTTATCAATTATATTAGGAACGCCTAGACAGCAAGAATCTATACACTTCCCAGCAGAGTGACAGATGAACCATGACTATTTTAGAAAATAACGACTAAAATTTAGAAAGCAGCCCTAACCGGTTTGGCTCAGTGGGTAGAGCATCGGCCTGCAGACTGAAGGGTCCCAGGTTCGATTCCGGTCAAGGGCATGTACCTTGGTTGCGGGCACATCCCCAGGAGGAGGTGTGCAGGAGGCAGCTGATTGATGTTACTCTCTCATCAATGTTTCTAACTCTCTATCCCTCTCCCTTCCTCTCTGTAAAAAATCAATCCTATCTAATAAAAGAGTAATATGCAGATTGACCATCACTCCAACAAACAAGATGGCTGCCCCCATGTGGTCAAAGATCCTGCCCCCATGTGGACACAAGATGGCCACCACAAGATGGCCAGCAGGAGAGGGCAGTTGGGAGGGACCAGGCCTGCAAGGGAGGGCAGTTAGGGGTGACCAGGCCAGCAGAGGAGGGAAGTTGGGGGCAAACAGGCTGGCAGGGGAGCAGTTAGGCATCAATCAGGCTGGCATGGGAGTGGTTAGGGGGTGATCAGGCTGGCAGGCAGAAGCGGTTAGGGGCAATCAGGAAGGCAGGCAGGCGAGCAGTTGGGAGCCAGCAGTCCTAGATTGTGAGAGGGATGTCCGACTGGCCCTTTAGGCCCGACTGGGATCGGGCTTAAACGGGCAGTCGGACATCCCTCGAGGAGTCCCAGATTAGAGAGGGTGCAGGCTGGGCTGAGGGACACCCTCCCCTGCCCTCATGCATGAATTTCGTGCACCGGGCCTCTAGTAAAATATATATTTTTTTAAATTTAGAAAGCAATGAATCAAACTCCCCTATTTAACCCAGCTTTCTCTCCATTTGTAATTTCTTCCTAACTCCTGACACAATGGTTAACTTGAAGAGATAGGATTCCTAAGCAATAAATACATACTGAAAACATACTATCAAACCCTAATATATAAAACTCCCCTCTAAATCATTAATGTTACAACCCAAATGCCTTACCATCCTTGTTAACAGCGGTGACTTTGGCTGGATAAAAACGACAATCAGACCAGCAAGCAAGGACTTGCTCATTTATTTGAAATTCCTAAAAAACATTAAAAAACAAAAGATCCTGTTACTAATTCAATTTCACAGGACACACATGGTACCAGAATTCATAAAAGGTTGGAATTTACAAGAGTGGGAAAGGGAGATGGCTACTGGGATGAAGGAAGATATTTTCACTGTTCAGCACCAGGAGTCAAAACAAAAGGGCTGGACACAAGACTTTTCCCATCCTAGGAGGTGTGGGAAATGCAGCATAGCACTAATGATAACCCTATCCTACCCTTGACAGTGACTCTAAGAGTTCAGGATCATCAGGGAATATACCCAGTATACAAGCTAGAAGGAAGGAGGCTACTTCATTTTGAAGGAAGAAACATTCATGCCACCTAAACCCACATGTTGAAAGGGACATTTGCCAAAGGAATACCCATTCACCTTTAATATTTTATACTCTTTTCCCAGTAGACAGTTTGCACTGATGCATTTTGTAGAATACATATTGAGCAATTAAATTGGACAACAGTGAACAATTCTAAATGGGGAGGGGGAGGGAGAGGAGGGCGCCTTAGCAAGAGTTCAAGTTCCCTGGTCAGGGTTAAAATGGAAAACAATCCAGAGCTGAGTCAGATCCAAAGGCAGCAGGATCTCTACAGATGCCTCAATATCGTTTTCAAAAAAACTCAAAACTAATACCTCATTCCTTCATTCTGAAATCGGTGAAAGTGCCAAGCATAGTGATGGAATTTATCAAAAACAGAGTCTAGTCAAGTCCAAGTTTTTCAAGGGCTTATAAAAGATCTTAATATGGCCCAGACAGTATATGGCTCAGTTGGTTGAGTGTTGTCCCATGCACCTAGAGAGCACTGGTTCGATTCCAGTCAGGGCACATACCTGGGTTGTGGGCTTAATCCCCAATAGGGAATGGATGTGCAGAAGGCAGCTGATTGGTGTTTCTTTCTCATAGATGTTTCTATGCCTCTCTCCCTCTCCCTTCCTCTCTCTCTAAAAAATCTAAAAACATGTTTTTTTTAAAAAGACCTTAATATGAAGCTAACATAGTACTTCACATGGAACGATTGCTTAATACGTGCTCAAACAGTAGATCAGCTTAATAAATGAACCAAAGGTATACAGTGGTGTAAAAGAGATTTAGGGTCCCCGTTCATCATCAGTGAGGTTTCAACAAAGTTAGTCTATGAGCTGTCACATCAATAACATCATTCAAGCAGATGACAACTGGGATTCTTCAAGAGCCCCGGATGCCCTGGGGATTTCAGGGTTGCAACTACAGGCCCAAATAAAAATTTATTCCCAGCTGCTACTGATCCAGCTCATTGGGTTCTGATCCAGTTCATTATAGAACTTCCCAGATCTATTACTCACAGAACATCCTTCCTCTTCGTGTAAGCCTTCTTTTCTCAGCTGTATTTTCTCTAAAGGGCGTAAATAAGGACTGTCCCAGCAGAACCACTCATCATAACGATGGTTCCAACGCTTGAAATGGATAAGTACTTTTCCTTCTTCGTAGTCAATATCTTCTATGTGAGCTGGATACCTAAGTCAGAAAAGAAAATTGAAATGCCTGTAAATACCCACCCAAAATATCTAAAACAGTACCCTTCCAAATCTCTTTCCAAAGGAACAGGTTACCAAAGTACTAAATAAAGCTATCATTTAGAGGGTCTACATAATGGTGTCCAATCACAAATTATGGAGGCTAACAGGCATGGGGTTCAAATCCCAACCTTGATATGCCTTAGTTATGAACTATTAAATTAACTTTACAAAGTTCCCTCATGTGAAGTGGAGGAAGGATACACAGCACACTGGGTTGTAATGTAAATTATACAAGATGCCAGATACACAAGACCTGGACACAAAAGAAACAGGAAGTAAACATTTAAGAACTAAATTACATTTCACATGTCCCAATAAATTAGAATGACCATGCAACCCAGATTGTATTAGACAGTCTCAATTTTTTTTAAAATATATTTGTATTGATTTCAGAGAGGAAGGGAGAGGGAGAGAGAGAGAGAAACATCAATGATGAGAGTCATTGATCAGCTGCCTCCTACACACCCCCTACTGGGGATCAAGCCTGCAGCCCAGGCATGTGCCCTTGACCAGAATCGAACCCAGGACTCTTCAGTCCACAGGCTGACGCTCTATCCGCTAAGCCAAACTGGCTAGGGCGAGACAGTCTCAATTTTAAGAATTTTGCAATTCTTAGAGTGGAATACCATGCAGTTGTTAAAAAAAACAAGATGGCCCTAACTGGTTTGGCTTAGTGGACAGAGTGTCGGCCTGTGGACTGAAGGGTCCCAGGTTCGATTCCGGTCAAGGGCATGTACCTTGGTTGCAGGCACATCCCCAGGAGGGGGTGTGCAGGAGGCAGCTGATCGATGTTTCTCTCCCATTGATGTTTCTAACTCTCTATACCTCTCCCTTCCTCTCTGTAAAAAATCAATAAAATAAATATATTAAAAAAAAAAAAGAACAAGATGGTTCTGTCATGACACAGAAAGTTCTCCCAAGATGAAATATTAAATGAAAAGAGCAAGGTACAGAATACTGTGTATGATAAGTTATTACTATTTTTTTAAAAATGAAAATAAATATATTCATATATGCTTAAATATACATAAAATAGTTAAGAAGATATACAACAAACTAACAATGGTTACTTGTATACGTATGGTCAGTTCAGTAGATGAACTCTTTCAATCTCTTTTCCATTCTTCTTCTAGACTGAGAGTTGGGAAAACCAATAACTATATTTCCCTGACTCCCTTACAATTGGCAATCAAGCCTGGCCGGTGTGGCTCAGTTGGTTGAGTGTCATCCCACACACCAAATGCACCAAGAGGTTGCCAGTTCAATTCCCGGTCAGGGCACATGAGTGGGTTGCAGGCTCCACTGGCATACAGAAGGCAGCCAATTGATGTTTCTCTCCCTCCCCCTCTCTCTTCCTCTCTCTAAAATCAATAAAACATTAAAAACAAAAAAAGAACTGGCAATCAAGGTCATGGAGACGGTGGGTTTAGAGGCAACTATAGTGGCCAGGGCTAAAGCTCCAGTGCAAGGCCTCTCAAACTTTCTTGTAATACATATCATCAGGCCCAGCCAGCGTGGTTCAGTGGTTGTGTGTGAACCTATGAACCAGGGGGTCACGGTTCAATTCCCAGTCGATCAGGGTATATGCCCAGGTTGTGGGCTTGATCCCCAGTGTAGAGGTGCAGGAGGCAGCCAACTGATGATTCTCTCTCTCACCCTCTCCCATCCTCTTTGAAATCAATAAAAATATATTTATAAAAAATCATAAAATGCAGATTCTGATTCAGTAGGTGGAGCTAGGGCCTAAGATATTTAAACAAGCTCCCAGGTGATGCTGATGTGCTAGTCTGTAGTAGCAAGGGGCTAATGTCTAGTCACTAGCTTCCTGGGTCGGTCAAGCAGCAGTGGTGGGGGGTTGGCAGTAGCAGTAGTAACTTCCTGACCTCCAGATCACAGTTTCAGTGGTGGGTCCCTCAGACTTATAATTTAAGGGAGCCTCCTTAGACCCTACTCCTCCAACCCAACAATTTATAAGTATCCAATTTCTTGTGTTAATCCCTTTTGTAGCTAAAGTACCCAGAGTAGTTTCTGTTTCCAGCATTTAAACCTGATGGATACAAGGGAGGAATTGGGTATGGGAGGGGCAAAAGTGAGAGGGAGACTTTTTGTAGTATGTCTTTTAATACTTTTTGATTTTTTTCAACCGTATAAATGTATTACTCATTCCAAAAATAAATAAATGGTTAAAAATAAAAAAATATAAAAAAATAATAAAATAAAAAAAATAAAATAAAATAAAATATTGCATGCAATTGTTCTCTTATATAATCAGACTAGGGGCCCAGCGCATGAAGATTCCTGCACAGGGAAGCGGGGGGAGGGGGGGGGAGGGGGCGTCCCTCAGCCCGATCTGTACCCTCTCCAATCTGGGAACCCTCAGGGGAGCCCTCTCCAATCCAGGAGTTTCTGTCTGTCTTTGCAATCATATGAGCTAATTGTCTGAGACCCCAACCCAGTTTGGTTTGGTGCTCACAGAATAATAGAGGTCTTTTTTTTTTCTTCTTTGCTCCATTGGTGGAGATTTCCTAGAAATTGCAGTATATCTTCCCTTTAATTTTTCCTCGACACTGTGACTTTACTCATGTCTCTCACCTTTGCTTTCCCTCCATCCCCCACCCACAACAGTAACTTGCTCCAGGCTCACTTTGCTCTAGTGTCTAGGACAGTGATGGCGAACCTATGACACGTGTGTCAGCACTAAATATTTAGTTTTTGGTTTATTAAATACAATTATATATAACAATTATATATTTATGTTATTTAAACTATAAATATCGCGAAATAATGTTTTTTCCTCAAAGTGACACAGTACCCGAGTTATGCTCAGTTTTTTGGCGAAGTTTGACACACCAAGCTCAAAAGGTTGCCCATCACTGGTCTAGGAGATCCAGCAATGCATCTGCCACCAAAACTACGATTCCCAGCATTCCTGGTGCTCCCCGCGCTCTTGGTTTCCACTTCTGGTCCAGGGGCTGCACAAACCAAGTGGACTGCGAACTCCAGCCACCCCCAGGCCGGGCTGACAGGACCGGACACTCCAGTGGTGTCCCCGGGACCCTGGCCGCTCAGCACCAGTGCACGCACACTGGCCACAGGCTCAAAGCGGGCGGGATCCCAGGGATACCCACCACATCACCCCGGCTACGCGGAGGGTGAGTGTGCCCCACCCGCCGCCACTCGGCACCTGCGCACATAGGCCCCGAGCAGCCAGAAGGCAGGAACGCCCACATCACCGCTATGGCGACACTGCGGGCGTCCTGCCCCGCCCCTGGCTGCTCGGCACCTGTGCGCATGCACACTGCCCAAAGGCCCAACATCTTTGTTGGGTTAATTTGCATACTCACTCCTGATTGGCTGTGGGCATCACAGTGGTGCGGTCAATTTACATATTTGTCTACTATTAGTATAGACTGCTAATCTAGGTTGAGAAAATTTAGATTCTACCAATATTCCCTCCCTGCAACTTGGATTTGCATCATTTACTTTCCTGTATCTAGCATCGCTGTACTAACAAATAAGTGCTACCTAAGTGAATAGGCCTGCTGCTTTTGTCTGTATGCTATGTCCTCTTCAATATTACACTAGTATGCTTTAAAGCAGTTTGCTTGATGTTAATCTATCACAGTAGGCTGCAGGTACTGGGCATTCAATGTGTTCAGCATATGAATGCAACTCTTCCTATTCTTCCCCAAAGTCACATGTCCTGTCAATTCTCCAATCCCAAGGCTCTCAAACTCCAGCTACCATTTCAATTTCAGTCACTATCCAAGTTTAGGCCCCCATTTCTTCATGTGGGTATTTCTCACACAGGACTAAAAGGATATGCTTTTCAAAATTCCTAATGGTACTATACATATATTAATTGCTCAAAAAATATTAACAGAAGGGGTTAAACAGCTCTGAAACTAGTTTCCCTACTCCAATCCAACTGACATAAAGTTGCTATAAATACAAGATGTCTTGACAGGAGAACGGCTAATTGTAAGATCTGATGAACTGAGTAGTACAATTGTGGGAGACAAAAGAGGTTTCCTCTCTGTAAAATAGGGAGAAGGACATGGATATCTCAATTATATTTCTCCTGCTCTATTTAGCCTACCAAAGACTAGTGAGCCTCCCTACAACAACACAACCTGCCTATTAAAATCCCCTTTCTTTAACCCTTTGCACTCGCTTGCTTTTTTCTCGAGCTGCTACCGATGCTAACCATGTCGAGTCACACTCAATATCCGAGTGCAAAAGGTAAATGGTTTACTATCACAGGTCTTTGGACCAATGCATAAAATTAATTTTTCACAGAACTAAATTTATATAATTTACAGAATTTTTCTTTATACAAAAATCACATTCTTCCTAACTTCTTGGTACTTAAATATATTTTTAATTAAAACAATGGTAACTGGTTTTAATACCCTAACTAATTTTATGCAGCCATTTAAAAAAATTAGGCAGCTCTCTATGACTGATTTTAAAAGATTTCTAAGAAAAGTGGAGGGGGGCCCTAACCGGTTTGGCTCTGTGGATAGAGCATCAGCCTGTGGACTCAAGGGTACCAGGTTCGATTCCGGTCAAGGGCATGTACCTTGGTTGCGGGCACATACCCAGTGGGGAGTGTGCGGGAGGCAGCTGATCGATTTTTTCTCTCTCATGGATGTTTCTAGCTCTCTATACCTCTCCCTTCCTCTCTGTAAAATATCAATAAAAAATTTTTTTTTTTTAAAGAAAAGTGGAGGGGGGAATCGATTCAAAACGGTTATGAATGCACTACTATTTCTTTGGGGGAATGGAGAGATCCCAATACATTTGTACCTGTTTTAATTGTGTGGGCTATCTCTGGAAGGATGATCAAGCAACCCGGTTTGCCTCTTGGAAGGGGAACTGGATAGTTAAGAAACTGAAGAGGAAGTATGAGACTTATTTTATTCAATGTATAACCTTTTCTATGTTTTGAATGTACCATAAGCATGTATTAACTATAAAAAGCATATAATTATACACTTATTTTAATATCCTTATTTGGTAAATTATAAGGTGGCAACCTCAGGACAAACCCCAAATTCTTTTGAACTTGCACTGGTCAGTGTCTTCTATGTCAGCGGTCGCCAATCTTTCAAACTGGTCCACGGAGCACCAGTTGGTGACTGCTGTTCTATGTGCCCTTACTGGGGATCAAACCCACAACCTTGGTGTATTGGGACAATGCTCTAATCAACTGAGCTACTCAGCCAAGGCTGGATCCATAGAATCAACTCCAAATTCCTAGGCTAGCAACTCTGCTGCATACAGAGTCTGAAGAACCTCTGGGCCCTCAGCTAGCCTAAAGATTCTTCCTTCCTCAAAAAACTTCACAGTGCATAGGCAGCACACTATCTGCAGACTACACAAAACACTCTAGGAGGATCAACAGTAACCAAGGGATCACCAAGGTCTCCTAAGGAGAAAGTGTTCTCCTTACTTCTCTAAAGTGTAACAATGATGCAAGTCACTCATGGAGGATGAAGAAGTCCAACTGCATTTCAGAGAAAAGAGAAAGACAGTTGATCTTAGAGATCAACCCAGTAATGTTTAACCTCAGAGGGAAGGTAAGGGAGGGGAGGGGGGAAGAGATCAACCAATGAACTTGTATGCATATATGCATAACCCATGGACACAGACAATGGGGTGGTGAGGGCCTGGGGAGTAGGGGGGGCGGGGCAGAGAGGATGGGAGCGGGCCGGTAGAGGTTAAGGGGGGAGGGAGGAGGACCTATGTAATACTTTCAACAATAAAGATTGTTTTTAAAAAAGAGAATTTTTCTCTAGAAAAAAAAAAAAAAAAAGGAGATCAACCCAGTAAAACCTGATGAATCACTTGCTAGTTGCCCTGAGAACAGCTCAAATCATTAGTCAACAGAACTTTTATTAAGTGACTTTGGACCAATCAATTTTAGGTCTTGAAAGGAATGGTGTTCTGGCCCCTGCCCTTAAGGAAAACAAGACACATGAACCAAATAAGCTTTAAAACTATTAGGGTGAATCACATGAAACTGCTGATAATCTACTACTTTTTACCTACAAAAATATTAGTTTCATCAGATTCAATCTAAATATCTGGACAACCGTAGGGGAGCTGGAGAGGATGCAACAAGATTAACAAAAGAGAAGACAAGAATGGAATGTGTATAATTTTTTTTTAAAAGAATGGAATCTTGGAATCTGTACAGAGAAAAAAGTGTGTGGGGAGGGGGAGTTTCCAACTTAAGCTGTGTAACAGCCACTGATGAGACTCTAGTTTCCAAAATAACATTACAGCTGGGAATGACATTTCTAATGGAAATATTAGCCAGAAAGAAGCAGATATTGAACACCAGACTGATAACAAAAGTTAGCTCTGGGGAGGGGAGAGGGATTGGGAATGGCCAAGAGACTTTTACTTTTTTAGATTTTTATAAGTATTTAATTACATAATACATGTGCATAAATACAATAAATAAGCTCAGTTTTTAACATACTCTTATTTATTTTTTAATCTCACCTGAGGATATTTTTTCCATTGATTTTCAGACAGAGCGGAAGGGAGGGAAGTAGGGGGAGAGGGAAGAAGGGAGGAAGGAAGGGAGGAAGGGAGGAAGGTAGGGAAGGAGGGAGGAAGGGAGGGAGGGAGGGAAGGGGGGAGAGAGAGCAAGCGAAAGAAACATCGACATGAGAGAGACACATCTATTGGTTGCCTCCTGCATGCGCCCCAATTGTGGCTGGGATCAAACCTACAACGGAGGTATATGCCCTTGACCAGGAATCAAACCCTTTTGTCCATGGGCCAATGCTCTAACCATTAAGAAAAAATGATCAGCCCTGGCCGGTGTGGCTCAGATGGTTGGAGCATCATTCCGTACACCAAAAGAAAAAATGACCAGAACAAAATAAGTAAACTTAAATTTAAAGTTTTGAAAAGTATTTAGTGGGCAGATATCAGTCAATAGCTTCATGGTTATTGGGTTTATATGCTGCCGGGCAGATCCACAAAATACAATGTTATGCAAAAAAAACTGAGAATACACTCTATGAATTGATATAGGAAAATTTCCAATACAAATTAACTTTTAAAAGGCAAGCTACAGCCCTGACCGGTTTGGTTCAGGGGATAGAGCGTTGGCCTGTGGACTGAAAGGTCCTAGGTTCGATTCCGATGAAGGACATGTACCTTGGTTGCGGACACATCCCCAGTGGAGGTGTGCGGGAGGCAGCTGATCGATGTTCCTCTCTCATCAATGTTTCTAACTCTCTATCCCTCTCCTTTCCTCTCTGTAAAAAATCAATAAAATATATTATTTTTTAAAAAAAAGGCAAACTACAGAAGAATGTATATCTTATACCTTTTGTGTTACAAAAGAGGAAAATAAGAGTATATAGGCCCTGGCCAGTGTGGAGTATTGTCCCATACACTGAAAGGTCATGGGTTTGATTCCCAGTCAGGACACATATCTAGGTTTTGAGTTCGATCCCCAGCCATGGTTATGCTGCATGTGGGCAGCAGGCAACTGTTTCTCTCTCCCTCTCTCTTTCTCTCTATCTTTCCCCTTTTCCCCTCTCTCTAAAAATCAATGAAAACTGTCTTCGAGTGAGGATTAAATTTTTTTAATAAAATAATATACAGGCTTATCTGGTTGCATTTAAATAAAGAAACACTGGTGGGATAGACAGAAACTAATAACACTAGCTACTTACAGCCTTGGCTGAGTAGCTCAGTTGGTTAGAACATTGTCCCAATACACCAAGGTTGTGGGTTTAATCCCCAGTAAGGACACATAAAAAATGAACAAATGAAAATATAAATAAGTAGGTAAGTGGAACAACAAATTCTCTCTCTCTCTTTCTCTCCCTCTCTCTCTCTCTCTCTCTCTCTCCCCCCCCCGTCCCTCCCTCCCTATCTCCCTATGCCTCTCTTTCTCTCTCTCTCTAGAAAAAAAAATTAATAAGTAAAAATTTAAAAAACTAGTTACCTTGGAAAAATGTCTATTTAGGTTCTTTGCCCCATTTTTAATTCGATTGTTTGTCTTCCTTTAGTTAAGTTGTAGGAGTTCCCTATATATTTTGGAAATTAACCCCTTATCAAATGTATCATTGGCAAATATGTTCTCCCATGCAGTGGGCTATCTTTTCATTTGTTGATGGTTTCTTTTGCTGTGCAAAAACTTTTTATTTTGATGTAGTTCCATTTGCTTATTTTCTCCTTAGTTTCCTTTGCCCTAGGCCAGTGGTCGGCAAACTCATTAGTCAACAGAGCCAAATATCAACAGTACAACGATTGAAATTTCTTTTGAGAGCCAAATTTTTTAAACTTAAACTTCTTCTAACGCCACTTCTTCAAAACAGACTCGCCCAGGCCGTGGTATTTTGTGGAAGAGCCACACTCAAGGGGCCAAAGAGCCGCATGTGGCTCGCGAGCTGCAGTTTGCTGACCACAGCCCTAGGAGATGTATCGGTAAACATATTGCTACAAGAGATGTCTCAGGCCGAAACCGGTTTGGCTCAGTGCATAGAGCGTCGGTCTGCGGACTGGAAGGTCCCGGGTTCGATTCCGGTCGAGGGCATGTACATTGGTTGCGGGCACATCCCCGGTAGGGGGCGTGCAGGAGGCAGCTGGTCGATGTTTCTCTCTCATTGATGTTTCTAGCTCTCTATCCCTCTCCCTTCCTCTCTGTGAAAAATCAATAAAATATATTAAAAAAAAAAAAGAGATGTCTCAGATTTTGCTGCCTATAGTTTCTTCTAACATTTTTATGATTTCACGACTTATATTTTAAATATTTTATCCATTTTGAGTTTATTCTTATGTATGGTATACATTGGTGGTCTAGTTTCATTTTTTTTTTGCATGTATCTGTCCAATTTTCCCAATACCGTGGACCACTGGATCTTTACCATAATCCTATGAGGACTTAAGAAGTCATTATCACTGTAGCCATTTTACATTTGTGGAAGTGGAGGCTCAAATAGAGTAACTAGGAAGATGTAACCAAGATCAGTATCCAAACCTGACTCTAAACCCAGGGAAGAGCCTTCTACTCTTAATTTGACTTCACAGGTAAATATTCTTATAAGTGATGCACATCCACCCAGGTGTATTTTATCTTAACCACCTAATAGTGTACTTGGTGGCCAGGCCAGAATTTGCATAAACTTTCCCCCTATGGGTTGGACACTCAGGCTGCTTCCAGATTTTTCCCTATATAAATAGCTTTTCTGCAAACATATGGCAGAAATTAGATTGTGCCTCCATTCCTGGTTCAGAGCACACACCAAAAGCAAAAAGACTTCTATGCACAAAAATAACATTCCAAGCCATCCCTAGCCTTTGTTGGAGAGGGGATAGGGATGAAAGTTGTATTTAATGACAAACAAAGGGCTAACTATTAAGCTGCAGAAAAACTGTGCTGTTCTGGATGTCTTAACTCTTTCCTTATCCCTTCACCACTTCCATTAATCCACATCTGACACTTCTAACTCAGGAAATGTCTTGAATTCATTTCTCCTCTTTACCACAATCATTTCTCTCCAACAACTGACAGTCATCAGGCAACCTCTATACCCTTCTATTAGTACTGGCAAAGGGTCTGATATAGAGACACGCAATAAATACTTGGTGACTGAGAAACCAAGATGGCGGCATACGTAAACACCTGAAATTGCTGTCTCGCACAACCACTTCAAAACTACAACTAAATGACAAAACGGACATCATCCAGAACCACAGGAAGGCTGGCTGAGTGGAAATTCTACAACTAGAAGGAAAGAGAAAAGCACACTGAGAATCAGAGGAGATGAAGAAGTATGGAGGCAACTGTGTACTCAGTTGCCAGTCCTTTCTGCCCCATCCAAGCTGAGCACAGAGGCTTTTGCAAGTCTTGTCTCATAAGGGTATCTCCAGCACAGAAGTTCTCTCATTATAGACACAGCTGATTCTCACAGCCAATTGGCCTGGAGGTCAATTCCTCCTAGTGATACCAACAACAATCAAGGCTTAACTACAACAAGACTGTACACACAGCCCACAAAGGGGTGCACCCCAGGTCCGGGCGAGACCATGCGCCCCTGGGTCCGAGAGAGGCCACGCGCCCCGGGGTCTGGGTGAGGCCACGCGCACCTGGGTCCGGGTGAAGCTGGATCCCGGGTCCGGGTGAGGCCAAGCGCCCCTGGGTCCGGGTGTAGCTGGATCCCGGGTCCGGGTGAGGCCGTGCGCCACTGGATCCAGGTGAGGCTGGGTCCCAGGTCAGGGTGAAGCTGGATCCCGGGTCCGGGTGAGGCCGTGCGCCCCTGGATCCGGGTGAGGCTAGGTCCAGGGTCCAGGTGAGGCCGCGCCCCTGGGTCCAGGAGAGGCCACGCGCCCCTGGGTCCGGGTGAGGCTGGATCCCGGGACCGGGTGAGGCCACGCACACCTGGGTCAGGGTGAGGCCACGCGCCCCGGGGCCCAGGTGATGCTGGGTCCCAGGTCCGGGTGAGGCCGCGCGCCCCTGAGTCCGGGTGAAGCCGCGCCCCTGGGCCCGGGCGAGACCAAACCAGAGGGAGTCAGACCTGCATTACCACCATTTGTCCACCATCCAGAGCTGAAAAGTCAGTGCCGATATGTACACATAAGGAACTGGTGGACATTGAAATTGGGTCTCAAAAGAACTGTTGGTCCAGAAAGAAACTTACTACAGACTGATTCATTTGCCTGTCAGCATAACTATTATTGCTCGTCTCACATTCGGTTCTTATAAGTATACTAGCTTTCCCGTTGCAGGAAAATTCCTGCAATGGGATTTCCTGCTGCACTCTACCCCGCCTCCGTTCCTCCCTTGCTGCCCGCCTCGCCTTCTCCTCCGGCCCGCCCGCGTTTCCCTTCGCCCTCGGCCCCGCCTCCGCCCCGCCCTTGCCGCCCGCCTCGCCTTCTCCTCCAGCCCGCCCGCGTTTCCCTTCGCCCCCGGCCCCGCCTCCGCCCCGCCCTTGCTGCCCGCCTCGCCTTCTCCTGCCTTCTCCTCCAGCCCGCCCGCGTTTCCCTTCGGCCCCGGCCCCGCCTCCGCTCCGCCCTTGCCGCCGGCCCCGCCTTCTCCTCCAGCCCGCCTTCGTTTCCCTTCGCCTACGGCCCTGACTTCGCTCCTCCCTTCTCCTCCCCCCGCCCCCCTGGCTTGCTTGCTTCTTCGAAGCTTTACTCCCCTTTGCAGCTCTTGGCTTCTTTTGACACTGTCTTGATATGCAAATTAGCCGCCATCTTTGTTGGGGCAATTTGCATACTCGTCCTGATTGGTTGGTGGGCGTGGCTTGGCTGGTGGGCGTGGCTTGGGTGTAGCGAAGGTGCGGTCAATTTGCATATTTGTCTATTATTAGATTAGATTTCTAGTAACACATGATCTCACTCATCTAGAGGAAATGATGAACAACATAGACTGATGAACAAGAACAGACCCAGAAACAAGGAGGCATCGATCGGACTGTCGGGCCTCAGAGGGAGGGTAGGAGAGGGTGGGGGTAGGGGGGAGAGATCAATCAAAGGACTTGTGTGCATGCATACAAGCCTCACCAATGGTTGGGGACAACAGGGGGGTGGGGGCATCCGTGGGGAGGGGTGGGGATGGGAATGGGGGGCTGAGGACAAATATGTGACACCTTAATCAATAAAGAAATTTAAAATTTTTTTTTAAAAAAAGAGATTAACCAAAGGACTTGTATGCATGCATATGAGCATAACCAATGGACACAGACACCAGGGGGTGAGGACATGGGAGGATGGGGGTGGCCAGGGAGAGGTCAATGGAGGGAAAATGAGACATATGCAATACTATATGTAATACTTTAAACAATAAGGAATTTTTTAAAATGTTTATGCATTTTGTATGCATTTTCAAGAAGAGAACAGTGTTGTTATAGGTAAGCATTCTGACAGGTGTGAGGTGGTATCTCATTGTAGTTTTAATTTATATCTCTCTGATGACTAGTGATGTTGAGCATTTATAGATGATGCAAACATGCTTCCCTTATTTAATTTTAGTGGTCAACATAAAATAAATATTTTGTGGTTAAAAAAAAAAACAACACACACATAATAATGATGGGAGTATGTCAAAAGGGCACAAGCTGCCTAGCCAGTGATGCTCAATGGTTGAGAGTCAATCTATGAACAAGGAGGTCACGGTTTGATTCCCGGTCAGGGCACATGCCTGAGTTGCAGGCTCAATCCCCAATGGGAGCTGTACAGGAGGCAGCCGATCGATCATCAATATTTCTCTCTCTCTCTCTCTCTCTCTCTCTCTCTCTCTCTTATAAGACAGAGGGAAGAGGAGAGAAAATCCCTCTGTCTCTAAAAATCAATAAAAATGTATTTTTTTTAAAGTGCTCTACATTTTTATTGTGGTGGTGCATACATGTCTGTATGAGTTAGGCAAGCCTCAAAGAACTGTACATGAAAAGAGTGAATTTTACAGCTATGTAAATTATACTTAAATTTAAAAATACAAAAACACATGCTCCCATCACCAACTCTACCAGTCAACCTTCATCTCTACCTATACCCAGCTTCCCCCTTCCCTTTATAATAAATGAACTATCTGCTCCCATCAATGGCCAATTCCTCTACCTGTGTACCACTCTACAGTCTCTCCTCTCCCATTTTTTTCCTTGCACTCATGCCAATCAGGCTATTGTTCCCACAACTCCATTAAAACAACTCTTGTCAAGGTCATCCATAACAACAGTCACTCAATTCTCATCTTATCTGACCCATCAGCATCACAAGATTGAAGTGATCACTCCCTGCTCCTTGGAACACTTCTCACTTGGCCTCTGGACACCCTCCTCATGGATTTCCTCCTGCCTCAATTGTTACTCCTTCCAAGCCTCTTTTGCTGGCTCCTCTTCATCTGCTAATGTCTAAACACTAGAAGGCTCTAGGGCTCTGTCCTCTTTTTTTTTTTTTTTTCTCTGTCCTCTTTTTTATGTATACTGACTCCATAGATCAGTGCTGTTCCATAGAGCCTTCTCAATGGAAACTTTCTAGATCTCCTCCCTCCAATATGGTTTTTTGGACAGTGCAGCCCTAGATGAGCTCATCCAGTCTCATGGCCTGAAATCCCATATGCAGTAATTGTTAAAGATACACCTGATTTAAAAAACTGTTATCCAAAATATACAAAGAACTCTTAAAACTTCAACAAAAAGAAAACAACCAACAACAATAACAACCAAACAATGAAAAAATGGGCAAAAGACATTAGTAGACACCTCAGAAAAAAAAATATACAGATGGCAAATAAGTGTATAAAAAGATATTCAACATAAAAAAAAAAAAAGATATTCAACATCACATTTCACTAGGAAACTGTAAATTTATTTATTTATTTATTTTAATCCTCACCCGAGGATATTTTTTCCATCAGTTTCTAGAGAGAGTGGGAGGGTAGGAGGGGGGGGGAGAGAGAAATAGAAACATCGATATGAGAGAGACACATCCACTAGTTTGTCTCCCACACATGCCCCTACTGCAGCTAGAGAACCTGCAACAAGGTACATGCCCTTGACTGGGAATTGAACCCAAGACCCTTCAGTCGGCGGGCTGACCAAACCACTGAGCCAAACTGGCCAGGGTAGGAAATTGCAAATTTAAATAACAATGAAAGACCACTGCATATCCTATCTAATAAAAGGGTAGTATGCAAATTAACCATCACTCCGTCACAAAGGTGGCGGCGCCCAGTCCTCTCAGCCCTTCCGGAGTCCCCCAGTCCCAGGGGGGCAGCCGCTAAGAGCGGGCAGCATTAGAGGCCTGGCGGAATGCTTGCTTCGTCGCCATGGCGATGAGGCAAGCATTCCACGCCCAGCTGCGGATGGGCCTCTGGGCCCCGGGGGAGCCTCTGGGCAGCGGGCGCAGAGCGGCCAGGCCCCACAGAGAGCTACTGGCACATGGATTCATGTGCAGTGCTACTTAGTCTATTATAATGGCCAAAATTCAAAATACTGATAACACCAAATACTGGTGAGAATGTGGAGCAACAGGAAATTACATTCATAGATGGTGGGAATGCAAAATGATAGGCCACTTTGAAAGACAGTTTAGCAGTTTCTTACAGAACTAAACATACTTTTACCATAGGATTCAGCAATCACATTGCTTAGTATTTACCCAAAAGAGTTAAAAACTTATGTCCACATAAAAACCTGCACATAGATGTTTATAGCAGCTTTATTCCTAGTTACCAAAACTTGGAAGCAACCAAATGTCTTTCAGTAGGTGAACAGATAAACAGTGATATATGAGACAATAAAATATTATTTAGGACTAAAAAGAAATGAGCTATCGAGCCATGAAAAGACATGAAGAAATCTTCAATGAATAGTACTAAATGAAAGAAGCCAAACCAAAAAGGCTACAAACTGTAATAATGTCCAATTAGATGACATTATGGAAAAGGCAAAAATATAGAGGTACCCTGGGTCTGGGAGAGGCCACGCGCCCCTGGGTCCGGGTGAGGCCACGCGCCCTGGACCCGGGTGTGGCTGGGTCCCTGGGCCCGGGTGAGGCCACGCGCCCCTGGGTCCAGGTGAGGCCTTGCGCCCCTGGTCCCGGGTGAGGCTGGGTCCCTGGGCCAGGGTAAGGCCACGCGCCCCTGGGTCCGGGTGAGACCACGCGCCACTGGACCCGGATGAGGCTGGGTCCCTGGGCCCGGGTGAGGCCATGTGCCCCTGGGTCCGGGTGAGGCCTTGCGCCCCTGGGTACGGGTGAAGCCGGATCCTGGGTCCGGGTGAGGCCGTGTGCCCCTGGATCCATCCGGGTGAGGCTGGGTCCCGGGCCCGGGTGAGGCCACACGCCCCTTGGGTCTGGGTGAGGCCATGTTCCCCTTAGTCCGGGTGAAGCCGTGCCCCTGGGTCCGGCCGAGACCAAACCAGAGGGAGTCGGACCTCTGTTACCACCATTTGTCCACCATTCAGAGCTGAGGGGTCAGTGCTGACATGTACACATAAGGAACTGGTGGACATTGAAATTGGGTCTCAAAAGAACTGTTGGTCCAGAAAGAAACTCACTACAGACTGATTCATTTGCCTGTCAGCATAACTATTATTGCTCGTCTCACATTCAGTTCTTATAAGTATATATCTAGTGACATATGATCTCGCTCATCTAGGGGAAATGATGAACAACATAGACTGAGGAACAAGAACAGAACCAGAAACAAGGAGGCATCGATCGGACTATCGGGCCTCAGAGGGAGGATAGGGGAGGTTGGGAGGAGGGGGGAGAGATCAACCAAAGGACTTGTGTGCATGCATATGAGCCTATCCAACGGTTAAGTTCAACAGGGGGTTGGGGCATCCGTGGGGAGGGGTGTGGGATGGGAATGGGGGGATGAGGACAAATATGTGACACCTTAATCAATAAAGAAATTAAAAAGTAAAAAATATATATATATAGAGGTAGTAAAAAGATCAGTGACTGCCAGAGGTTAGGGAAAGAAGAGGCAAATCACAGAGGAATTTTAGGGCAGTGAAACTATTCTGTATATATAGTGGATACATGTCTTTATACATTTGTCAAAACCCACAGAATATACACCAAAAGTGAACCCTAATGTAAACTATGGACTTCGGATGATGATGACATCTCAATGTAGGTTCATTGATTATAACAAAGATACCACTTTGGTGAAGGATGTTGATAGTGGGGAAGGCTATGTATGTGTGAGGGCAAGGGATGGGAATTCTATTTTCTGCTCAGTTTTACTGTGAACCTAAAGCTGCTCTTCAACATAAGATCTTTTTCTTTTAATCCCATATACTCACTGCCATCTCCCAAATTTCTATCTCTAACCCAGAGCTCATAAATGCTTGACTCAGTCATTCAACCATCTGCTCAACATCTCCACTTGATTATCTAAACAGAACCCCATACTGCCCAGCTGGCATGGCTCAATGATTAAGCATCAATTTATGAACCAAGAAGTCACGGTTCGACTCCCTGTCAGGGCACGTGCCCGGGTTGCTGGCTCAAGAAGGCCAATCGATGATTCTCTCTCATCACTGATGTTTCTACCTCTCACTCCCTCTCCCTTCCTCTCTGAAATCAATAAAAATATACCTTAAAAAAATAAAAGGAATCCTGTAATTAATATATGCAAAACCAAGCTGCTAATTTTCCCATTACTAGCAAATAGTAATTCTTCTAGTACTTAGATCAAAAGCCCCTGGAGTCATCCTTGACTCTTCTGTCTCTCACAACATCAGTAAGTTTGTCAACTGTATCTTCAAAAAAATACCCAGACTCTGATCACTTTTCATCATCTCTACCACTGCTTTTTAGTTTAATCCACCTTTAATTTGGACTATAAAAGAGTCCTTACTATACTCCCTATTTCCGCCCATGCCTGCCTACAGCATATTCCACACACAATAACCACAACCACTTTTAGTAACTGAAATCAGATCATGTCACTTCCCTGTTTAAAATCTTTCATGACTTCCTATTACATTTAAAATAAAGTCCAAACCCTCTATTAGAGCCGATGTGGCTTCTCCTAACATTTATGGACTCCTCTCCTATCTCTAACCCCATACTCCTTACCCTCCTTCTATTGCTTGAACTTACCTAGCATTCTGTGCTTGGCTGCCTCTGCTTGGAATTTTCTTTCCCTAACCTGGATCACTCCCTCACTTCAGATCTCCACTCAAATGTCTCCTTGTCAGACACACCATCCTTAAATATCCTCTATATAAAAAAAAAAAAAAAAAAGAAAAGAAAAAGAAAAAACCACCCCTCATACACAGTGTCACTCTCTATCTACTTATCAGTACTTATTCCTCTCACCACCTAACCTTACAGGTATTAATCTGTTTGTTTATGGTCTATCTATTGAAATGTCAGCTCCTAAAGAACAGGGTCTATGTCTATCCTAACCACTACTCTATCTCTAGCATCTAGCACTGAATGAATGACTTGGCATCAAGTCATCTTCGTAAAGCCTTCTAAAATTCCCACATGTGAAATTAATTGTTCTTCCCCTGGGATGTTTACATGTGTAAATATCACCTCATGATATAATTAATTTCTGGGACTTTATTCTCCATCCGGGTATAGAACACAGCATGGGCTCAAAAGCCAGATTACCTGAATTCAAATCTCAAACCCACTAATTATTAGTTGGGCAACTTACTTAACTGTTCTGTGCCTCTGTTTCCTAATATATAAATTGGTAATAATAAAAGTACCACCTCATAGTGTTGTGAGAATTAAATGGGGTTTAACATGTAAAGCCTTTAGATGCCTGGCACAGAGTAAATCACTAACTGTGAGCTATTATTACTACAAACATAAGCATGGGACTCTATGATTAACAGTCCTTGGCTGGCAATGCTAAAAGCCAAAGCCAAATACCCCATTGGCCTCTAGATTTTTCTTCATTTCCACAGTGCCTAGCACTATGCCTGACTCACAGCAGATACTCATGTATGTGGAGAGCTCAGAAATAAAAGACTACTGGGGGGGAAAGATGATATAAGAAGTGAAGAAATATGAACCAGGAACTCAAACTTGATGGGTGCAAATAATCCTAATGAAAAAGAAATAGAAAAGAGAGCTAAGGACATTATGAAACACAGATTTTAAAATCCTTTGTGAAAGAAATAGAAGGCGATTATGATCAACTTAAATGGAAACAAAGTAGTGGAAATGTACCAAAGAGTCAGGAAAGCAATAAACAAAAGGAGCTTTTTTCATCACTATGTTCAGATCAAGAACAGGGAAGGCCAGGCCTACTGTTCAGGGCAGATGGTGTGCTCCTGACAGATGACAGGAAGGAGGCGAAGAAGGCCCCAGAACAAGCAGCTTCCATTCTATTCATCAAGCATCATTAATAGGAAACTGTAGCTTCTCACATGTTAAACAGTGCACCTACAGAACCCTGGAGATAAAGAGTGCAGGCAGGATTACTCTGCCTATAGAATAGGAAAAGGATATATAGAAAGTTCCCCCCAAACTGGTAGGTCCAAAATTAGAGCACGGATTCTTATCACTATCCACAGTCTGTATGGTGAGATAAACTGCTTTAAGAACTAATGATCTCCATGGAAAATCCAAATTTATATTTTACAAACTTCCTTTAAAAAATTAAAATCCTAATTACATGATTTCTTTGGGATCCTATAATTTAAGAAAAGTTGGCTTGATTGACTTACAAATAAATTCTGGAAGATACACAGAACACTGTCATCAAGGAGAACTAAATAAGTCTTAGACTCATTAGTAATTAATTTGTGCCTTGAACAAGTCATTTTACCTCTGTGCTTCAGGTCCAAATGGGTTTGGTATGGGGGTTTAAATGAGAAAGCTCAAGTAAAGCAATTAAAGCAATCAGCATCATGCTGATTAAATGTTAGTTGCCATTGCTATTGTTAGTTTAACAGAAGTATAATATTAGGTATTCTGTATCCTGTTACAGCAGTATACAAAGGTGAGAGAAAAGCTAGGATTCTGAATAAGCAATACAAAGTGAATCGAAGATATAAACATGAATCCCACGTACTCACTCACTCTGGGTCACATTTGTGTCTCCATACACTTCTACTGTCACATGTATTTTGAAAAATACTTTAACCCTTTCATGCCTTGTGGGGTTTATTTTGTTTTGTAACTAGCAGCAAATCAAGAAAATATGGAAGAGCACCTAGAAAAAGGAATCCCTTGGGAGGCATGGCAGCCTTTGGAGTCAGATCATCAGTGGTGTAAACCCCAGCTCTACCACTCATTACCACTCCTCTCTCTTTCTAAAACCTATAAAAACATATTTTAAAAATAAATAAATAAAAATATGTAGCTTCTGTGCCCCATATTGAACCCAGAAATCTGTTTTAAAAAAAGAAAAAAAAAAGTAGAGCCTGGAGGGCATGGCTAGTGGTTGAGCATCGACCTATGAACCAGGAGGTCATGGGTTAGATTTCCGATTGGGGCACATGCCCGGGTTGCAGCTCGATCCGCAGGAGGCAGCAGATGGATGATTCTCTCTCATCATTAATGTTTCTATCTCTCTCTCCCCTCTCCCTTCTCTCTGAAATCAATAAAAACATATGTTTAAAAAAAAGTAGAAATAAAATTATACTGTAAGAGTATTAAAAAGAAACTCATATTATTTACCTTGAAATACTATTTAACATAAAAATTTGTTACAAATTAAATATAATTTATCCTTAGATGCATCTATATATTTTTAAATGCCAAGAAAATCGTCAACCTCATGCAGTAGATTTGTTAGTAGTAATATTGGTATTTAACTTTGAAATTATTTTGTGTACAACACAGAATAAGTCAAACAAGTCAATATATTAGTGTGATTAGGAACAAAGATTTTCAATATAAAAGAAAGGCAAAAATATATTTTACAGCCTGGCATCAGTGTCTCAGTGGTTGAGCGTCAACCTATTTACCAGGAGGTCATGGTTCGATTCCTGGACAGGGTACATGCCCAGGTTACCGGCTCAATCCCCAGTGGGGGGGCATGCTGGAGACAGCTGATCAATGATTCTCTCTCATCATTAATGTTTCTCTCTCTCTCCCTTTCCCTTCCTCTCTGAAATCACTAAGAATATATATTTTTTAAAAGGGGCGGGGGGGAGTCCGGAGGGGGAGCCTACACTCTTCCTTATAAAAACTCAGAAAGGGCCGGGCCAGTGTGACTCAGTGATTGGGTGCTGACCCATGCACCAAGAGGTTGCAGGTTCGATTCCCCAATCAGGGGCATGTAGGAGGCAGCAGATGAATGTTTCTCTCTCATCGATGTTTCCATCTCCCTCCCTCTCTCTCTAAAATCAATAAAAATATTATTTTTTAATCAGCAGAGGAGAAAAAGAGCAAATTTTCCTTTAAAAAAAATTTTTTTAACTCAGGAAGGTTTGAGTTCTGAAATCCCTACCTTCACATTCTAGGAAATTCTAGAATGTCCTCAACAACCATTGTCATTTTATACTTTATAAGGACTTTCCCTACATATCCCATAATTTGATTCTCAGACAAAACTCTGTGAGGTCAATACAACTATTACCCACAATTATAGATGAAGCTGATGCTCAAAGCAGCTAATTACCAGCCAGAGGTCAGACATCAATGACAAAGAATACAACCCCTCAGCTTCTGAATCTAATCACCCCTAAATTATGACAATTAAATTTCAACCATACAACACACCCAGAAAACAGCAGGGGTTGTTCACAACACAAGACCTGTTCTGATCTAACCCCTTTTCTTCCCTCTTCCATTCCTGGCCTTTCTCTCTTCTCCTCTTCCAGACAGGCAGCCACGAACAAAAGAGCTACCACTATTAACTCTTCCCTTCCCTATAGCCACTCATTCTTCTTTTTCTCATAACTCTTTTCAGATGAAGAGGCAGAAAGGGTAAACAAGTATGAACAAGAGGTCACGGCCCTGGCTGGGTAGCTCAGTTGGTTAGAGCGCCGTCTCATATCCCAAGGTTGCAGGTTCGACCCCTGGTCAGGGAACATACAAGAGTCAACCAATGAATGTATAAATAAGTGGAACAACAAATCAATGTTTCTCTCTCTCTCTCTCAAATCAATAAGTTAATAGAAGAAATTAAATTTTTAAAAAAACAAGAGGTAACAGAATGGTCCCCCTAACACAGGGGTCCCTGCACCAAAGAGAAAGGACATTTCCCTGGCTCTAGACTTGTCTCCTTCCACCTTCCAAGAGTCAGGGAGCAGGAAAAAACTACAGAAAAGCCCAGGCTACCCCTCGTTATCAGTGCTAGCAAAAGTCCTTTACTGAAGGGATTTAATTAACGGAAAAATGTAAAAATACCAGTTTTTTAATCGGTCCCGGGCTTCCAACTGGGCTCCCACTTCAAAGCTGATTCCTCGTCTGTTAGGTGGATGCTTTGTCATTTTCAGTCATCAACGGGGCTGCCTTTATTCTCCTGAAAAAGCCAATTAAATATTTATGAAACTTAGGCAAAGTATGCCCAGAGTGTAGTATCACTCACTACACATAAAGGACAAACAGGCATTATTCAAAACACAAAGCTCCAGGAAACCCTGTCTGCCCCTCTTTCACTCCTTCCCTCATCCTAACACAGGTGTGCCCTCCACTGGTTCCTCCTCTTTTATGCAGCACCTTGTAATCTCTGGAACATATAAAAGGGCATCTCTCAGAACTCCAAGAAAGCAATTAGTTGCTCTCAGGCAACTAATTTAACCATTTAAATTGAACCTTTTGCTGATATAGTCACCAAATATCTGCAGACAGACTATTTAGGAAAACAGTCAAGACTGAGAGACAGCCCTAGCCGGCTTGGCTCAGTGGACAGAGCGTGGGCCTGCAGACTGAAGAGTCACAGGTTTGATTCCAGTCAAGGGCATATGCCTGGGTTGCTGGCTCGATCCCCAGTAGGGGGCGTGCAGGAGGCAGCCAATCAAGGATTCTCTCTCACTGATGTTTCTAGCTCTCTCTCTACCTCTCCCTTCCTCTCTGAAATCAGTAAAAATATTTTTTTAAAAAAAGGCTGAGAGACAGAGTATCTGCCCTCATGAAGCCTCCAATCCATTGGAGGAGGACAAAAAATGTAGCCAGCAAACAGATAAACGAACCCAGGCAGTGAGGCCTAGTGGTTGAGTGTCGACCTATGAACCAGGAGATTCCAGGTCAGAGTACATGCTCTGGTTTCGGGCTCAATCCCAGGTAGGGGGTATGCAGGAGGCAGCCAATCAATGATTCTCTCACATCATTGCTGTTTCTGTCTCTCTCTCCCTCTCCTTTCCTCTCTGAAATCAATAAAAATGTATTTTTTAATGATTCTTCTTATCATTGATGTTTCTCTCTCTCTCTTCCTCCCCTTCCTCTCTGAATTCAATAACAAAATTATTTTTTTAAAACACAGATAAATGAAAACTGCAAGCTGTAACTGCTATGAATGTTAAGAGCTACAAATGAAGCAAACAGCCCTAACCAGTTTGCCTCAGTGGATAAAGCGTCAGCCTGTGGACTCAAGGGTACCAGGTTCGATTCTAGTCAAGGGCATGTACCTTAGTTGCGGGCACATACCCAGCAGGGAGTGTGCAGGAGGCGGCTGATCGATGTTTCTCTCTCATCGATGTTTCTAACTCTCTTTCCCTCTCCCTTCCTCTCTGTAAAAAATCACTAAAATATATTTTTAAAAAAAACAAATGAAGCAAACAAAAGCTGATACACTGATTTCTGGCCCTACTTTTGGAAGACTGGCCAAGAAAGACCTATTTATACTTTCTTTGATCTATTTATATTTTCTACTTCTTCTTATTGTCCATTCTAACAATTTATATTTTCCTAAGTAATTCTTTTTGGTACTGGGATTGGTGATCATTTTCCAGGAGTAAAATCTATCTTTAGGGACTATTGGTGGTTTTGATAGAGATGGAGCCACTCTTGAGCTCTCAGGGCATTTGAGCAGGCCACCTCCATAAAGCAAGCTACCCCTAACTAAATTCTCTCCCACTAAACTTTTTTTTTTTTTAATCCTCACCTGAGGCTATTTTTCCATTGATTTCTAGAGAGAGTGGAAAAGGGAAAGATAGAAAAAAATATCGATATGAGAGAAACATCAATTGGTTGCCTCCTGCACGGGCCCTGACCAGAACCCGGGCCTGGGAGGAGCCCTTGACTGGAATGAAACCTGGGACCCTTTGGTCCACAAGTCAATGCTCTATCCACTACTAAGCCAAACCGGCTAGGGCTCTCCCACTAAACTTTAGATCTCAACAGCCTATAATGCCCAATCTGCCTCATAGGAGCACAATCTTTGCAATGGATGAATGTGGAAAAATCACAGAAGTGGATCCTTTTATCTGATGTGTAATACCATCGCATCTTAGAAAGAATCTGCTTGCAATATATTACATGAAAAGGCAGGATGCAAAATTATACCACTTTGAGCTCACATTAAATCTCATGTGCATGAGGGGGGAAAAACTGGAAGAAAAATACAGGCTATAGGTGACTATTATTTTCCTCTTAAACACTGACCTAAATTTATAGTTTATCACAACAGAAATTATCTGTAAAAAAAAAAAAAAAAGTGTTATGTGAGGATGAGCTATATCCATCAAGCCCATTCCAAAGGCCAAATATTGGGGAACACACAAAATAAATCAAACTAAGTCAGGAATGCCCTGACAGGTATGCTCAATGGTTAAAGCATCAGCCGTACACCTTAGGGTCTTAGATTCAATTCCCGGTCAAAGGCACCTACTGGATTGCAGGTTTGATCCCCAGCCCCAGTCAAGGCACATGTGGGAGACAACCAATTGATGTGAGGCACATTGATGTTTCTCTCCCCCTCTTCCTTCTCTCTCTCTAAAAATCAATGCAAAAAATATCCTCAGGTGAGGATTAACAACAACAAAACTAAGTCAGGAATAGTTGATAGTTATAATTAAAGAAGCTAGGGAAGGGAGTCAGAGGTTTGACTGGCTTTACCTAATACTCTCCAGGAAAATAAGGTATCAAATCAGATAGAAATAAATCCAATCAGTAGAAGTCCTCATTTTGGCTTGCCTCAACAAATTATCACAACAAATTATCTTTTCATCTCTAACCTCATGCATACCAAGTAATACTCAGATTAGTAAATAGTTTAGCTTCCCAGACTATGTGAAAATGTGATGCCAAAAAGAAAGGCAGAGTGGCACTGAACACTCACTGAGCTGCTAGTGAAATGGGGATGGTGGTGGTAATAGTACCTATTGCAGGCAGTTGTGTGAGAAGGTTAATGAGCACAGGGCTAGTACAAAAAATAAGGACTATACAGTTAGTAGCTATTAATAACTCTATTATTACAAACTTAGGCTTAAAGTAATTTGGCTAAGGTTCAGGTACAAGTATCAGGCCCCAGAACAAAAGCCCAGGTCTGGCCGAAACCGGTTTGGCTCAATGGATAGAGCGTCGGCCTGCGGACTGAAAGGTCCCAGGTTCGATTCCGGTCAAGGGCATGTACCTTGGTTGCGGGCACGTCCCCAGTGGGGGGTGTGCAGGAGGCAGCTGATAGATGTTTCTCTCTCATCGATGTTTCTAGCTCTCTATCCCTCTACCTTCCTCTCTGTAAAAAATCAATAAAATATATTTTTTTTAAAAAAGCCCAGGTCTGCTTGATTTCTGAATTAATACTTAAAAAAAAAAAATCCTCACCTGAGGATATTTTTTCCATTGAGTTTTAGAGAGAGTGGTGGGTAGGGAGGAGGGGAAGAAAGAGAGACAGAGCAAGAGAAAGAGAGAGAGAAACATCAACATGAGAGAGACACACATCGATTGGTTACCTCCCATACATGCCCTTGACCAGGAATTGAACCCATAACCCTGTCAGTGGGCTGTCGCTCTAACCACTGAGAAAAACAGGCCAGAGTTAATACTTTTATCTCACAACTCCCTTGCCCAGGGTATCTCAGAGACCTTCCGTTAAAATACAGGAGTGTGGAAGCAAGGCAGTGAATGAATAAAGATGACCAAATTATTCCCAACGACTCAAGAAAACAAATTCCTCTTGAGGCTGAATTGTCAGAAGGTTTTCCTTATCATGAACTAAAACCTGTTCATTTTAACTCTGACCCACTTGTCTGAAGTTTCACTCTCTGGTATTACATGGAACAAGACTAAGGACTAATCTGCCTTTCACTTCCCATCCCCAATCTTCCCTCCACTCCTCTGGTAGTGGCAGAGTTTGTTTTTAAATTTCACATTCATTCGTTCATCAAACCATTAGTACTCTCATTAAGCATTGTGCTGGAAACTAGAAATAAGAAATCTAACTCAGTCCTTGCTTCAGTCCATCCAGGAAGACAAACACAAATACTGAGAAGAAATGAACAAGCTCTAGCAAAGGGCAAGGGGAGAGATACCCTGGAAATCATTTGAAAGTCTGAATTTAATCTGACAACACCTGCTAATGAAAAAGAGTTCAAGACAGAACCAGGATTTTTTTTTTTTAATTACATAAGCTGCTTCTCACATTTAGGTGTATTTTTTTAATCCTCACCCAAGGATATTTTTTATTGATTTTTCAAAATATTTTGTATTGATTTTTAGAAAGTGAGGAAGGGAGAAAGAAACATAGATGTGATAGTGAAACATCTGATCGGTTGCCTCCTGCAACCCCCTACTGGAGATAGAGCCCACAACCTGGGCATGTGCCCTGACTGGAAATCGAAGGAGAAACCTTTTGGTGCATATGACTATACACAGCCAACTGAACCACACCGGCCAGGGTTTTAATGATCTTCAGAGAGAGAAAAAGGGAGAAAGAGAAAAACATCCATGTGAGAAAACATCAATTGGTAGCCTCTCTAATACGCCCTAACCAGGGACTGAACTTGCAACCTGGGTGGTGTGCCCTAACCTGGAATTGAATCCACAACCTTTTTGGTGTACCAGCTGACGCTCCAACCAACTGAGCCACCCGGCCAGTGCTCACATTCAGTTTTAAACACAAGTTTTTTTCCAGATACAAGAGGGCTAAGATTCCACAGCTTTTAATTTATCTATACTTTTTAGATTTTCTCCCAAAAATCTCCAGATTCCAGAAAAAGAGGAAAAGAAATATGTTCAAAAGGACAACGAGGAAAACTAAGAGATAAAAATCTGATGCAATCTGTATTTATATAAGAGTCCATTTTAAAGATCTTGGCAGGACTTCAAATTACTCCTTTACATTCAAATTTCCCAACAATGGGAGGCCACTGCTCCCATACAGGAGACAGATAGCCTAGTTTATTCCCTTAAATACTATATTCAGTCAATGCACCTATATCAATGAAAATAATGAAAACTTTAAATGTATACTGTGTAATACATTTTAAAGGGCACTTTCACAAATGACAAACTAGGAAAAAACTGCAACACATATGACAAAGGGCTAACTTCCTTTATTAACAAAGAGTGCATACAAACCAAGAACAAAAAAGTCAAAGTGTAAGAACTGACAGATTACAGGGAGGAGGGGGAAGGGAATAATACAAAGGTCTAATAAGCATGTGATAGTATAGCCACATAACCTCACCTTAAGTTAAGAAAATGCAAATCAGCCCTAGCTAGTTTGGCTCAGTGGATAGAGCGCTGGCTTGCAGATCGACAGGTCCTGGGTTCCAGTCAAGGCCACGTACCTCAGTTGCAGGCTCCTCCCTGACCCGAGCCCTGGTCAGGGCTCATGCAGGAGGCAACCAATCAATGTGTTTCTCTCACATTGATATTTCTCTCTGTCTTTCCCTTTCTCATCCACTCTCTCTAAAAATCAATGGAAAAATATCCTCAGGTGAGAATTAAAAATAATAATAATAAAGTATCTCAATTTAAAAAAAAGAAAATGCATATCAAAATAACAATTTTTCACATCTCATTAGGCAAAACTCAGATGGGGAGGATACCCAGTATTTACAGGGATGAGGAGATTGCATATATAACTGTTGGTAGAAGGAACATATATGAGATTGCATATATATGAGATATATATGAGATTGCATATATACTGTTGGTAGAAGCATAAATTGGAAAAGCTTTTCTAACAGCAACTTAGCACTATCTACAAAAATGCACATACCTGCCGAAACCGGTTTGGCTCAGTGGATAGAGCATCAGCCTGTGGACTGAAGGGTCCCGGGTTCGATTCCAGTCAAGGGCATGTACCTTGGTTGTGGACACATCCCCAGTAGGGGGTGTGCAAAAGGCAGCTAATCAATGTTTCTAACTCTCTATCATTAATCTCTGTAAAAAATCAATAAAATAAAAAAAAAAATAAAAATAAAATGCACATACCTGCAAACCAGCAGTCCCACTGCCAATAACATACCTGCAAACCAGCAGTCCCACTGCCAATAACTTATCCTAAAGATATACCCCCCAAACTCTACCAAATTACCTATAAGGATGATCAAAATAGCTTTGCAATTTCTGCAGCCATCAAGAGGCCTAGTTAAATGAATTATGGTTCATCAATACAATATAATGTTGTACAACTATCACAAAGAATAATGGTGGGAGGGGGTGGAGAATGGAAGTCCTGGCCAGTGTTGCTCAGTTGGTTGGAGCACTGTCCCATACACCAAAAGGTCACAGGTTCAGTTCCTGGTCAGGCCATATACCCAGGTAAATGAAAAGTAATTCTTTCTTAAAAAAAAAAAAAGAATGGCAGCCTGGCTGGTGTGGCTCAAGAGTTCACTGGCTGATTCCCAGTCAGGGCTCATACCCAGGGATGCGGGCTCCATCCCCAGTAGGGGGTGTGCAGGAGGCAGCAATCAATGTTTTCTCTCATCGATGTTTCTATCTCTCTACCCCTCTCCCTTCCACTCTCTAAAATCAATAAAGACATATTTAAAAAAAAAAAAAGAATAATGGCAATCTGTAGATGCTGATATAAAAAGCCATCTGCAAGATATACTGTCTCTGACCGGTTTGGCTCACTGGATAGAGCATAGGGCTGTGGACTGAAGGGTCCTGAGTTCGATTCCAGTCGAGGACATGTACCTTGGTTGCAGGCTTGATTTCTGAATTAAGAAATGTTATGGGGTGTTTGTCTTTTTTTAAATCCTCACCTGAGGATATTTTTTCCATTGACTTTTAGAGAGAGTGGTGGGTAGGGAGGAGAGGAAGAAAGAGAGACAGAGCAAGAGAAAGAGAGAGAGAGAAAAACATCAACATGAGAAAGACACACATTGATTGGTCACCTCCCGTACATGCCCTTGACCAGGAATTGAACCCATAACCCTTCTGTCAGTGGGCTGTTGCTCTAACCATTGAGAAAAACCAGCCAGAGTTGAATTAATACTTTTATCTCACAAGTCCCTTGCCCCAGGTACCTCAGAGACCTTCTGTTAAAATACAGGAGTGTGGGAATCTGTAGATGCTGATATAAAAAGCCATCTGCAAGATATATTTGAAAATCAAGATTTTTAACCCAGGCATATATACTGTTGGTAGAAGCATAAATTGGAAAAGCTTTGTTTAAGGCGAGGGGGGGAAACTAGAAGGAAAAAACAGGCTGTAGGTGACTGTTCTTTTCCTCTTAAACACTTACCTAAATTTACAGTTTATCACAACAGAAATTATCCATAAGAAAAAAAAAGTGTTATGTGAGGATGAGCTAGCCATCAAGCCCATTCCAAAGGCCAAATATTGGGGAACACACAAAGTAAATCAAACTAAGTCAGGGTCTATCCCCAGTAGGAGGTGTACAGGAGGCAGCTGATCAATGTTTCTCTCTCATTGATGTTTCTAACTCTCTATACCTCTCCCTTCCTCTCTGTAAAGAATCAAAATAAAATAAAATAAAATAAAAAGCTGAGGTCTGTGCAGAGATCTAAATGACAAGGAGACACCCATGTGAAGATCTAGAGCAGGGGAGGGGAATCATTTGGTCTGGCCCTGCCAAGTGGGACTCGAAATTCAATAAATCTAGGAGTTTTTTTTCATAGAAACATAAATTTATATTAAGTGAATTATATTAAGCGAATGATGTTACAAACAATGATGTTATATCCAAATGGACCTTGGCAGAAAAAAAGATTCCCCACCCCTGATCTAAAGGAAGAAGCAAAATCCTACATGCAAGGCCCCTCGGGTGGGAACCAGCCCCTCTACCCCACCCCCACAGCCCTGAGCCTACCAGGTGGAGACTCCCTGAAGCCCTTAATGCTGTTCCAGAAAAGCATAAACAATATACCAGCAAGTCCAGTGACAGATCTACAAGAGGAAGCTTCCAAGGGTACTCTGCCAAAGTTCTGGCTTGGAGGAAGGCCAGGGAGTGCTTAGGGATGGCAGCACAGACAGGTTTTAGACTCAGATTCTGGCCAATCCTAGCTCCACTCCTTGTTGGCTAAGTGAAAATGAGAAAAATCACTTAGCCTCCCCTCTGTTTGCCCATATAGAAAATGGGATTGATAACCTCTACCTCCTGGGGTTATTGTGATTAAATAAGTGAGCTAATGGATATCAAGTGCTTAGCACAATAAACACGAAATAGTATCAATGATGCAACGATATATGATAGTAATAGTACTAGCAAAAAGGACATTAGACACAAAAGATTACCGTCAATATTATTATGAAATGCTAACAAATGGTATCCAATATACAGAACTAAAAAACAAAAATTGCACAATTTAATTCTAGGGAAGTGACAATTTGATTAATTAGGTGCAAGGGCCTCTGAACCACCATCCTCAAGTTTCAAGGACATAGAAGGAACACTGGGTCTAAAGCAAAGACCATTTCCATTCCTTCAGGCCCTTTCCCAGGTCACACTAAAAGAACTGAATTCCCTTCTTTTACTTCAGGGGCGAAGGAAGGAAACAATGGGGAGGGGAGAGTCAGGGAAGAAGAGAGGAAAGAAATAGGCCAAAAAATTCCCACACTTCCCAGATACTTGAAATGCTTTCTCCGAGAACCTAGCTTTTCCTTCCACAATTAAAATTCAGACAGACAGCAAACACAGGTTGAGTTTATCCATTTTGAAATATTGAGAATGAACCCAACCAGCATGGCTCAGTGGTTGAGCATCAACCTATGAACCAGGAGGTCACGGTTCAATTCCCAATCAGGGCATATGCCCCAGTTTCGGGTTTGATCTCCAGTGTGAAGCGTGCAGAAGACAGCCGATCAATGATTCTCCCATCATCATGAATGTTTCTATCTCTCTCTCCCTCTCCCTCCCTCTCTGAAATCAATAAAAATACGGTATATATATATTTTTTTTTAAATACTGAGAATGAGTTGGTTCAATCAATGGACCCTCCCAGAGGCAATGCAAAGGGCCTAGTGCTCAGGCTTGGCTCCAGAATATATTTGCTGCATGACCTTTGGCACATTACTCAACCTCACTGAGCTAATCATATTACCCTCACAAGTTCCTTCTCCTCTTCTCCCCATCACAGTTTAAGGCCCCGAGACTGGCCAATATGCCAATCTAGAAACATGGGCATCTCCTTTGCTTCCCATTCTGTCACCATTTTGTAATACCTCCTTCTAAGTCTCTCCCATTTCTGGGTAGTTGCCCAGTTCACACACACACACACACACACACACACCTTGTACTAACCCAATTACTGCAACAGCTCATGATGGAGCTCAAAGCCTTCAGACGCACCCTTCCAGATTCAAACCAATACTGCCTTACAAGCTGCTATCTTCTGACTGCCTATTTTATGACAGACACTATTTTAAATACTTATATATATCATTTAGTGTCTACCTCATAGGTTCGTAATGAGGATTATTATCATTCCTATTTTATAGATGAAAAAAACTAAGGTTCTGAAAGTAAGCTGCTCAAATAACAAAGCTAGCAAGTATTGGGGCAAGGAATTAAACCTAGGTAATCTGACTCTAGTCACTACTACACTGTTACTAATGTTCCTCAGTGTTACTACAGTGATACTTCTAAAACACAAATCTGATCATAAGATGCCTCTGTTTAAAACAGCTCTGGTTACTTCTTTGGTTAATTTCAAGTTAATTTAACTGTGTATGTTTTATTAAAATACTATGTATATATTTAAAAATAAAAACAGCCCTAACCGGTTTGGCTCAGTGGATAGAGCGTCAGCCTGCGGACTGAAGGGTCCCCGGTTCGATTCCGGTCAATGGCATGTACCTTGGTTGCAGGCACATCCCCAGTAGGGGGTGTGCAGGAGGCAGCTGATCGATGTTTCTCTCTCATCCATCAATGTTTCTAACTCTCTATCCCTCTCCCTTCGTCTCTGTAAAAAAAATCAATAAAATATATTTTTTTAAATAAAGAAAAAAATAAAAACAAAATAAATAAAACAATTCAGGTTATATGTCATTACATCTCAATTTAAATAAAAGCAGGTTAGTAGTTTAAGCTCCTCAGTGTGGCTGTCGGTGAGTTAACCCTTATGACCAAACCAAACTCAATGGGAGCTTAAAAGGAGGGAAGCAGGCAAGCTTAGCAGAGGGGCAGTAGCATATAGAGGTTATGAGCCAGAACTCTGGAGTGAGACTGATTTAGATCCCAGCTCCACCATTTTCCAGATAACTTTGCATAAGTCATTTCCTCTCTGAGCCTCAGCCTCCTCATCTGTAAAAGAGGGATAGTACCAGTACCTTCATACAGGTGTGGTAAAGATAAAAATTACTTAGCACAGAGCCTGGCACACAATAAGCTCTCATTACTGCTCTTGGAGCCCACATGCCCAGATTCCTTGCAGTTTCAACCTCCAGACCTTTGCTCAAACAAGCTGCTTCCTCTGCCTGACCCTTCAGGACTGGCCTCAACCATTAGCACTTCTCTGAAGAGCTTACTGGGTCAGGGGTTCAGTCCGATACTCTCCCATGACAACCTGGCTGGCCTGTCCTCTGAGAGATAGCAATCAGCACTCTACCAGGTGTACCGGTTAATAATGCAGATTTTGTAATCAAAGAAAACACTATAATTTCAAGAGAAACATCAAAAGTGCTTTATTCAAAGTAATGTCCATCACTAGCTACACATTTCCCCATCTTTCAGGTAATCTGTGGATACCGTCCCAATAGAAATTTTCTTGTTTTGAGGCAAACCATTCAGAGACCCAATTTTCTACTTCTTCGTATGTTTTTGAAGTGCTGCTCAGAAAGTGCATGTGCCATCGATCAGAACAAGAGGTAATCTGAAGGAGCAAGGTCTTGTGAATACAGCAGGTGGGTTAATACTTCCCAAGCAAGATCTTTTAATGTGTCTTTAACTGGTTTTGAAGTGTGTGATGGTGCATCATCATGAAGCAAAATTACTTTGCTGTGTCTTCTGGCACATTCTGGTCGTTTCATGATCAAAGCGTGGTTCAAATTGATTATTTGTTGTAGGTAGCGATCAGTATTAACCACTTTACCTGGTTTTAGAAGCTCATAATACACCACACCTTCCTGATCCCACCAAACGCAGAGCATTGTCTTCTTTCCGAAGCGATTTGACTTTGCAGTCGATGTTGATGGTTGACCTGGATCAAACCATGATTTTGTGCATTTGAGATTCTCAAAATAAATCCACTTTTCATCACCAGTCACAATTCGATGCAAAAAAGACTTTCATGTCGTTGAAGCAACATTTTACTGATGACTTTTTGGTTTTCCATTTGTCTTTTCGGTCAGGTGATGTGGCACCCATTTTCCTTCCTTTAAAATCTTTCCCATTGCTTGTAAACGATTGGAAATTGTTTGCTGAGCAACATTTAATCTTTCTGCAAGTTGTTTTTGAGTTTGACACGCATCTTCATCCCATAATGCTTGTAATTGTTGGTCTTCAAACTTTTTCAGTTGACCTGGATATTGTCTTTCACATCGAAATCATCACTTTTAAAGCGTTTAAACCAGCGTTCACAAGTATCTTGAGATGGAGCATGTTCACCATAAGCTTCCTGAAGTTTTCACAGCACTTTTCTTCAAAATAATGAATTATAACTTCCCGCAAGTGCTTTTTTGGCACGAAATTCGACATTTTTAAGTGTAAAAATATCTATGATGTTAACACCTTCAGCAAATTTTACATATGAAGTTTTGAAGCTTGTTGTCAATACAACAAAATAGCATACATATCAAATCGCATATATATCAACATATGTGTAACTCCATCTATTGAAAAAAATCCGCATTATTAACCGGTATACCTAGTATACTGAAATTGCCTCTTTCTGAGTCAATTTCTCCCTAAACATCGAACTCTTCCTCATAGGCACCCCTGGCATCTAACAAGCAGTACCCTTACATGGTAGTCAGGTGCTTATTAGAGATGACCTCAGCTTCTACACAGGTAAAATGGGAATAAAAACAGGGAAGAGGCCAATACCACCCCTCTGGAGGGATGTAGGGATTCAGGGAGATAATCACTTGGAAGCTCTTTGAAAAGTGCTATCCAGTTGGTCCAAAGGTTGTGGGTTATTGTTAAGCTGATTAACATTGTTAAGCTGAAAAGTGCTATCCACCGGCAGGGAGAGAAAAGCACAGGGAATGAGGCACCTGAAGACAGACCATAATTTCACCCATAGAATCTAAGAAAAGCTGTATTCTTTCACAGGGAGGTTCCAGTCTATAAATATAGTTAGTAGCTCTGGAATGGGTATGTGTGGGTTCCTTTTAGGCAAGGGAGTCTTTTTTGAAACATGCCTGACTAAGCTGTTCTTACAGGATTCTTTGAGGTATCACTATATTACAAAGGAAAACAAATTTGGAGATGGAGTCATTACGCTTTGGGGCCTTCAAAGATATTTTCCTGACTTATAACCCTTTCACTATGTATGAAGTTTTAAATATAAGTAAATTATTTAATAGTCAATGAATGCAATACCTTATTCTTAAACTAGAGGCCCGATGCACAAAATTTGGCACTGGCTTCCCTCGGGCACCCAGGACCCGGGCTTGCCTCACAGCCCCAGCTTCGTCCAGGTCATCCAGAAGGATGCCCAGAAGGACATCCAGTCTAATTAGCATACTACGCTTTTATTATTATAGAAGATAGATATTAACTTTATTATCAATACCAGGAAATGGCTAACATTTACTGAGCCTTCACCAAGGCTAAACCCTTGACAAGTATCTCATGCCCAACAATGCAGAGAAGTTGCAGTATTATTCCATTTTACACAGAGAGAGAAAAGAGGCTCAGAGCAAATAACTTGCCCACAATCACCAGCTCGGTGGAAGAGCTCGGATTTGAGAAACAGGACCTCCTCCAAAGTACTCATACTGCTTTTAAAAATAAGGCCTTTGCCCTGGTTGGTGTGGCTCAGTTGGTTAGAGCATCGTTCCATACACCGAAGGACTAATGGTTCAACTCCTGGTCAGGGCACATATGTAGGTTGGAGATTTAATCCTCAGTTGGGGTACGTGCAGGAGACAATCAATCGATGTTTCTCTCTCACATTGATGTTTCTTTCTTCCTCTCTCTCTCTCTCTCTCTCTTCCTCTTTCTCTAAAATAAATAAAAGCGTATCCTCAGGTGAGGATTAAAAAAAAAAATGAAAAAATAAAAATAAGGCCTTTGGGATATTTAAACACTAGTGATATTAAAAGTATACTGTATTGCCTTAGCCGGTATGCCTCAGTGCATAGAGCATAGGCCTGAGGACTGAAGGGTCCCAGATTCGATTCCGGGCAAGGGCACATGCCCATGTTGCAGGCTTGATCCCCAGTAGGGGGCGTGCAGGAGGCAGATCAATGATTCTCTCATCACTGATGTTTCTATCTCTCCCTTTCCCTTCCTCTCTGGAATTAATAAAAACATATACTAAAAAAAGGATATACTGTACTGTTATGTTCTTTTTTTAAAATGTATGTTTTCATTGATTTCAGAGAGGGAGACAGAGATAGAAACATCAATGATGAGAGAGAATCATTCATCAGCTGCCTCCTGCATACCACCCCCCATTGGAGATCAAGCTCACAACCTGGGGACCAGGGCACATGCCCTGACCAGAAATCAAACCGTGACCTCCTTGTTCATAGGCTGACACTCAACCATTGAGCCACACCAGTCGGACAGGTACTGTTATGTTCTTAAGTGTGAAAATGAGGGGAAAAATTTAAGTATCTTTCTCTTACAGACACTAATGATGTAGTTAAGGATAAAATACAAATTAACAAACAAGGTCCATGAAGGGATTTTACAAACATTTTGTGAAAGGAATAAAACAAAAATAATAGTAACATATACTCAACTCTTCACAGTTCACCAAGTTTTGATAACCTGATGAATTAGGTTTCCTTATTCCTATTTCAGATTAGGAAATGTAGGGAAAGGGTAGTATTTACCGATACTTCCAATGATCAATGAATGGGAGACAGTTATGATGATACTTGAGTGTAAAAACAGAGATCCAGACAGGTTAAGTAACTTGCCATGCTAGAAGTGTCTCTAATGCCTACATCACAGTGAGAGGCCCAAGAGGTTTAAACCACATGCCCAAGTTACAAGTTACAGATGTTGGATCTCAAACTCAGGCATTCTGTCTCCAAATCCTGGTTCTTACCACCATATACCATGCAGCCTGGACAGTAGCCTCTTCAACTATCTTGCTTTTCTGAATTGGAGATGTATAATTCTCATATAGGTCAAAGCATGACCAATTTCCTACTCATCAAAGCACATTGGACAGCATTCACCACTCCATGGGACAAACAACCCAAACCATCTATGCCCAGAAGCCTCAAGAAAGAGATAAAGGTAGTGAGCTGGGCTTCTACAATTAAGGGATATTTGCATGGTCAGGAATGGAATCAGGGGTGAGGGGGCAAGGCCATCCCTTCTCTCAGCAGTCACTTAGTTCAGTTTTCCAGAATGTTGCCTGTTTGATACTATGATTAAAATGACTTATTCAAACTGGGATGAGGGGAGGGGTAAGGCAGCCATAGAGAGGAAGATGTAAATGCAACCGGACTACAGGCCAAAAAACATGGACTCTTAATTAGCAAATGACCTTGGACAAGTTACTTAATCTCAGTTCCTCATCTATCAGATGAAGATAATAAATTGTCAAGACTCAATGAGATCCAATAGAGTACTCCAAAAACTGCTTGCTATAATTATTATTATTATTATTATTACTATTACTGTAAAATGTCGCCTGGCCAGTGTGGCTCAGTGATTGAGTGTCAACCTATGAATTAGGATGCCCAAGTTGTGGGCTCAATCCCCAGTGGGGGAGCATGCAGGAGGTAGCCAATCAATGATTCTCTCTCATCATTGATGTTGCTATGTCTTTCTCCCTCTCTCTGAAATCAATAAAAATATTTTTTAAAAAGAAAAATATATTTTAAAAAACAAAAATAAATTAAAATAAAAATGTCCACATTTCCTGGCCAAATTTCCAAAACCTAGAAATCCCAACACCTACACACCTGTAAAAGCAAGGAAGGCATGTCAATCTACCTAGCCATGCACATTTTCCATGCGGGAAAGAGACCTCTTGAAAATCAGGTCTCTTACTAGGACAAAGAGAACCCAAATAGTCATCTAAGATGCCTGGGAGTCAGCCTTTTAAATCCTAGGATTATGCTCCTGACATCGAATAAGCTCTCATCAAACAAAACCATGGTTTTAAATCCTTCCACAGGCCCCTCCTGTCCTCCTTCTCCAAAGTCCACTGATTCAGGCACCACCTCCCTTTCATACAAATGCACTGTTTATGCTTGGTGACTCATATCAGGCTCCTAAAATTTTATGGGATTTCTGCAAGCACACTGATTCCATTATTTGGCCAAAGAAAGCAAAAGATAGCTGGATACCTAGCCCAAGACCTAGCAAAGTTGTCACAGCATCATTATAAATCAGGATTTCAATTTTTTTTAAATATATATTTATTGATTTCAGAGAGGAAAGGAGAGGGAGAGAAAGAGATAGAAACATCAATAATGACAGAGAATCATTGATCGGTTGCCTCCTGTACACCTACTGAGGATTGAGCCTGCAACCCCGGCATGTGCCCTTGACCGGAATCGAACCCAGGACCCTTCATTCCGCAGACCAATGTTCTATCCTCTAAGCCAAACTGGCTAGGGCTTGGGTTTCAATGTTTAATAATTACCCCAAGGTTAGTCAGTCAACAATCTGAAAGGAGCAGTCACTGAGAGAGATGAACAGGGACAGCATCCTCCCTTTTTCTTTCCAAGTTTATCATCTAACCAAACCAAGGAGACTCTAAAGACGTATTTTGTTTTAAAAATGCTTATCAAGAAAAATGTATCCCTGGCCAGCGTGGCTCAATTGGTTAAGCATTGTCCCATGCACTGAGAGCCTGGAAATCAGAGCTCAAACCTCCCTTCATCTCCCTAGGAAGTAATGGGGGAAGGAGAGAGGGGGCGCGGATTACTTTTAAAAAAATTACTCTTTATCCAACCAGAGTTTACTTGGATAGGCCACGTGTTTTGTCTGTTTGTTTGTTTGTGTGTTTAATTTATTGATTTTTTTAGAGAAAGAGGAAGACAGAGAGAGAAACATCGATTTGTTGTTCCACTTATTTATGCATTCATTGGTTGATTCTTGTATGTGCCCTTCAGGGATCGAACTGAAACCTTGGCATATTGGGACGATGCTTTAACCAATGGAGTTATTTGGCTAGGGCTACATTATTCTTTCTTTTTTTTTTTTAATATGTTTTTCTTGATTTCAGAGAGGAAGGAAGAGGGAGAGATAGAAACATTAATGGTGAGCCCTAACCAGTTTGGCTCAGTGGATAGAGCGACGGCCTGCGAACTGAAGGGTCCCAGGTTCGATTCCAATCAAGGGCATGTACCTTGGTTTCAGGCACATCCCCAGTGGGAGGTGTGCAGGAGGCAGCTGATTGATGTTTCTCTCTCATCAATGTTTCTTACTCTCTATCCTCTCCCTTCCTCTCTGTAAAAAATCAATAAAATATATTTTTAAAAGAAAAAGAAACATTAATGGTGAGAATCATTGATCTGCTGGCGCTTGCATGCCCCCTACTGGGGATCGAGCCCGTAACCTGACTGTGACCTCCTGGTTCATGGGTCAACACCCAACCATTAAGCCACCTGGCCTACCCTTCTTCACTTTTAAATTTCATTCTACCTACACTGCTAATTCAAAGCAAAAAAGAAAGCTGGAGTGGGGAGGAGAGAAAAACATTTTTTAAATATACATCAGACAAGAGAATTTACAAATAAACATGTTTTATGTAAACTACAGCCTCCCTCTTAGTGATTCAGGGAAGTAGTAAACATTAAACAGAGAATTCAAGGAAGATTTCTTTGAGAAGTTTAAGCAGTTTTGAATAAAATAAAGCATGGAACTGACAGAGGACATGGAAGTAGAAGAATGCTGAAGTTGGGTGTGAGGACAAGCTGGCTGCCTTGGCTAGAAAAGAGGCAGTGGCAGAAGTGACTCGGACAAGAGAATGACTGGCAGCCTGCCCAACAGCACGTGAAGAAATCAGATCTGCTACAACAAGCTTCCAGACACTGGGTTTCTAAGCAAGGTACTGTCGAAGACTCAGAACAGGGCAGACCTTGGAGAAAATCAGGCCCTCATTTAACAAAAGGGGAGAATGAGGCCCAGCAGCATTAAGTGACTTGCCTGAGATCTCACAGTGAGTGGAGCAGCTGGGACTATAGCCAAATCCAGATCAAATCCCTGACTGAAGAGGATCTGACATTCATGTGAGGGATGGGGGAAGGGGAGGACCAGGACACAAAATAGTCTAGTCATTCAAGTTTGTCCTGATTAGAGCCCAGAATAAGATTATGTTGGAAAAAGGCCATGACAGGTAACAGCCAGGGATATAGGTACAGATGACCTAAGACATTTAGAAAGGAAAAACCCACTAAGACTTAGAAACAGATTAGAGATATGGCTTCAAAAGGACATGATCCCCATCAAAGAAGGTCATCTTCCCACCTGCATTCACCTTTGTGAAGCTCCCATACAGAGATAAACTAGCAGCTTCCATTCAAGTTCCAAGCGCTGCCTTTCCCATACCCATTTCCAGAACCTAGAAAACCAAGGACTGGAACGTTAAAACACCTGTGACCCTGCTGACTCGGGATAGCTCAGACTCCCTACCATGGTAGGATAACAGGTGAGGAATCAGAGAGACAAACTGGATGATTATATCTGCTATGATATGAAGTATGATATGATTCTTTATCAAGAATTATGTTTGAGCCCAGCCGGGTGTAGCTCAGCGGTTAAGCGTCGACCCAGGAACCAGGAGGTCGCCGGTTCGATTCCCGGTCGGGCATATGCCCAGGTTGCGGGCTCAATCCCCAGTGGGGGGCGTGCAGCAGGCAGCCAATCAATGATTCTCTCTCATCATTGATGTTTCTATCTTTCTCTCCCTCTCCTTTCCTCTCTGAAATCAATAAAAATATATTTTAAAAAATTATGTTTAAATTTAAGCAAAAAATATTTAAGCATTTAAATTTGACAAAATATAAATGCTGATGGAAGGAGACTTGACTAGGGGTGGTGAACACATAATACAATAAACAGGTGATATCCTATATAATAAAAGGATGATATGCAAATTGACCCTAATGGCAGAATTACCGAATGACCACTCGACCAGTCACTATGAGACACACTGACCACCTCTCTATCCTTTTCCCCAGCCAGCAGGCTCCCATTGCCCGATGGCAAACGGGAAACCAGGGGTGGATGGCGGGGGATGTGGGCGACACATAGATGGTGACCCACGGTGGGGGCGGGGGCGGGGCCGGCCAACCTCTCGGTTCCTCCCCCAGCTGGCAGGCTCCCATCACCTGATGGCGAACGGGGAACGGGGTGGGGGGGGGGGGTGGCAGTGGGGGGCAGGGCTGGCTGCAGGCAGCCGGGGAAGATTGTAGGCCAGGCCTAGGGACCGTACCCACACACAAATTTCATGCACCGGGCCTCTAGTATTATAGAATTGTATACCTGAAACCTGTATCATTCTATTAACCAATGTCACCCAAAAATTTCAATTAAAAAATTGTTAAAGTTTAACAAATATGAATACATTTTCAAGGGAAATAGAGAAAAATTGAGCAGCTTTTCATATCTTGTTTTTAAAGAAAGCATTCTCATACATTGTTAGTGGAAGTATAAATCAATACATCCTTTCTGCAGGTCATTTTGGTAATATTCATTAAAAGTCTTAAAAATAAGCATGTAATTTGGCCTAGCAGTTACATCTAGGAATTTATCTTTAATAATGATAATAATGATTGGGCTAAATATGTTTGTACAGAAAGCACTGTTTATAGCAGTAAAAAGCTAGAAACTAGCTTGACATTTCAGAATTGGAGACTAAGTTAGTTTTAATACATGTACAAATGGCAGTAACAGGCCTATAGCCATTAAGTGAGCTATCATGGAACTGGAAGGGGAACACCCAAATTTTGGAAGAGGTGGACAAAATAAATAAATTTGACAAAGTACATAGAAATCAAAGTCCTAGAGAAGTTTTAGCCATGGTTTTAAAAGCTAAATGCTGGAATAACTATAATTGAATATAACTAGTAGTACTCAGAAGGGGACCATGCCTTGTACAAACTTTAAGGGGGGTGTGTCTGGATAAAGAGAAAATGGAACATAATACCAATAAGCATAAGGTTAGCATAAGGCTAACCACCACCTTCCTATTTTCACACAGAAATCTTTGACCTTGTGTACAGAACCTCACTACTCAAAATGTAGTTCAGTAACATTAGCATCACCTGGGAATTAGAAATGCAGGTACTCAGGCCCCACCCTAAACCTATTGGATCAGAATCAGCATTTTAGCAAGACCCCACCCCCAAGTGATTTATGAGCACATTCAAGTTTGAGAAGCAGTGGTATAGAACACTTGGGTGCACTGTTCATAGCAGTACACAGATAAAGTACCAATCAGGCAAATGAAGAGACAAAGTACCTGTTCACTTTTATTTTATTAGGTACTGCTCAGACAGACCTCCAGTGTTTTCTAATGAATTTGGTACTTACTAATGACAAAATGATCTAAATGTGGATCTATTTCACTTCCTGAAATAACACAACTTAGCTCTAGGGCTTTCATAAACATGAGATATAATATAAAACAGCTTAGTTGTTCTGAAAATACAATTCAAGTTCCAACACTGAGTTCACACACTTCTCCACATGCCCCATTAATTCCTACAGGTTCCTGGGAGTATCATTAAATCCCCCAGCATCACTAAGAAGCAGGTGCTTGGCAAACATCCAATCTCCAAATGAGATTCAGAAGGATGAGGTCCTAAAAATGCAGTATTTTCCTCTGGCCTTGTCCTGCCAATGTAGTTTCTCAGGCCCAAACTCTCTCCCCCACTGAGGCCTCATACAGCTGCACACTCAAGTACTTCTCAAAAGGAAGAAAGGTCAGAGGTGTCATTATCCCATAAGCACTTGGGATTCCAGCTGTGGAGAAATTAATCTGATTAAGGGGTTCAGGCTGAGAAGCCCTGAGTAAGATCTAGAAAGGCAGAGGGAAATACAAAAGAAATAATCTACTGAGGCTCTTAAAAGACAAGAGGTCCCAGGTATTTATAGATTTTAAGGCGAGGGTTGGGAGCAAGGCTTGGCAGATAGGTGATGGGAGAGACAAGGACCCATCCCCCACCTGCACCCCAGGGACAATAACAAAAAGAATAACTAAGACATTCCTCCAAATGATCTCTTTTCTTGATAAAAGGAAAGAAGTAAGCCAATGTAGGGAGGAAGCTTTTGAGCTGACAACAAGACTAGAAGAATCTCTTGAGAGCTTTTTTTTTTTCCAATACAGGAAAATAAAGCAAAGGAGAAAACAGTATTCATCTAACCAGAATGTTATAGGAAGCAAACCACCAGGAGGATTAAGAGTCCTGTGAATAACCGAAGAAATGAGAGAGGCTTCCTTCCCAGTTTAAATCCAGCACTTGGGGCATCAGATAGTCCTGGACTTGAAGCCACCTTCAGTATTAGGGGAAGAAAGGGAAAATCTGTACAGCCACCCGTAAGCAGAGCAGTGTCCAGAGTTAGAAGCCAGGAAAACGCCTGGGTATAAGGTAAGCTGACAGAGAAGAGTTCCAGTTAGCAGAAAGATAAAAGATAAAGTAGACACAGGAAAGAAAACATGCAGACACCCCTCTAGAAGGGAGAGCCTCCCTTTGGGCACAGCGAATTCAGGTATGACTATAGGAAGTATGCTCAGAAAAAAGAAAAAAAAAGTCACAGAAGCAGAGAAAGTGCTGTGCTAAAGAAACCATTCATCAAAGAAAGAGCTCTCAGGCGTCCTCAAACTACGGCCCGCGGGCCACAGGCGGGTGTTTTTGCCATTTTGTCTTTTTACTTCAAAATAAGATATGTGCAGTGTGCATAGGAATTTGTTCACAGTTTTTTTTTAAACTATAGTCCGGCCCTCCAACGGTCTGAGGGACAGTGAACTGGCCCCCTGTTTAAAAAGTTTGAGGACCCCTGCATCTGATCTGATTCAGTGGATAGAGCGTCCGCCTTAGAACTCAAGAGTCCCAGGTACGATCCTGGTCAAGGGCACATTCTTGGGTTGCAGGCTCAATCTCCAGTAGGGGGCGTGCAGGAGGCAGCCAATTAATGATTCTTATCATTTATGTTTCTAACTCTCCCTCTCCGTTCCTCTCTGAAATCCATAAAAATACGTTTTAAAAACCTTTATAAAAAAAGAAAATACAAGGCTAAGACTGATATCGGTCTTAAAAAAAAAAAAGGAACAGGGAGAGCACTTACAGGGGAATTGAGGTTCCAAAAATGGAAGGAAACTGAGGGGGGTGGGGGGAATGTTTTAGATGGCAGAAGAGCTAAAAAAAAAAAAAAACATGGACTATCACCTGGGAATGAGAGGAGCCAGAAAAAAAGATGTACCCTCCCAGATTTAAGAAGCATCAGGAAGGTGACTGCACCCTGAAGATTGTGTATTCAAAGGGGTGTATCCCATACATTTGAGGAACGCAAGAAACAAATACACCCTCAGATATGAAAATGAGTCTCCCTCGGGGAAACAGGATGTTCGATTTGGGTAACTAATAAAAAAGGATGCAAACCCAAAAACGGTGACTGGAAGAGCAGCGAATTCCCTTCTTTGTGTAATTGCATGTATGTACCCTTAAACTTCAGGACTTGGATCTCATTTTCAGTAGTATCTAGAAATGAAGTGCACCTCAGATTTGAAGGGCTGAGGAAAGGAAGAAGCCCTTAAATTTAAGAAACTCTGGAAAGCACACTGCCAGATTAGGAGCCTGGAAAAGGGGGCTTGGATTTGTGGAAATGTAAGTACCCCAAAACTTTGGTTATTGGACCCCAGATTTGAGAGACTCGTTAACAGGGCGAAGCTCCAAATTTGAAAGGGAGTGCTTACTCAGATTGAAGGCTCGAAAAAAGGAAGTGTCTTCCCAGTTTGGGGATCCTAGGAAAGGGGGTACATCCTCAGTTTGAGGGGGCTTTGGAAATTGAGATAAAAACCCCTGGGCTGGAGCTTAAGAAAGGGGTGACCCACACGCATTTTCAAACCTAGAGGAAGGGGACACTCCCGTAGTCGGGGGCTTGAGAAAGGGGTGTGCTCCCCAGAATAGGATAAAAGAGTCAATTTTCAAAAACGCATTCCCAAAAATAAAAAAGGCAATAGCAAAGGCTGGTGGTGGAGGTCTCGGGGCCACAAAAGCTCAGGCTCTGCCCCTGGCGCTTACCACCCACCACACCACCACACCACCACCACCACCACCACCAACACGGCCCGCTCCGCGCCCCAGGCCCGCACCCCGCGGCCCAGCCCCCTCGGGCGGCGCTGATTGGCTTAGGCTGCCATCACTCCCGCGGGCAGCCTTGGGGATTGGGCGCCGCTCGCACGCCCGCCACGCTCTCAGCAGCGGTCCCCGGGCCTCCCTCCGGGCTGGGCGAGACGGGCCAGGCGGGGAGCAGGGCCGGGCAGGGGACCAGAGTAGCGGTGGCGTCCGTCACCGTCCCCGCCCGCACGGCACGCGCCGGCGCGGGCCCGCCCGGACCGGCTTCGACCAGCCGGCTTCGCCTCGCCGTGCCTCACCGCGAGCTCACCTCACAGCCCCGCTCCGGCTGCGCCGCTTCAGGACCAACCGACAGAAGGACTCTGCGTGCTGCGCACCACGTGATCCTAGGGACGCGCCCAGCGTATACCCCGCCCCCACACATACGCACCATCGCCACCACCAAGTGACGCAGACCCCAGCTGCGCCGCCCTCGGCCCCGCCCAACCTGATCACCATGACGACGGCTCGGCGGGCCACGCCCACTACACTAACGCGCGGGAACCCGGCCAGCGCCCTGATCCCAAGCTCGAAGTCCCCACACACCCGTAACCACTGAGATCGCACGAAGCCCAGAGCTGGAGACTATCCATCACCGGTTAATTTTGCCTCCTCAATGCATCTTAAAGCCTTCCACTTCTCTCCATTCCAATACAAACACCCAGTCTAGGGCACCATCACATCTCTCCTGGATGATGGTGGTCCCTTCAGCCCCATTACTCTTCCCCCTTCTAATCCAATCTTAACACACAGTGGAAGCTTTCAAAACGCAAATATAATCACAGGCATCCTCTGCTCGAGGCCTGTTTCCCACTGTTCTTCAGATACAGATCAGTGGGGTCTTCACTGGAAGCCTATCTACCAGGCTCTTGAAAGTCTGAGCCTAACCTGCCACTCATTCTTACACATCCAGCTTCCCTCCTTCTCAGCCACTTTCAAGTCTCCAAACAATCCAGGTTCCTTCCCACCTCAAGGCCTTTGTACTATTCCTCCTTCACTTTGCCTCATTAACTCCTAGGAAAGGATTCCCATAGCTGGTACTGAGATGTGTTTTGCCTCCAGAGACCAAGATCAGAGTTGCAGCTACCCCAGAATGTTCCAGGATGTTTTCCCAATGGGATTTGGGAAGTCCCAAGGGAAAATGCTACACATTTGTCATTTATAAGAGCAATAACAACTTTATTGTACATTGGAGAGCGGACGGAACAGCCAGATTGCACTTCTTTTTTTAAAAATATATTTTATTGATTTTTTAGAGAGAGGAAGGGAGAGGGACAGAGAGCTAGAAACATCTATGAGAGAGAAACATCAACCAGCCACCTCCTGCACACACCCCCACCGGGGATGTGCCCGCAACCAATGTACATGCCCTTGACCGGAATCGAACCCATCGGGACCCCTCAGTCCACAGACCGACGCTCTATCCACTGAGCCAAACCGGTTTTGGCATAGATTGCACTTCTTAAAATGTAAATATAATCATGGCACTGCCCTGACTAAAACAACCAATCAATCTCTTCATCTGCATCCTCCACCCTTGTTCATCCTCTAGCCACACTGCACTGACTTTCTGTCAGTTTCTTTTTTAAAAATATGATTTTATTGATTTGAGAGAAAGATAGAAACATTGATGATCGAGAAACATGGATGGGCTGCCTCCTGCACTCCCGCTACTGGGGATGGAGCCCTCAACCCGGGGAATGTGCCCTCACTTGGAATTCAACCAGCGACCTCCTGGTGCATGGGTGGACTGCTCAACCTCTGAACCACACCCGCAGGGCCTCGGTCAGTTTCTATGGCTCTTTCCAAGCTCTCTCTAGCTGCTGGGCCATTAAATAGGCTGTTGCTTTTTGCAAAGCTGACTCCATCATGAAGGTCTCAGTTCATCTCAGTGAGATCCTCTTTGACTGCATTATCTACAAGTGCTTCTCTCTACCACATGCCTCCCCATGGCAATTACTGTCTACCTTATCACTTCAGTTTTCAACAGAGCACAACACAATTTGTTATTATTTCACTTGTCTATTCTCTTGATCATATTTGTCTATTTCCTAAATTTAAATTAGCGACTATCTTGTACCTTCCGAACTGTCAGAACCTGACAAATAATAGATACTCTGTGTGTATATGAGGAAGGGATGAAAGGAAAGAGAATAATGTTGGAAAAAAATGGTTCTTCTTTATGACCTGAGTTCATAGGAGAGGTGCTCTTCATATCAGGACTGGAGAGTGAAGAGGATATTACCACAGCTGAAGTAGGACAGAGGGCAGTGCTCGGGAAGAGGTCCTGGGAAACCAGGGACAGAAGCCTCAATTGTGCTTATTTCCACAGTACATATACAAAAATTGTAACATGCAGAGATGCTAAGTAATCAAATACAGGGGAAAAGGACCTTCCCAGGATTTGCTGGTTTCCATTTATTAACATGAAGTTGCTCAACTGTGGTAATATATACAGAATTTTTTTGCCCCACAACCACGGTACTGCCAAGAATCCCAAACTCCATAGCCCCATATAAATATAGCATGTTTCTTCACTTATTCAACCTGCATGTATTGAGAAGGGTTGAACTTGGCACCAAAGCTAAAGAGCAGAATGGCATTTAGTTTCTGTTTTCAAGGAGCTTACAGCCTGGTAAAGAAATTGTCACAATTTGTAAGTTAAAATTCTTTTTGTCTGTTGCAAACACAAGAAAAACAGAAATATTATAAAGAAGTATGTTCTTGGGCCCCAGAGCATCAATAAGAGAGCAGGGAAACAATTGGGCTAAGTCTTGGCCAGGAGCCACTATTGATTGGTCAATCTCAGGTCACATGTATTATAGTCTTGGCCAAGCATTTGAGTTTGACATGCTTAGTCTAGGCTCCCAGGGAAAGAAGAGTAATCTGCTCCTTAGGATATCCCCACAAAGGGCAACTGAGGGGAAAACTGATACTGGCTGAGCAAAAATAAATACAGATATGAATAAAGTACCTATAAGCTCTTTCTGATTTAAAACCCTACAGAAACCTGGCTTGCTAACTTCTTTTTATTAAATTTATTGGGCTGACATTGGTTAATATGATCATATAGGTTTCAGATGTAGGTTTCTATGTTACAAGATCTGTGTATTGCACTGTGTGCCCACCACCCAAAGTCAAATCTTCTCCCATCACCATATATTAGGACCCCCTTCAACCCTCCACCCCTTCCCTCACTAACTTCTAAACTGGACAGTCACTGACTGCTAGCTAGCCACAGAACTCCAGTTTGCAACGTTCTGATGTTAACCCTCCTAAGCCAGTTTGGCTCCGTGGATAGAGTGTTGGGCTACGGAAGGGTCCCGGGTTCCTTTCTGGTCAAGGGCACATAACGGGGTTGCTTGCAGGCTCCTCCCAGGCCCGGGCCCTGGTCAGGGACATGCAAGAGGCAATCAATCAATGTGTTTCTCTCACATCGATATTTCTCTCTGTCTTTCCCTCGCTCTTCCACTCTCTCTAAAAATCAATGGAAAAATATCCTTGAGTGAGGATTTTTAAAAAATAACAAAATAAAACAAAGCCCAGGTCTTACCACTGCCTACTTAGCAGCATTCACCTTTCTGCTTTAAGATCCTCCCCAGCATCTCACTAGTAGTTGGTCTTCAAATTCCCAATTCTTTACTAGTACAGGATAGGTCAGTGATGGCGAACCTATGACACGCGTGTCAGCACTGACACGCGTAGCCATTTCTGATGACACGCGGCCACATGCCGAGGATGAAACATTTGCTACTCCCGAGGATGAAACACTTGCGAAATAATGTCTTTTCCTCAAAGTGACACACTACCCGAGTTATGCTCAGTTTTTTGGCGAAGTTTGACACACCAAGCTCAAAAGGTTGCCCATCACTGGGATAGGTATTCAACTAATAGTTGTGATTGAATGAATGAGTGAAATATTGGCTGTATAGCAGCCTCAACTCCAAAGAGTAGAATATCTTGCTATCTAACAATTTCAGAACTATGGTCCAAACCCATAAAAAGATAGCTCCACAATGATGCCCTGCATACACCAAGGTATACAGTAGCAAAACAGGCATTCAATGCCTGCAAGGAAAAGTTTTTTCTCTCCTTAAGCATCACTGTTCTTCATCTCTACAATGGGCTATCTATCCTCACTCATAGAATTGTCACATTTAAGTTAAATAACATATGAGAAAGTGTATTGTAAACTGTAAAGTTCTGTATAAGTAATTCTTGGTTGCTTTCTTACTAGATTTGTTGTCTAGGGTGTTCAAAAGGTCCCTAGCTAAAGAGAAACAAAACTAAAGACCTAACATGAGATAGGATATTCAATTAGAAAAGTGATCTTTCTCAGCTTCTACCCAGAAAACCTTTATACTCTGTCCTTATGTAACCCCAAGGCATTTACAATGACTTAAGGGAGAGGAGGAAAACTAAAACAGAAAAGCAAGTCTCTTAGCTATGACCTGAAGACTCCATGTACTCAGAGTATCATCACGTTTGAGCATGTCAGTCTTCAAAGCAGGAACTGGGGTATGATATCTGCAGAACCAAGCTGAGTATGAGAACTCAGGAAGCCGGAAACCACAGTCACAGCAGCATCTTAAGAGGTCCAAGAATTTCCACAAGGTGCCGGGGACCCAAGGGAAGCAGGTTGAGTCTTGGCCTGGCCTGAGATCTTCCAGTCTGGGCCTGATGGAAAGTCCTTAGCTCCCAAAGACTTGTTACTCTTCAAGTGAGGGGGAGGAGAATTAAGCAGGAATTCCAATATATTTTCAGCATTTTGAAAGATTATAAGGAAGGAAGGAAAAGAGGAGAGAAGGGCATTTTTTATTCTTGTCCTACCCACTAAAAAGAGGGATAAACCCACCTGGCAGGGATTATGTCCTGTGGAGTCCCAGTACCTAGAACTATTCCCTGTAAATTAAGCATATTTAATACATGTTTCTTGTGGGTTAAAACTCCTGCCAGATGGGAGATAAAGAGAAAGGGAAAGGAGTTTAGCCCCAGGGACTAAGGAAATGGAGGTTATAAAGAAGTTGATTAGCTCTGGCTGGTTTGGCTCGGTGGAGAGAGCGTCAGCCTGCGGACTGAAGGGCCCTGGGTTCGATTCTGGTCAAGGGCACATGCCTGGTTTTCGGGCTTGATCCCCAGTGGGGGATGTGCAGGAGGCAGCCGATCGGTGATTCTCTCTCATCACTGATGTTTCTATCTCTCTCTCCCTCTCCCTTCCTCTCTGAAATCAATAAAAACATTTTTTAAAAAAAGAAGTTGATTGAACAGTCTTTAGCCCTGGCCCCTGTGGCTCAGAAGGTTGGGCATCTCCCCATGCATGGGGGGGGGGGGGGTTGCTGGTTTGATTCTGGTCTGGGCACATGCCCGGGTTGCTGGCTGAGCCATACAAGAGGCAGCTGATTGATGTTTCTCTCTCACATCAATGTTTCACTCTCTCCGTCTCCCTTCCTCTCTCTCTAAAAATAAATAATTTTAAAAATAATAAACAGTCTCTAAACCTGCTGGTACTCCACTTTACTCCCCAAACAGCTTATAATTTAATTTTATATAGTTAATGCTGTTACACAGTTCACCTACCAGAAAATTTATAAAAGATATACAATACAAAGTCTCCCTCAAATTCTGGTCCCTCATTGATCCTGTTTCCATTGGTAACCACAACTCTTACTTTCTTATGAATCCTTTAAGGATATCTTTATGCATATTTAAGCAAATTTCAATACAATTTCAAATATATTTTGATCTTTTGTTAGGTAGAAAGTTAGACATGAGCAGCTGTGGTGGGGCCTGCCATGGGATCCTGAACAGGGGTCAGACATTGCCTTCAGGCCACCTCTCCATGGGCAGCCCAGCAGACCACCAGCAGGCTGCCAGCAGGCAGGTTCAGCTCCAGTTCTTGGCGCAAGCTCAGAGGAAAACAACATGACCTTAATGCTAATACGACCTAACTAGGGCCCTGGACTAGTTATAATAAAATTTGCATTTTGTTTTTGGTGCCCCCTCCCCCCATGAATTTTTCTGTATACATTATGGCTAAGGGCCTGCCCAGAAGAAATATGGTTTCTGTCAGTCATCCCTGAAAGCAAATGAAAGTCTCCACCCCGTTAAACTCTGGTCTCTCTCTCTCTCTCTCTCTCTCTCTCTCTCTCTCTCTTTCTCTCTCTCTCTTTTTCCTTCTCTCCAAAGAGCAAGCCAGTGCCATTCCCTTTCCCCTTCCCTTCCCCCACAGAGACTTATCCCCCAACCTCTAAGGGACCCCATGAGACATGCAACCCGGGGAGAAACCGGCAGCTGCAGCTCCTTCCAGGCTAACCCCCTGAACCTGTCTCCAAGGCCCCCTTTTCTTTCCACCACAAGCCTTAGGGTCAGATCGCTGACTTTTCAGAGACAAGATAAGGAAATAAAAGTTATATTTATATTCCCTATAGGTTTCCCAAATTTTCCTTTTACTCCTACCTTTGCCTGTCTCCCCTTCCTAGTCTACTTTAAAATGTATCCCTTTTGGAAAAAAATAATAAGGATAATACTGAACATTCACTGTTTGCCAGGCATTGTGCTAAATACTTCACATGAACTATTTTAATATTTACAATAACCCTTGAAGAGTGCTCCTATTTATTTTCATCATCTTGCACTTGAAGATATGGAGGCCCAGAGGAGTTAAGTTGCTTGTCTACAGTCACATTGTTAAGAATAATTTAAGCACAGTTTACTCCAGATCTTATGCTTATTAATCGTAACCTAACAAAATTCTCAGAAGAGCTTCCTCTATTTCCTTGACCCTACTTCCTCCAATCTGGCCTATTTGTCAAACTATTCAAGTTACAATTCTAACAAAACAGTAATTATAAACAAAGTGATCCTTCTAAAACATGTCAGATTATCTACTCCTCTACATAAGCCACCCAAATTTGTCCTCTCTCTAACTAAAAGCAAATCCAAAATCTTTTTTAAAAATGTATTTTTATTGATTTCAGAGAGGAAAAGAGAGGGAGAGATAGCAACATCAATGATTAGAGAGAATCATTGATCAGCTGCCTCCTGCACACCCCACACTGGGGATCAAGCCCACAACCCAGGCATGTGCCCTGACTGGGAATTCAACTATGACCTTCTGGTTCATATGTAGGTCAATGCTCAATCACTGAGACATGCCAGTCTGGCACAAATCCAAAATCTTTACCTTCAGGCCCTTCTTGATCGGCCTCTATGTTCCCCAGCTCCCTGAGCTCAAATTCTCTTATTTTTGCTTTGCTCACTCTAGCTGCATGGGATTCCTTGCTTTTCCTTAAGCACACTAAGCACACTTCTACCTAGGGTTTTATACTTGCTGTTCCCTCTGGCTGAAAGATCTAGCCCTAGAGACCCATAAGAACGACCACTTTATTTCCTTCTGGTTTCTTTTCAATAACCATTTTATAATAGAGGCTCTCCCTGCCACCCTAAATAAAAGTATCCTGTCCTTCTCTATCTCCCTTATCCTCATTTATTTTTCTTCAGAGCATTTATCACAACCTAATGTATTAAATAACTTTTTGTTAATAATCTGTTTTATATCCTGTTTTAAGAATTTAAAATGCTTAAGGCAGGGATTTTATTTTGTTTACTGCTATATCCCCAGTGCATGGAATGATATCTAGCATGAAATAAGAGCTTAATATTTTACATGAATGATAACATCAAGCAATATTTTTGAAGTGCTTCCATTATGCCAGGCACTCTAAGTATTTTACATATTTATTTTCTCAATTAATCTCTATAATAAACTTGTGAGATTTAACAACTTTTTAATGTGATGTCCAACACTTTGTAGTGGTCTATGAACACCTTGCTCTCCGAGAAAAAATAAAAGGTTGATTTGTAGCATTTGCAGATTATCTGTGGTGTGAATACTCTGTGGCTGATTTCAAACTATCTATGTGAGATCAATGGGCTCACAAATTCCTGGACACTTAAAATCAGTTTATGAGCTGGTTTGAGCCCACTTCAGTACGCACCACAGCTATGGTTCTTAGCAGAGCGTAGAAAACCTTTAATAAGTTAGTCCTATCTATCTTTCCAATGGAATCCCCTCTAACGCTCCAACTCACCCACGCAGAATTCCTGTCTGTGTGAGAACATGCTCCGCTTGTTTATACTCAATTATCACCGGGCAATGTGCTCTATTTCTGAGAAGTTCTTTCTCATCTTTCTTTAGGCCTATTGATCCATCTCCAAAGCAACCCCAACCAATTCAACAAATGGTTGTTAAGCAATCAGCACATTCCAGGCAGCATACTAGGAACTGGGGAATAGAGATAAAAGAGAAGCAGTAGGAATTCTCAGAGTAGCTCACAGCCTGGTGGTAGTGAAGGCAAATGTCTAAGAAATGAAGTTGAATTACAGTCTAACAAGAGCAATAATAAGGAATTGGTTGAGTCAAATAAGGGTGGGGAGGACAAAGGCCTGCTTCCTATAGTTAGTAAAACAAATATTTTTAAGGACAGACATTTTCTAAGCAGGAACATAACAGACAATTTGAGACTTCTGAGACAGATTAAGAAAGTGGGGTAAAACAAATGATAAGGCTTCTTGAACTCCCCAAACCCTCAGTAGGAAACTCTATTACACTCCATTATAGCAGAATCTCTAGTGAGCAAGTTGTGAAAATCAATGAGTATATCACAAACACAGGTAGAAATACAACAATCAGTTCCATGTTTTGAGAAATGTTTGCCAACATTTTATAACTGTTGGTTATCAGTAAATTATGGCCAACAAACTGGGCAATTTGTTGATAGATTAAAGAATGTCACAGAACTTGATAGACCTATTTCACTCAATATAAAATAGGAAAATGAAGCAAAAAAATCATTGGATATTACAAAGCAATGTTGGTGAGAAGTGGAGAAAAATACACATGATAAGTATATAAATATAATAAAATAAAATTAACACTGTCAGCCACCCATTTATGTGCTTTACTTGAATTAATTCATTAAACTTTTGCCACAATTTTATAAATTATGTCAACTTATAATAGGACTATTATTATCCCACACAGATATTTCAGATGGGAAAACAGAGACTTAAGAGACTAAATAACTCACTCAGTGTCACAGACATACAGTCGAATACTGGAGCCAGCTTGTACTGGCTTGCAAGAGCTGGTTATTAAATATTCAGCATTTAGTTGGTTGCTTAAAATAGGCCATAATGGGAGTGTGGGACTATTTACACTATGGATATTGGCAAACACTATACATCAGACCTTTTTTTTTTGGAGAGCAAGTTTATCAGCACACCATGGTAGTCGGATTGGGGCTCTGTAGATATTCCAACCCTGGGACTATAAAAATGGTGGGAGATGGACAATGAAATAAATAAATAATATATAATATTTAAAATGATGACAAGTGCTATTGAGAAAAAGTATCAAAGGAGAGCGAAGGAGTTTCAGTGTAATTGTGGGCATCTGGGTGTGATTTCGCATATGATTATGAAAACAAAAACCTATAGGACTTAAGAAAGACATTAAGAATTAACTAGAGGAATAATCTTGTCTGAGAGTAATGGAAAAACACACACATAGAAAGTAGCATTTGAACTGGACCTTGTAGAGTAAACATTAGATTCTTATATATCAGTCAAGGTTATGTAAGGAGGTAGAAATCACATGTTATTTAAAGTGGGAGAATTTAATATAATGGATTATTAACTGCGTAACTGAAGAAGAGTAGAAATTGAAGGTATGGAAGTAGTAATTGTAGGAACAGCTACCACCCCAAGGTGAAGAAACAAAGGAATGAAGTTGAAATTATTAAAACACAGAAACTTAAAGGAGCGGTCAAACAGAGCTGAAACTCAGACCTCTGAAAAGGAGGTGCTGCTTGGAGGGTGCTGTGTCTCAGGACTCAGAGGAAGGGCCCCATGTGTTTGGGGCCTGGACCTGTGGGTAGGGGACACTGGACAGTTTGATGCTGGTGTCTCTGAAGAAGGAGTAATGAGATGGGTTCTGTAAGTGTTGGGAAACCATAAACTGATTCAGCTGCTGTAATGGGAAGACACTGCCTCTGCCAGAATTAAGAAGTTTTGCTGATAGAAACAGGAAGCTAACAGGAAGGAAACGTCCATCCCTCCTTCTCCTGTCCTGCAGTGCCCCTCTAGTATTCTCTATTGGCATAGCTTAACAGAGAGCCAGTTTGCAAGGAGAAACATTGTTTGCAAAGTCCCAAACCCCAAATCGTAAAGCAGAAGAGTGGATTTGGAACTGAGACAATACGTAATAAGAGTCACCTTACCCAGTTTTAGAAGGCTCTGCATGGTCTGCCTCTTCATAAGTTTCTTTGCTACAGCCACACAGCCTTCTGCCAGGTCTTTTAAGACACCATGCTTCCTCTTGCTACAAAGCCTTTAGCATATACTATTCCTTGACTGTGATGTTCTTAACTTTTTATTTATTTATTTTTACAGAATTGGTCTGGTGTTTTTTTGTTTAATATATATTTTTATTGATTTCAGAGAGGAAGGGAGAGGGAAAGAGAGAAACATCAATGATGAGAGAGAATTATTGATTGGCTACCTCCTGCACACCTCCCACTAGAGATCAAACCCAAAATCCAGGCATGTGTCCTTGACCTGAATCAAAACTGGGACCCTTCAGTCTGCAGGCTGACGCTCTATCCACTGAGCCAAACCAGCTGGGGCTGTTCTTCACTTCTTTTTTACTTTCTTTTTTTTTCCTGTTCTTCACTTTTTAAATGCTATACCTCATGCCAAATCTCCCCGTTATATGCTTAAATAACACCATTAACCTCTTTTATACCACTTGTCATAGTTGTACATCTTCATTTATTGATATGGCCTTTTTTCCCCTAAAATATATTTTTTATTTATTTATTTTAAATATATATTTTTATTGACTTCAGAGAGAAAAGGAGAGGGAGAGAGAAAGAAACATCAATGATGAGAGAGAATAATTGATTGGCTGCCTTCTGCACGTTCCCCACTGGGAATTGAGTCTGCAACCTGGCGTGTGCCCTGACCGGGAATCAAACCATGACTTTTGGTCAATACTCAACCCCGGAGCCATGCCAGCCGGGCCGTATTTTATCCTTTTGGAAGCTATTATGAATGGGATTGTTTTTCTAGTTTATATGGTCTTTTGATTAATACTTGCCTAAACTCTAGGAGGGCTGGGTTTTTTTTTAAATTTTTTTATTGATTTCAGAGAGTAAGGGAGAAGGAAAGATAGAAACATCAATTATGAGACCTAACCGGTTTGGCTCAGTGGATAGAGCTTCGGCCTGCGCACTCAAGGGTCCCAGGTTCAATTCCGGTCAAGGGCATGTACCTTGGTTGCGGGCACATCCCCAGTAGGGAGTGTGCAGGAGGCAGCTGATGGATGGTTCTCTCTCATCAATGTTTCTAACTCTCTAACCTCTCCCTTCCTCTCTGTAAAAAAATCAATAAAAAATATATTTTAAAAAAATAAAGAAACATCAATGATGAGAGAGAATCATTGGTTGGCTGCCTCCTGCATGCCCTCCCAACTGAGGATCGAACCTGCAAACTGGGCATGTGCCCTTGACCGGAATTGAACCTGGGACCCTTCAGTCTGCAGCCTGATGCTCTATCCACTGAGCCAAACTGGCTAGGTCCAGGAAGGCTGTTTTTATATCCCATTGTTTGCTTTCTCAGTGCCTAGTTTAATGGCTGCCATATAGTATAAATTCAATTTGCATTGATTTAAAGAATTATTTCAGTAACTTGAAAATAGGGATTGAAGTCATGACATGAAAAGAGATATATATTAGAAAGCAGAAATTTGGGACTTCTCATTTCATCTTGCTCTAGTTTCCGAAAATCCCTTGTTTCTTTTTTTTTTTTTCCTTGAGGTAAAATTTACATAACATAAAATAAAATTAATCATGCCAAGGTGTACAATTTTTGGTGTTTACTACATTCACAATATTGTGCAACCTTCACCACTATGTAGTTCCAGAACATTTTCATCACCCCAAAAGAAAATCTCATACCCATTAAGTAACTAACTCCCCCAACCCCTTGGCAACCACTAGTCTGCTTTCTGTCTCTTTGAGAGTACTTAATTTGAATGTTTCATGTAAATAGAATTATATGGTATGTAACCTTTTGTGTCTGGTTTGTTTCACTTATCATGTTTTCCAAGTTCATCTACTTTGTAGCATATATCAGTACTTCATTCCTTTTTATGGCTGAGTAATATTCCATTGCATGGACATACCACTTCAGTTTACTCATTCAGAAATTAATGGATATTTAGGTGTGCTCTAAATATTTTTGGGTCTCTTGAATAGTGCTGCTATGAACATTCATGTATAAGTATTGGTTTGACCCATGCTTTCAATTCTTTTGTCTACACCTAGAAATGGAATTGCTAGGTCATACAGTAATTCTATATTTAACTTTTTTTAAAAAATATTTTTATTGATTTCAGAGAGGAAGGGAGGGGAGAGAGAGATAGAAACAGCAATGATGAGAGAGAATCATTGATTGGCTGCCTCCTGCATGCCCCACATTGGGGATCGAGCCTGCAACCCCAGGCATGTGCCCTGACCAGGAATTGAACGGTGATGTCTTGGTTCATAGGTCAACGCTCAACTACTGAGCTACCTCAGTTGGGCTATATTTAACTTTTAAAAAAATATATTTGTATTGAGTTCTTTCTTTACAAATACAAAAATGTATTTGTATTTGTAAAGAAAGAGAGAAAGATCAATGATGAGAGGGATTCACCCATCACCTGCATCCCGCACGCCCCCCACTGGGGACCAAGCCTGCAACCCCGGCATGTGCCCTTGGCCAGAATCGAACCCGGGACCCTTCAGTCTGCAGGCCAACGCTCTATCCACTGAGCAAAACCAGGCAGGGCCTATATTTAACTTTAAAAATAATACGTTTTTATTAATTTTAGAGAGTGAGGGAGAGGGATAAAGGGATAGAAACATCAATGATGAGAGTGAATCATTAATGAGCCACGTCCTGCACAAGTCCACTAATGTGGATGGAGCCTGCAACCCAGGCATGTGCCATGACAATGGAATATATGCAGTATGAACGTGACTTGTATGCAGTGGTTGTAAAATAAATTAGATGTTGGCAAGAATGTGGAAAATGTGGAAGCCTCAGACATTGCCAGTTCATGTAAAATGGTGCAGCAGTTAGGCAGTTTCTCAAAAAGTGAAATATAGAGCCCAGCTGGTGTGGCACAATGGTTGAACATAGACCCATGAACCAAGAGGTTGCTGGTTCCATTCCCCCATCAGGGCACATGCCCGGGTTGTGGGCTCAATCCCCAGTAGAGGGTGTGCAGGAGGCAGCAGAGCAATGATTCTCTCTCATCATTGATGTTTCTATCTCTCTCTCCCTCTTCCTTTCTTTCTGAAATAAATAAAAGTATATATATATATATATATGTGTATGTATGTGTGTGTGTGTGTGTGTATATACTGTATATATATTTAAAGAAAATGATTTGTAAACTGTGAAGTGCTATATGCTATTATTAATATGGTGTTCAAGGCGAGTTCATGCATAATCTTAATACAATACAAAACACTTAACTTTTATTCCTTCAGCTATTCTGTAACTAAACTGTAAACTCTTAAAGGAAAGGAACTGTGTTTTATTGTTTTGTTTTGTTTTTTGTTGTTAATCCTCAGCCAAGGATATTTCTTTTCCATTGGATTTTAGAGAGAGAGAAGTGGAGAGAGGGAGGGAGAGAGAAACATCAATGTGAGAGAGACACATCAATTGGTTGTCTCCTACACAAGCCCCACTGGGGTTGGGGGTCAAACCTGCAACCCAGATACTTGCCCTTGACCAGGAATCGAACCCTGGACCCTTCAATGAGCAGGCTCTAACCACATAGTAATTTTGTACTCACAAATTGTCCTGCAGAGAGCTACAAATTCTAAAGGCACTAAATACTTATTGAATGAATCAGTATTTGGCACATTTCACTGATAAAACTCTAAAAGAGTGTTCTAAATTATAAGTTACTAGAGGCCTGGTGCATGACATTAGTGCACTGGGGCTGGGTCCCTCAGCTTGGCCTGTGCCTTCTCACAGTCAGAGACTCCTTAGGGCATGTCTGCCAAGGGGTCCTTAGCACTGCTGTGGAGGCAGGAAAGGCTCCCGTCACAGCCCCTAAGTTCCTCAGCTGTGAGCCCAGCTTCTGGCGGAGTGGCGCTCCCCCTGTGGGAGCACACTGACCACCAGGGGGCAGCTCCTGCTTTGAGCGTCTGCCCCCTGATGGTCAGTGCACATCATAGTGATCGGTCATTTCATTGTTAGATCAATCGATTTGCATATTAGCCTTTTATTATAGAGCATAATGTATTAATTATTTTTCATTTTATTTTTATTCTAAAAGTGTTTGGGGGCAATATTTTTGCCCATGGGATGAACAAATGGATTATATTATCACTTTAATCATGAGCACCCCTTAATTTCCTTAAATCAGAAACATTTCACTTTTTCAAACAAAGATTAAACTGTGCCCCCCCCCCAAAAAAAAAATCAATTGTTGCTTCCTTATATCATTCACATAGGCTCTAAAGAAACTGTACCTTGCTTGCCCTGGCCAGGTCTCAGTTGGTTAGAGCGTTGTCTTTTTTTTTTTTTTACCTATCAATAGTAACTTTATTTTTATTTATTTTATTTTTTTTAAATTTCTTTATTGATTAAGGTGTCACATATTTGTCCTCATCCCCCCATTCCCATCCCACACCTCTCCCCACGGATGCCCCAACCCCCTGTTGAACTTAACCGTTGGATAGGCTCATATGCATGCACACAAGTCCTTTGGTTGATCTCTCCCCCCTCCCCCCAACCTCCCCTATCCTCCCTCTGAGGCCCGATAGTCCGATCGATGCCTCCTTGTTTCTGGTTCTGTTCTTGTTCCTCAGTCTATGTTGTTCATCATTTCCCCTAGATGAGCGAGATCATGTGTCACTAGAGATATAAGAACTGAATGTGAGATGAGCAATAATAGTTATGCTGACAGGCAAATGAATCAGTCTGTAGTGAGTTTCTTTCTGGACCAACAGTTCTTTAGAGACCCAATTTCAATGTCCACCAGTTCCTTATGTGTACATGTCAGCACTGACCCCTCAGCTCTGGATGGTGGACAAATGGTGGTAACGGAGGTCCGACTCCCTCTGGTTTGGTCTCGGCTGGACCCAGGGGCACGGCTTCACCCGGATTCAGGGGCACGTGGCCTCACCCAGACCCAGGGGCGCGTGGCCAGAGCGTTGTCTTGATACACTAAAGTTGCAGGTTGGATCCCCAGCAAAGGCACAGAATCAACCAATGAATGCAACAAATTGGTGTTTCTCTCTCTTTCCCTCTCAAATCAATCAATAAAAATAAATTAAAAAAATAAAAAAGAACTGTATCATGAGTTCGACAAACATGATTTTTTTATGGTGATCCAAGCAAGTTATTATGAGAGTTGCAGCCCATGGTATCAATTTCAAATAAGTAGCTAGTGATGTACCCTGGAAATAGTTCCTCTTCTTTTAAGGACTAACCTTTCATCCTGGCTGGTTTGGCTCAGTGCATTGAGACTCAACCTAAGGACTAAAGGGTCCCAGGTTCGATTCTGCTTAAGGGCACATGCCTGAGTTCCGCCCGATCCCCAGTAGGGGGTGTGCAGGAGGCAGCCGATCAATGATTCTCTCTCATCATTGATGTTTCTCTCTCTCCCTCTTCCTTCCTCTCTGAAATCAATACAAATATATATTTTTTAAAAAGGACTAACCTTTCACAATTTTATGCAAATTCCTTTGGGTTATGTCACTACAATGCTTTTGATATTCTGGCCAGAACAAACAAGTATTTGAAACAAATGCCAAATTCCCTCATTAGTAGATGGATTAGAAAACCAAGTACTAAAGTAGGAAATGATCATTTCATCTACCCAAATCTGGCAAAAATCATATGGGTGGCAAAATTAATTCCATCTCTATGAAATGGGCTTGAGTTTCTCATATAATGACTTAGGGGGGGAAAAGTTTCATTCTGCCCATCAATGATTTGAGAAGAATTGTTGAAGTCTATCAGGTAGACTGTGCTACCATAGTCTTTTTAAAAAAGATATGTTTTAGAGAAAGGAAGGGAAAGGATGAGAGAGAGAAACATCGATGTGAGAAACATTGATCGGCTACAAACTGGACATGTGACCTGACCAGAAATCAGACAGGCGATTTCTCCCTGGCTGGTTTGGTCAGTGAATAGAGCATTGGCCTTTGGACTGAAGAGTTCTGGGTTCGACTCCAGTCTTAAGGTGTGTACCTTGGTTGCAGGCTTGATCCCTGCGCCTGGTCAAGATGCGTGCAGGACTCATGTTGATGTTTCTCTCTCTGTCTCTCCCATTCCCTTCCACTCTCTAAAAATCAATGGGAAGATATCCTTGGGGTGAGGGTTAACAAAAAGAAAAAGAAAAAAAAAAAGAAAGGGCTATCTTTATGCTGTGATATTTGCACAATTAACAAGTCACGATACTGGAATTAAAGGGGAAAAAGATTAGCTGACCTTTTCTAACATATTATGCTTCTGTAATGATTTTCAACACTTAAAAATTAGAAGATTGGAATTTTCAGGAAAAGGAATAGGGGAACATTACTAACTATGCAAAATCTATTAACCCTCTAAGAGAAACACTGTATGCAAAGTTAACTCAAAATGGAAAGCCTCTTTGCACCTACATTTCCTCCAAATAATTTGTTTAGCAATAACAAGTTAATTTTTTTGAGAATTAAATATTTGCCAGACATGTTACAGACATTATCTCATTTAATCCTCACTTCACTACCAGGCATTCATTCATTCATTCCTTTATTGAGTGTTCACCTGGCTGGGCACATGGCTGAACGCTGAGAATTCAGTAGTCAGCATTATTGGCCAGGTCGTCTCAAGCTTAGCCTCCTAATTATATTACCCTCTTCCCCATAGGAGAAAATGGAGGATAGGCTCTCAGGTAAATTTATTTGTCCAAGGTCACACAGTATTGGAGCAGCTACAGAACCAAGGTATCTCATTTCAAATCTTTGCCCTCAATCATTAAGCAGTTAGTAGACTTTTATAAATTTTTTTTATTGTATGTCATCTTCCTAATTTTTTTCAAACATTTCCCTCTCTCTGTTCCCTTGTTTTTTTTCCCCCCAGTATTGACCAAAGAACAAGTGGTGAATTTATACTCTTAACTGCCAGGCATTTGGGAGACTTCAGGGGTGAGGAGCCAAGACCCAGGAGTATGGGGGACAGACATTTTGGAAGAAACAATAACACATACACAAGGCAGATCCTCTGCCCAGGGAAACAGATTGTTTTTTTGTGTGTTTTTCCCCCCACCTCTTTGCCTTTCTCTACTGCTTCCAAGACGGTTTTGAAGCTGGACAGCTGAGACAGAGAGCCCAGTCCACCAGCTCCCAAAGTCCGGGACATCTAATTTTTATTCTACAGCCCTTCCCTCTCTACCCCTGCACGGTCTCTTCCTGCATTCTCTGTTACGTGGTTTTCACTTCTTCACCCTTGGTGGATAACCTACATGACTATTTTAGTTTTACACTATCGCCATATGGACTAGGCTGCCTGATGGCGGGCGACCTTGACAGACATCTGGGTGGGAGGTCCAGGGGAGGGTGGGGCGGTTGGCTCCGAGGATAAAACCTTCAGATAGCTGTAAGGAGGCGCCACGAGGAAGTGGCGACAACGGAGTTCCACTCAGCGTTGAGTTTTCTAAAAGATTGACAGCAATTGTACCAACTGCCTTTGCTCTAGCAACTTGCGCGGTCCCGCGAGATACAGACGCTAAACCAGAGGGAGGAGTCAAAGGCGCCTCTCGGAAAGGGGGGATGGGACTATCTATGGCGCAATCATTGCGCGAGATTGGGCCGTGGTCGCCATTCTTAGATCTCGCGATATTTCGGCCTATGCAGTCTGGAAAGAGTGGAGCTTCTCGCGAGAGCCCGTGCCGAGTGCTCTGGAGGCCCCGTGTGTTTGTGTGTATATGCGTGTTAGTGAATGTGAGTACGGGGAAGCAGCGGCCGCCATTTCAGAGAGTCTGCAGACGCCGTCGCAGGGTTGAATCCTGAGCTGCCGAAGTCTCCGTCCTGCACTCCCGCGCGGGCTTCTCTAATCCCATTGTTTCTTTTAGATTCGCTCGGGCCTATCCGCCCTCGGAGCCCGAAATTCGGGCTGGGCGTACCGCGGCCCGGGCCTAGAGACTTAACTGTAGCAACCGCGGCGGCGACGGCAGCTGCAGCAGCCCTCCTCTTTCCGGATACGAGCACCACAGGGGCCCAGAAGCCCGCGCAGGTAAGGCGATGTGGTTGGCCAGAGTATTGTCAGGGACTTTTTTGAGGTATGGGTCTTTTCTGGGTTGAGGACACTCCTTTTAGTCGATCTTTAGCGACGGGGGGGAGGGCAGGTTTTCGAGAAATGGGCCCCATTTTGACGACCGCGCCCTTCTTTTCCGGTCGGGTATGTTTCAGGGTTTTTGGGGGGCACGAACCCCAGAGAGGTCTCGGGCAGATGGTGACCAGCCCCTTGGAGGCCTGGGCCGGCCGCGACCTCCAACATGGCGCCAGCCGAACGCAGCCATGGCTCCCAACCCCTCCCAACCGAGGCAGTTCCCCCTGCTTCTAAAATGGCAGCGCGGGTTTTGCGCGGAAAGAGGCCTTCTCGCTTGAGATTCCCGGGTTCTGTTTTTGGAGTCCATTGCAGACTTTTTAAAGGCGAACATTTACTCGATTTTCATGTGTTCTGTCTTAAGAGGCATTTCAGATTTAATTGCCAAGCCTGGTAAAGTACTTTAATCATGCCTGGGCTTTTGAAAAGGTTGTTCTGAAGCGTTGTAATATTCGAGTAAGAAATTGAGCAGAATTGAAGAATATTTATTCATAGAATTACCTTATTGTTTTCATAGGCGTTTAGAGAAAATGGCAGACGATATTGATATTGAAGCAATGCTTGAGGCTCCTTACAAGAAGGTGAGAAAAAACATGTTGGTGAGGTTTATATATTTCTTAATTTAGCATTATTCACGAAACTACTGCTGAAATGTAAACTAACCTCCCCGGAGCCCTCTTGATTTATCTTATCAGAGATGCATTACGTATAACTTACAAAAGTAAATATATGCTATTGATGTAATAATATTGTGCAGTAGTTTCACTTCAGCGTGATGAATAAATGCCCATCTATCTCTCTTTGTAGACTTGCCTAACGATATCTCACCTCTACTCCCATGAATTCACCTTTGATTCCAGTGTGAACTGTCAATCATAAGGTAGTAATTGAGTGACTTATCGCTGTACCGTGGTCCCCTAGGTAAAATGACTCAACTAAGAATTACCAGCTCCAGTTTGGTATAGCAAAAAAGGTGAATGTAGTGGTTTGGGAAAATAGCAGGGGTCCAAGAATCACAAAGTATAACCAGTCTGTGGCAAGCAAATCTTTAAGTCTTACAAGAAGAAATGGGTGAGATTTAAAATTTTTTCTATATATACATATAAAAGACTGGTGATTTTAAAAATTAAAACAGGCAACTGATGATCTGCTCAATTAAATTTACTAAAATTCTTGGATCCCTGAATAGAAAAAAAAAAAAAATTAAAGCAAAAGAGGCAGTATCACAACTTAAGAGTCACTTGATGACTGTTTTACTGTTCTCCATATTGTTTTATTTTTAATTAGTCCCTGCCATATTTCACACTAAAAACTACAAAGGAAGTATTTTGGCTAATAATAATAGTCTTTGACCCATTTCAGTATCACAGTAAAAATAAAGTGTCTTTTCATTCTTTCACCAGTTGGTGGTGAAAATAGCAGTGTGCATGCATTATCACTGGTGTCACAAACTGTAAGCTTTGTAAGTTAGCAGTTATACTCCATTAACTCATGTAATCAAACTTTAAAATAAACATTGCGCTAAACCTTTTTAAAATAATACATTTGTTTTGGAGTGTGTAGCACGACCATGTGGTACCAATTTGGATGAATTCTTTATCGCTTTAAATAGTACATAGTTTGTAATGCTTAAGACTCGAAGAGTTTTATATTTTAATGTTAAGATTCTTGTGTCTTAGTTTAACATGGATGAAATTCCATGTAAACAGGTATGGAAGTAGGAAATGTTTAGGTTGGACTGGTGGATTATTAATTGACTTTCTTGGGTTCTTGAGAGTCAACATTACTAAAGCAGTGTGAATCCCTGTTTGCTTCAGGGCGAGATGTGTGACAGAGGTGGCATCAAGCTCTTACAGTCCCAACCCTCCAACGGAAATGGGCGAAGATCTCAGGAATGGCATCGGTCACAGGAAATCGATAGTGGCTGGCTGCTAGCATGGCCACTTGGGGCTTAGGCAGAAATAGAGCCATGGTACTGACCAAAGGGACCATAGAACATGGAATAAAACTCAAAACAGGACTTCATTCATGTCTTAAAGAAATTCTATTTAACTACTTCAACACTGTAAATCTGGATAACTTAATATCTATATAAGAAAGTAAAATTTAACATGTTAATATGTATTTTTTATTTTTGTGTCTTGATGAATTAATTGTAAGCAACAAAGTGGTTAAACACATACCCATCTAAATTTTTTTATAGCCTTCCATGTTAAAATATGAATAAGTAATTAGTTTTAAAATTGTTTTGTATTTTCTTATTCCTATTCCCTTTACCCTTTGACAACTTGAAATGTTACCACTTCGTCCTCATGATGTTCTTCTATCAACCCTGCTTAGGATGAGAACAAGTTGAGCAGTGCTAATGGCCATGAAGAACGTAGCAAAAAGTAAGTTTTAAGAAGGGACCTGGGGTGGGGGAACTTTATGTGTTTGGGATCTTACTAAAGTTTTGTTCCTCTGAATGAAGCATCAAACTAAGATTCTCTTCAGAAGCTTTTCTTTTCCTCTTTTAGAAAAGTGGTTCTTTATCTTTTGGGATGAGAAACTATTTGAGGATATAAAACTATGGACTCTTTCCCTAGATTTTAGGATATGGTTTCAGGGACATTTGGACACCTTCCCCTCCAAGTACATCCATGACAGTTTGGATGAGAGTTTTATCTTTTGTCTTAATGTTTATTGTTACCAATTGTACTAAAATATCTACTGAAGATGGGTTAGGAAGAAGAAAAAGTAATAAATAGGCCAGGGAAAGGATTGTTTGTTCTAAATTATTGAAGGATTCAGAGCTATGAATTATTTAAGATCCTTGCTGATTAAAGGCCCTTTTTGTCCTAATGCTGTAGCATACTTAAGTACTTATATTCCTCTTACATAGCTGTTGTTTTAAACTTTCTAAACTCAATTGGACTTTAGTAGTAAGATTGGGGAGTTTTTAAAAATCGAGTGATACAATTTATTTGAATTAATGAGTAACCCAAAATAGTAACTCAGTGCTACAGAATAAACAGTAGGCAAACTTCTAAGTAACAGTATAAATTAAATCTACTTTATAAGGTTGGATAATATTCTTGGAGTTTCCTTTCAGTTCTAAGATTAGTGATGTTACAAGCATTAAGTTGTTTTGTTAACCTATATTTGTAATGTATTAAACTATTTTGTCATGTTCCTGAGCTCTTAATACATAATGAAAAATGATAGTAAATACTCACTCCTAGGTTATTTTTTGGCTCTTTTCCCCTAAGAGTTGAAAGTGCTTTTTATAATACACTACTTCAACATCTTCACAACAACTTTGTTAGGTAGGTTGATATAATTTCATAAAAAGATTTAAAAAATTGTCAGATGGGATTATTCAGGCTTTGTTACCCACATTTTAAAAAAGTTATAATCTCCTCAAGGTAATGTAGTAGTAATGGTTTAAAAGTGATATAAAATGTAGTGACTGTCCTACATTTTTTTCTTGTGGGAGTGAGTTCTTCACTAGCCACAATAGATTATGGGTTTAGTCTTGAATTGTTATATGTGAGACAATCAACCAATCATGGCATGATTTAATGTCATCTGGTTTTAGACCTTTAAACAGAGTAACTGTTTCCTAATTAGTGGTTCTAATTTGCAATTCTGTAATCCAAGAAAATTTAGGAAGGGGGTGATATTCATATAAAATGACTGAAATGATCCAATCTAGGTATCAGGCCTGGTGGATGAGTAAAACTCACAGTTAAGTATGGAAAGAAAGAGGACATACACTGTGGGGTACAGACCTTTGTTGTATCATTCTCAGATGTCACTCCTTGCTGCTAATACCATCTCCAGTTTTACTTGTTTTCATCCTGCATCTAAGCTCATTAAGGCCACCAAGCTTTTACAAGGATTCTGTGACTGATGCTTAGTGGCCTTTTTATCTAACGTAAAAAGTCTTATGAGACTAAATAGAATGGACCGTTTTCTGTAATTTACCATAGGGATTTCCCTTGTTTAAGGGTAAAACTTTTCAAAACACTCAAAATTTTCCAAACTACTATCTGATACCTTTTTAAGTGTACAGATTATTTCTCTGTCAATCTTCTCAGCCTCAGTTTTGTATAGCTGATTAAATAAATGGCTCTCTTACTCAGTCAGGAACTTTCACCCACTTTTTGAATGGAATTATCTTTTCAAATTAATTTCAAAGTAATCTAGAAGAAATTTTTGTTTAGTGATGGATATAATATAAAATAAGCAAATGTTTTGTGATTAATTTGTAGTGTAAGTTAAGTCAACCACCTTGCATTTTTCATTCTAAAACTTCATTGTCTTAAAAGTAATTGAGTGTTGAAATACTTTTTAAAAAATATTTTAATTGATTTCAGAGAGGAATGGAGAGGGAGAGAGAGACAGAAAGAAACATCAACGATGAGAGAGAATCATTGATCAGCCGCCTCCTGCACACCCCCTACTGGGGATTGAGCCCACAACCCAGATGTGTGCCCTTTGACTGGAATCAACCCGGAACTCTTCAGTCCACAGTCCGACACTCTTATCCACTGAGCCAAACCAGCTAGGGCAGGGTAGTTTTAAGGTAGTAAGAAAATACACATTCTGAGAATTGAGAGACTAGTAAATGTTTTCTTTTAAAAAAATACTAATTCTAAAAAAAACACGAAAAAACTAAAATTATTTCTGATTCTCAATGCATACACTCATTTGTATTCCAATAGTAAAAGGAACTAAGTTTAATATAACACAAATTGGTTCTAAATTGACCTACTTTGAAAAGAGCTATATACCCCTGAGTTTGGCAAGACATCAAGTACTGGAGCTTGCCTTCATGGGAATGTTAATTGTTAGTGTAATCAGTTTTGCAAAGTCTAAATCAGCATTCATTCAGTTAAGCTCTTTAGGAATTAGTAAAAAAAGGGGATAACAATAAAATGACACAGTTGAAATATATTGGCTACTGTGGTGTGGATTATCTATAAATTTTGGAATAAATGACTTTTCTATTTTTTTCTTATTTTCCAGAGTACTTTGCATTTAAAATTTAGATCTCCTTACATGGAAGAGGTCAAATCCAGTTATAGCAAAACACCTTTACAGCAGAGGCCATATAACCAAAAAGTCCAAAGGCCCAGCCCAGTGGACCATTTACTTCAATGATGTTCAGTACAAAATTCCACTGCCACTAAAGACTTTGGAAAGTCCCATTAAGTTGTAACAGGATTTGACTATTACTATTTTTATAACCCTTCTTTAGTAAACTTAATGTTCTTTGAAGCTGCAATTCGTTATAGAGAAGTATACTGCTTTCTTGCACCCTTAAATTTTTGTCTTGGTTTTTATGCAGAGAATTGTTTATTCTGAATGTCTTAATCAGGTTGCTGTCTTTTTACCTGTCTGGGGTTGCCTTCAGATGTGGGTGGGGACTCATTAAAAGTTCTAGGAAGACCTTAAGTTGAAATTAGCTCTCCAGTATTTGAGTGTTTCCTTTGGTAAAATAAGTTTTGGGTCTGAAAAGAGGTAAATAGGTTTGCTGCCTCTACTATGGGCTATATATGAGCAGAGCAAAGCTTGGTCTTATTTGTGGAAGATTGAGTTACTTTTTACTTTGTTCTCTAATTGATTATATTTAGGACTTCTATAGCTATTGCACAGACTTATTAAAAGATAGTGTCAGGTTTTTCAGGCAACAAAGTTCGAATGTTATCTGTTGCCCTTCTGGGCATTGCTTTGATGACTTCTATATAAATAATGAGTGTAGCCTAATTTTCTGTCATGTGCTACCTAGCATATACATTTCTGACAGTCAGGTGGATTATCTTGAAATTTTAGACAAAAGTTTCTGCCTCCTTGGAAAGCTCTACATCTCCTTGTGATTGGAGTGTGGGTTTCAAGATTCCAGAAGGTGGGTGTCTTCATTTTCTATTTTCAATGCACTCTAAGATGACCTGCTTACAGGTTCTCAGATGACCTGCTTACAGGTTCTCTCTGAGGCAGACTTCAATGCTCTTGTGCTAATTTTGCTTTGATAAGGACTAAAGAGTTACATTTCCAAATGATGTAGACTTGTCAAAATGTTCCATCTTTTAGCCACGACAAATTGACATTTTAGTGGAATAAGTTTATTTTGAAATGTCTTTCAATTTATACTAAAATATCTGAAGGCACCTCTAAAATTTGGGTGATGGCACACTGAAGAATACAGAACTCAACAGAAAGATATGACTGACTGGCTTTTTACCTTTCAGAGTTTATAATTTTATAAAGAGATACATATATAGAGAGAGATGATGTTTTTTGTTGCACCCCACAGGCTTGTATAAACTGGCATAAAAATGGCATACTCCATATTCCGGTATACTCATAACTTTCAAAAGAAAGTATCTGAAATGCTTACAATAAAGTCTAGGAGTGTCAAAATACATTTTACTGCAATAGTTTGACTGTCCTTTGTCATTCCTATAATTTTGCTCATAAAAACCAAAATATTGATGTTTGCATGGCTGTTGAAAGCATTTAAAGTATAAATTGGGTCAAAAATGGCTTAAGGAAAATTAATGTGCTTAATGAAAAATTTTATATGTGGTCCATCATTAATACTTAACTGTTAACATATTCTATTATAACTGTATCCTGTGGATTACAGTAATACGTGTTGGCCAGTTATAAGATGAACTTTTTATTTAAAAGTTCCAAGTTTTGATCTCTATCTGTTAAGACCTTTTTCTTGTTAGAGCTGTAGCTGACTCTCAGGAATGGTCCCTGCTCTCTCAAATGATTCTTTTGTCAACTGACTGCTGATTTTCAATAGTAGAAAGCAAAGGGTGGGTGTTTATCTTATCTAGGAATTATTTTTCCATAAGTATGATTATATATCATTGTATGATAGTAAAAAAGCAAAATATATTTACAAAAAGATTTTAAAATTCTGACCATAAAAGGCAGTATATTTTGGCAGATTCTTAAACCAGCAATATAATGGTGACTTTTTTTTTCTTCTCAGGAGGAAAAAAAGCAAGAGCAGAAGTCGTAGTCATGAACGAAAAAGAAGCAAAAGTAAGGAACGGAAGCGAAGCAGAGATAGAGAAAGGAAAAAGAGCAAAAGCCGTGAAAGGAAGCGAAGTAGAAGCAAAGAAAGGAGACGGAGCCGCTCAAGAAGTCGAGATCGCAGATTCAGAGGCCGCTACCGAAGTCCTTAGTATGTAACTATAATTATGATGGTTTTGGTTTGAGAGTCATTTGCTGGGTATCCAGATAGCAATTTAACCTGAGTGATTTGAACTGTGAAATTTTACTTTTCAATGTGTTAAATAAGGATATTAGCATAGAAGGACTAGTAAAGTGGAAAACTGTGGACAAATACATGTTTTAATCTAGGCATACAGATTATTATTTTGTTATTCTATATTAAAATATTTTAAAACTGTATGCCAGTCCAAACTAAAGCATTTGAATGCTTTAAGAAATATTTTTTGATATGTAATGCCAAATACTTGGTATGTGAACATTAACTGAACATAAATTTATTTAAAAGTTTAAAGCTCAGATGGATGTAAGTTACAATAGTCAAGTATATAATTCGTTAACAGTAATCTTATCAGTGTGGCTGTTTACAGCTGAAATGACAGACCCTTTGTGAATTTGGTGTATGCTCCTGGATAATGATGATTTTGGGGGCTCATCACATTTGTATTTAAGGTTCTTTTTTTTTTTTTTAATAAAGCACTAAATGTGCTTTGAAGGTTAAATAGCTAAGAAAAGTTGGATGTGGCTAATTAAGGTGCAAAATTTCAATATAGTCATTAAAAACACCTCAACTGTAAATAACTGGTAAGAGTCTGTCTACATATAACTTTTAAGCAAGGATTGAATCTAGCAGTACTTAGTGCTTTCCCCTTAATAAACATACTATTATAAACTGGAGTATGTTAAAATTAACACCTCTAACTTTAAAAATTGAAATGTTGAAAGTAGAAATCAAAGACAAACAGCTAAATCAGAACCTTGGCTCTGCCACTTGGGCAAGTTAACACTAAGCTTTAGTTTTCCCAACTTTAAGAAAGAGATAATAATTGTCAGAAAAACTATTAATGAACATTGAAGAGAATGTAAATAAAGCACCCATCATACTGCTATTCATGAAATGTTTTGGTGTTTGAAGCCATTAAAGTTAGTATCACTTTGAGTTCTGATTCTGGTTCTTAAATCTTTAAAATAAAAATAATTGAACTCTTTGTTTTTTAAGTACCTCCTAGCTGCTTATTTCATAAACTTTATAAAGTGCCTAAAGGGTCCGTCATGTATGCTCTGTTAGAAAATATTTTGCTTTTTGTCCAACTTCTCAGTCTCCTGCATTCTCTTTTTTTTTGTTTTTTTAACCAAAATGAACTAAATAGGAGGAAAAAGGATTACCTTAAATTCTGAGTACTATTTTCTCTGTTCAATGATAAATGCTCGAAGTCAGCCTGTGATATCCTGGTCTGACTTAAAAATGATTTAGTTCTTACATTTGGCTTCAGGTGATTTTTAACTATGGAGGCAAAAATTGGGACTTTTATAATTAAGGGAAAAGAAAGTATTTATACCTTCTTCTTTGAACTTTTAATTTATTCAGTAAATGTATATTATCAGTATTAGCTTGAATTGCAAAGGTTTAATACAAAATAATTTATTTGGAATTGCTTGGGTGTTGTTAAGTACATGTGTAGCTCATGAAAATGAATTCAAATGGTGGGTCACAGACCACTAGATATTTCATTTTGCTACCTTTCTGGAAAAGAATAACAGGATGAGCACTAAGGGACATCTGATTGTCTCTTAAATTTAGTTTATTTTGGTCTTTCAAAATAAAAGGCCCCTAAACTGCTGGACCTTTTTAGAGTTATTTAGAATATAGAATAAATCTGTATTTTAGAATAGTTGCCTTTTTGATTTTTTTTTTTAAACCTTTAATATGTAAAGTCCTCAAAAATTTTTTTTTGAAGAATCAAACTTCCTTCACATCTTTACTATGGAATATTTTGCCACGGGGAAGTGAAGTATAATGTGCTAGATGTGTTTTTATGCAATCCCTGAGACTTGTTGTAAAATGGAATTTTGGAGTTTCATGATTATGTATAAATAGTCGTCTTATGTTTTAAAGGAAGTCTCTTAAGAATACATGAATTATATGTATGTTCCTGAGGAAGGATGTGCAAAAATTTTTGCACGCCAAATTGTTAACTATAGTTATTTCTGGTGTGAGAGAAGTAAGGATTTCTATGTTTTTCTTAAACCTCAGGAATTTATTAATAAATGTGTCATCTTTTAAAAACTATAGACTAAAAATAAGAGTGAGCATTTTCAGAATTTAAAAACTTTGAGGCTGTAACCTTTGGTCTTGGCACCTCTCAGTGGTCCAGGATGGATAGCTGTAAGAGCAGTTTGCTTGGGATAGAATTAAAAAGTCTATTTCCTCTTCATAATTGAGGTGGAAAAGAAGCAGCCTAAACAATGTTAAGCTTGCTGGAGAGCACATGAACGTGATCTTAGCAAGACCCTAAACCTGTAACTAGTGTAATTTTGTGTTTCCTTTTTAGCTCCGGACCAAAATTTAACAGTGCCATCCGAGGAAAGATTGGGTTGCCTCATAGCGTCAAATTAAGGTTTTTAAACATACTTCTGAATTGTTTAAATTGTTTTTCAAGGAACTAATATGGTGTATTTGTTTGGGTAACTTTTGAAACTTTTTAACTTTGCAGCAGACGACGTTCCCGAAGCAAAAGTCCATTCAGAAAAGACAAGAGCCCCGTGAGGTAGCTGTTGTCACTATTTATTTCCTTTAGAACTTTTAGCTTTTATACACCTTTTGTAATTTATACTATTGCTAAAGTTATGACATGAAGTAAATTGGACCATATTAAATGTCCTTTTGTAGTATTAGTACTATTAATGTATTTCTAAATTTTCAACAGCTTTCCTTCTAATTTCATATAAATAAATCTTAACCAAGTTGACTGGTTTTTAAGTAGTAGTCTTTGGTTCTTGAATGTTCCTATAGGTTATTTTCCTTTTAAATAAACATAAGGCTTACCTGTCCAATTTACCATTTTGTTCAAGCAATGTTTTATTATATCGGCAGCATTATATTGATAGCATTGTTCTTTACTTGGTGTTCTGCCTTCCCTTAAAGGGAACCTTTATTTTTTTAATTGATTTCAGAAAGGGAGAGAGATAGAAACATCAGTGATAGAATTATTAACTATCTGCCTCCTGCATACCCCACGCTGGGGATCATGTCTGCAACCTGTGCATGTTCCCTGACTGGAATTGAACCGTGACTTCCTGGTTCATAGGTCAATGCTCAACCACTGAGGCACGCCGACCCGGCTTAGAAGAAACTTTTTTTTTTTAAATGTATTTTATTGATTTTTTTTTACAGAGAGGAAGGGAGAGGGGGAGAGAGTTAGAAACATTGTTGAGAGAGAAACATCAATCAGCTGTCTTCTGCACATCCCCCACAGGGGATGTTCCTGCAACCAAGGTACATGCCCTTGACCGGAATCGAACCTGGGACCCTTGAGTCCGCAGGCCGACGCTCTATCCACTGAACCAAACCGGTTAGGGCAGAGGAAACTTTTTAACTTTGAGTTTATCCTGTTACTTGGTATATTCTAATTATTCCAGGATTTGGTAAAAACCTCAATTTTAAAAGCTCTTGCAGATATTGATGTTTTTAACTCTTTAATTTTCTTTCTAAAAATTCCCTTTTAGTTATCTTTCTCTGGATCTAGTCCAGCTTTGTATCTCTGTTTTACAGTAATATTTTTTTAAATCAGTTATTGATTTCTCGAAGGGATGTACCAGAATTTTGTATAGAATATTTCAAAAGTATTCCTGAGAATGTTCAAAACATGGATATGCTTGTATGCTTGTATCATGAAGGACTTGCTTAGAACCTTAACCATATAGTGATATTTCATAATTGATAATGCTAATAGATACTTTTATTTTCCTTAAAATTTATAAAAGTAAATTTTATTTATTGTGCTATTATTTTCTCCCTTATTTGGGCACTTCAGTTTCTTCTTTAAATTTAGAAGTGTAAGGCTATTTGTATTGATGAATAAATTGTAGCCCACTACCATAATTTCCTGCTTTTAAAAAATGTTTTTATTGATTTTAGAGAGAGGGCTAGAGAGATAGAAATATTGATGTGAACCTGACCGGTTTGGCTCAGTGGATAGAGCGTTGGACTGGGTTCTGAAGGGTCCCAGGTTCGATTCTGATCAAGGGCATGTACCTTGGTTGCGGGCACATCCCCAATAGGGGGGGTATGCAGGAGGCAGCTGATCGATGTTTCTCTCTGTTCGATGTTTCTAACTCTATCCCTCTCACTGCCTCTCTGTAAAAAATCAATAAAATATATTTTAAAAAAGAAAAAAATATTGATGAGGGAGAAACATTGATCGGCTGCCTCCTCCATGCCCCCTTACCGGAGATCAAGCCCCCAACCCAGGCACGTGCCCTGACTGGGAATTGAACCCGTGACCTCTTAGTTCATGGGTCGATGCTCAGCCACTTGAGTCACACTGGCCTGGTTGCTTTTGATTTTTTATTTGCTATAGTTACTCTGTCTGTATTCTGTATTTATCGAGAAACATTTCTTTGCATACTAATTTGCAATCTTAGTAAAGCCATTCTAATTCTAATACAACGACCTCACTATTCCATATATCCATCTCAATTTGTTAGATAAAATTCTTAGAATTAAACAGTTTTTGCCATTTCGGTTTCTACTTTCAAATTTATCTTTTGTGATTATCAAATTTAACTTCGCTTAATGATTTTATGGTTTTGTTGTGAGAAATCATCCTTTCTACTAACATACGACCAGTCCGATATGTGGCTGATTGGGGTTATATAATGTTACTGTTTGTTTCTAAATGTTCAGTAGTCTGTTGACCCTTTATTATCCTGGAGAAATGACCATTTTTAAGATTGAGAGGCCAGTGGACTTTTGTTCTAATAATGTGTAAAATATCAAAAGAAACATATAGTAAACTGTTATCCTGTTGAATTGTGTCACATTGAATTACTCTATGGACATTTTATATAAATCGGGCTTGGGAATAGTGGCAAACTAGTTTCTGTTTACGGAAAATGTACTTTAACAAGAATAAGTTATAAATTGCTGTATTTCTTACTCCTGTTAGGGAACCTATTGATAATCTAACTCCTGAGGAAAGAGATGCAAGGACGGTTTTCTGCATGCAGCTGGCAGCAAGAATTCGGCCAAGGGATCTGGAAGAGTTTTTTTCTACAGTAGGAAAGGTAATCTTAGCCTATTTAGGGTGGTCATATAAGTGGAAATTGCAAACATTTCAATAATTGTCAATATGACAGATAAAATAGAAGACATCTAAACACCAAACCTTTTGATTTAGTAGAATTTAATTACAGAATTTTTTTTTGTAACATTTCTATTTTAACCTCACTTGGAAGTTAATAAATGTTGGAGATGATAAATGTTACCACATTTATCAAAAAATAGAAGATAGAAGTGGGACCACAAATGTAGTAATCTTTAAAATTTTTTAATGGCTTACACCTTTAATTATCAATAATATGCCTCTTCTTTTGAAATTATTATTTATAATGGCTTATACTGGATGGTTTCACAAACAACCTTGTGTTTAAGTGTGTGTTTTCTTTTTAGGTTCGTGATGTGAGGATGATTTCTGATAGAAATTCAAGACGGTCCAAGGGAATTGCTTATGTGGAGTTTGTTGATGTTAGCTCAGTGCCTCTAGCAATAGGATTAACTGGCCAACGTGTTTTAGGAGTGCCAATCATAGTACAGGCGTCACAGGTAATTTTTTTTTTTTTCTTGCTTTAGATTTTGATCATTGATAGTAATGAAACCTGCTGTTGGCTTAGTGTTGTGCAGTAGTGTTTTATGCCTTAAGGTGTAAATAACTATTTCATGAAAAAGACTTGAGAACTTGATCTAGAATTTTATTGATTTGTAATAGTCTCTTCGTTGTTTATTAAGCATCCATGAACATGTTTTTCCCTTGCAATTTGTCAAATTGAACAATTTTGACTTTTTTTTTAGTACATTTATTAAAGTTGGGGACAATGAAACAAGTTAGGGTTAGAATAGAAGAAGCAACAGGAGAGAGCCTAGGCAGAACTGCTTTGGCTCAATAAATAGAGAAAAGGGGGCCTTGGCGACAGGTTTATGGCTTTAGACCAGGAGAGCTGTGGCTGCTCATTGTTCCCCTGGTTGCAAGAGTTTATGAGATGCACGCCTATGAGGTATGAAGAGGTGAGGAGGGAAAGATATGGGAAGCTCCCAGGAGGGAGCACGCTAATTTTGACACTTAAAACATTTTCTGTCCTGGCTGGTAAGCTCAGTTGTTAGTGTTAGCCAGTGAACCACAGAGAATTAAAAACAATTCTTGGTGAGAATAACACAAAAAAATTAACATTTTCAGAAGATTTTACTTCATGTCAGGAGTAGTTTGGCCCTGGCCAGGAAGCTCATTTGGTTAAAAGCATCAATCCCGATAATGCCAAGGTTGCAGGTTTGATCAGGACACATATAACAATCAACCAATGTCCTAGCCAGTTAGCTTAGTGGATAGAGCATTGGCCCATGGACTGAACGATCTTGGGTGTGATTCTGGTCAAGGTCAAGTACCTTGTACCTCAGTTGCAGGTTCAATCCCCCAACAAGGTGCCACATGAAGGAGGCAACCAATTGATGTTTCTCACATCAATGCTTCTATTTCTGTCCCCCTCCCTTCCACTCTCACGGCAAAAACATAATAACCAAATGAATGCATAAATAAATGGAACAGTAAATTGTTTCTCTTTTACCCTTCCCTTATTCCCTCTCTCTAAAATCAATAAATTTTTAAAAGGTTTTTGAGTAGCCATCATTTCTAGTATTTCTTTAAAATAAGGTATTTCAGCCCTGACCAGTTTATCTCAGTGGATAGAGCGTCGGCCTGCAGACTCAAGGGTCCCAGTTTTGATTCCGGTCAGGGGCATGTACCTTGGTTGCTGGCACATACTCAGTAGGTAGCGTGCAGGAGGCAGCTGATCGATGTTTCTCTCTCATCGATGTTTCTAACTCTATCCCTCTTCCTTTCTCACTGTAAAAAATCAATAAAATATATTTTAAAATAAAATAAGGTATTTCAAACTAACTTAAGAATATCTTGTAGCCAGAGCTGGTTTGGCTTAATGGATAGAGGCCTGTGGACTGAAGTGTCCCTGGTTCTATTGCTGTCAAGGGCACATGCCTGTGGTTGCGGTCTCGATCCCCAGGGTGGGATATGAAGGAGGCAGCCAATCAGTGACTCTCATCATTGATGTTTCTCTCCCTCTCCCTCTCTGAAATCAGTAAAAATATTTATTAAAAAAAGAATATCTTCTAAAATAGTCCAAATTAATTTAAGAATATCTTTTAAGATAATCCAAACTGTAATATAATTCCTCTACGCTGGTTCTTTACAAAATTGGCAAAAAATATTTAGTTCATTTAGATGTGGATAAATTGGGATGTATCAATATCTACACTAATAAAAGAGTAAGATGCAAATTGACGTACCTTTGTGACTCCCACCAGCCAATCGGGAGTGAGTATACAAATTAACCCAACAAAGATGGCAGATTAATTTGCACACACAGGTGCTGAGCGTCTTTCGCGGGATGCATGTGTCTCGGGATGCATGTGTCTCAGGCGTTCTACACTGCCCCAGCCGCTCAGGGCCGCTGGGCAGTGTGGGAAGGCAGAAAGGCAACTCTGGCAGCCAGGGGAAGAAAGGCCCATTCTTGCACGAATCTTTGTGCATCGGGCCTCTATTATTTATATAATAGGAAAGTATGTATTAGGATTCATCATCAGTACCAAAATAGACATGTTGGTAGGTTTTCAAATCACTGATCTAATACGCCATAACGCCTAAATTATTTGGTTCCTTCATCAGACTCAAGTTGTAAATAAGTTTTATAACCAAATCAGACTTGAAATTCCAGTTTCACTGCTTAACAAGTTTATGCAACGATAATCAAATTACTTGCTTTATGACCTGTAAAAGGTGACAATGTCCTAGTTAATATTTTGGGAGTACTTAATGTTGGGTATTTATCACTTGATTGTACGTAAACAATAGAAAAGTAATTGGTCTGTTCTCTTCCTGTGATGGAGGAGTATAAACCTAATAGTTTATAGATTCACCTGACAACCAGGGCTCAAGCATCAAATTAAATGAAGTTTGAATTTATTTAACTCTAACCTTCTTTTCTCCTATACTATTCAAGGCACACCATTTTTCTATGATAGGTACTTGAAAAAAAATGATATTTGACTGAATGGTTTGATTTGATTTATAATGTGCATTTTTACTTAATCTAACTTGTAGGCAGAAAAAAACAGAGCTGCAGCAATGGCAAACAATCTACAAAAGGGAAGTGCTGGACCTATGAGGCTTTATGTGGGCTCGTTACACTTTAACATAACTGAAGATATGCTGCGGGGGATCTTTGAGCCTTTTGGAAGGGTAAGTTCCAATTTCTTGAACCAATAAATTTCAATAGGCTCTTGATCCAAATGTAACTAATAATTTTTGTATATCTACTTTGTTGTTATATTCTATAAATTAAGATGGGGAGGGTGATTCTGCAAGGTTTTTGTGATAATTTCAATTAATCTTCAGTATTGTGACAACTCTCAATATCTTCTTTTCCCTGAAAGAAGATACCATTTGAAGTTAGACATTCTATTAATATGTTGTTATTCATAATGCTACAGTAAAATGCATAGTATTAGAATCATTCATTTTAAAAAAAATCAACATATATGATAAAAATGTACTGTATGCATTTGGAGAAAGAGTCGTTTTTTCCCCTTGGTTTATTCTGTTGGATGCTTTTCTTACTGAAAATTTAGGGGTATGTAGAGAAGTTTCTCTACTAAATTAAAGTATAATTAGATTTTCTGTTTATGTCCAGTGGGTCCTCGTTTTGGAAAAAACATTTTATTGCAGAATAAATATTAACAGTAGATTGTTCTTTGGTTTAAAAGATGCATTTTGTGCCCGTGAATAAAAATCTTGGTTCCTGCTGAACCTTATCCACTAGCAATGTTCATTGCTCTTGAATGTATATTTTTATTGCTTTCTTTCATTACCCCCCTTTACCCCTTTTTAAACTGTTTTAAGTTAATAGTGGTAAACATTAGGGTGTTGAGATTGTGAGTGCTTTGTGTATTGGAAATATACACAAGTCATAAATGCATGGGTTGATCAATCATTATAAAATGAATTTCCTGGATCCACTAGAACATGAGTAAATACGATATGCATGCTGTATCTTAATTTTTCATGCTTTGTGTGGACAGCTTTATTTTGAGGTATGATAAAATTCACAAACCGCACAATACACTCATTTAAAGTAAACAGTTAATTGCTTTTTATTCTGTTTGTAGAGTTGCACAATCATCACTAAATCCAGCGTTCTTTTTAAATAATTCCAACACTTTGGGCAATTTATCATGCCTGGTATTGAGAATTATTTTTTGATGGTTTCGGCATAATGGAAAGGAAACAGAAATGTTTTCATTTCTAACATCTGACCGTATTTTACAAAGAACTTTCTATATTTTGTTATTTGTTTTTGAGGCAAAAGATTAATATTCTTGAAATATTTTTTAGCTCCCCAGTACATGACTTCTTGCTCGGGAAGTTGCTAGCCTTTCAGAAGATTTTACGGGTGGGGTAATTCGGGTTGTGGTATGTTTTCATTTATTATTTAGGGGAGAGAGGGAGATTATTCAGTCATGTTTCAAGGAAAAACATTTTACCCCCCCTACTTTTTACTTAGTAATAATTATGTTTTTTATTTCTAGATTGAAAGTATCCAGCTCATGATGGATAGTGAAACAGGTCGATCCAAGGGATATGGATTTATTACGGTAAACAATTATCATTACGACTTAAATGTTTTTGGTTTAAGCAGCATAGTAAAACTTCATTAGGTTATTGATAGTGGAGAATTGGAGCATGGCTATTATTTTCAAGTTGTTTAAATTAGCATGATGTTATAGCCATTTTTTAGTAGCAGTATGTATCTACCAAATGTGAAAGTTTAACCAGTTTACTATTATCCTGTATTTGGTCAGTTTGTTTAGCCAACTGTTCTTATAATTAAAGTCTTCGACTCCTTTAATTTTTGACTCTTGTTTGACACATTTTTCTTTTGAACGAGGTCTGTGGGATTCCATTTTACTTAAAATCCTTTTTATATTTATGCATCTTATCACAATGATGAGAATCGCCTGGTGTTTCTTACTAACCATTACAGCCCAGTCCATGATTTTAAAAGAACCACATGTCCTTGGCTAAGGATTAAAAAATAAAAAATCAACCAATGAATGCATAAATAGGTGAAACAACAAATTATGTATCTCTGTGCCTCTCGTACCCCCAATCTTTTCTCCTTTACTCTAAAACTGATCAATAAAAACAATTATTTAAAATACAGATAGGTCCCAGTTTTAATCAAGAAATTATAATTGTCTTATATTCAAATTTTCATAAACTTTAAACCTGTTGTAGGAGAGAATGTATTTTGTATGGTCATAGGTATTTTATTTCATCCCTATGGTGCTGGTGAAAGGAGAAAACTTGTTTATAAAACTCATAAACCACTAACATTTTATTTTGTTTCTATAACATTAATGTGGTTATCTTCCTTCCCCCAATATAAATATTGGGGTGGTTTTTTTAAAACGGGGGATTTTAAATGTAACATAATGATTATCTGTAAGTTTTCCCATCTCAGTAAAATAATTATATTTTGAGAGAAAGAGAGGAAAGGGGGGTTGGTGAGAGACATCAATTTGTTGTTCCACTCACTTATGCTTTTTTTTATGATTCATTGATTGCTTTTATAAGTGCCTTGACCAGAAATTGAACCCAAAACCTTGACATATGAGAATGATGCTCTAACCAACTGAGTTACCTGGCCAGGGCCAGAAATTATTTTAAACAATAAACATTCTGATAAAAGATTGAACTAGGGAATTCATGGGAATATGTTCCTTTCTCCCATTAAATTAAAACCAGAGGGTATGAATTCGTTTTTCTGCATTTGCAACCTGGAATTAAGAATATTCATGATTTAATTGGCAAGAAAATTTGACCCAGCATTTTGTATTAAAAATAATATCAGGCCCTACCAGGCTCAATGGTTGGAGTGTCTGCCCATGGACTAAAGGGTCCCGGGTTCGATTCTGGGGTGGGGGTGTCGGAGGCACCAATTGATGTGTCATGGAAGAAATGGGCTCAGGAAACAAGTTAGAGGCAAAAGAAAGGCCCTTGGAGCATAAGGGAAAGAGGGAGTAAGGAGGATGAGGGGTTTGGAAAGGTGCTGGCATGCTTTCAAAAGGGAGTCCCTATCTTGTCATTTTATTTTTTTAAGCCTCCTTTCAGGAGCTTATCATTCTCTATTTTTTAATATATTTTTATTGATTTCAGAGAGGAAGGGAGAGGGGGAGATAGAAACATTAATGATGAAAAAGAATCATTGATTGGCTGCCTCCAATCACGCCCCCCACTGGGGATCAAGCTTGCAACCCTGGCATTGCCCTGACCAGTAATCAAATCATGACCTCCTGGGTCAGAGGTTGATGCTCAACCATTGTGCCACACCAGCCTGGCCCTATCTAGTCATTTTAAATCAGGTCAGTAATATAGTCTGATTATGTTCGTTATATTATAGTTTAAAATTACTTCATCATCTTCCCAGTTATAATTATTGAATATGGTCGTATGTAATTTCCTATATAATAAAAGACTAATGTGCAAATTGACCGAATTGCAGAACGACAAGTCTATTACGCACACTGACCACTAGGGGGCAGATGCTCAATGCAGGAGCTGCCTCCTGGTGGTCAGTGCACTCACAGAGGGAGCGCAGCTCAGCCAGAAGCCTGGAGCCAAGGCTGGCAAGTGCAGTGGCAGTGGTGGGAGCCTCTCCTGCCTCCACGGCAGTCAGACATCCCCCGAGGGCTCCCGGACTGCAAGAGGGTGCAGGTCGGGTTAAGGGATCCCCTTGCGTGCACCAATTTCATGTACCAGGACTCTAGTAAACTAATAAGCATTTCCTTACCTATGTAAACTAATCTACTGGCCTTTTTTCCTCTCTCGATTAGTTTTCTGATTCAGAATGTGCCAAGAAGGCTTTGGAACAACTTAATGGATTTGAGCTAGCAGGAAGGCCAATGAAAGTTGGTCATGTTACTGAACGAACTGATGCTTCCAGCGCTAGCTCCTTTTTGGACAGCGATGAACTGGAAAGGACTGGAATTGATTTGGGAACAACTGGTCGTCTTCAATTAATGGCAAGACTTGCAGAAGGTAAATTTTTTTTTAGTGTTAATGATTTAGTATGACTATGATAATGAGAAAGGTATCTAGACTAATAAATGGAAAGTGGTTTATTTTGGAATTGATGTTCTCCTTGGGCAGCACATGTATGTAATTTCATAGATTAAGTTCCTCACCTTAAAAGTTCTAATGGAATCTACTTTATGGTGGTGCATTTTTGAATACCACAATGCATGCTACAGGATTCCTTGTGCTTTCTATAAAAATAACATTCTCAAACTTCAGAATAAATTGAGTTGTAGCTCTTACACTATATGCTGCTTGTCATGTTTATTATTGGAGTGACTTTTGTAGTAAATACTCAGAAAACTGGATTTTTCTGCTCTTAACATATTAAGGACTTTAAGACCTATTCTTTTCCAGGTACGGGTTTGCAGATCCCACCAGCAGCACAGCAAGCTCTACAAATGAGTGGCTCCTTGGCATTTGGTGCTGTGGCAGGTAGGAATTGAATCTTTTCTAATTTGAAATCATTGTTTTTTCACCTAATTCGAAAATTTGCCAAATTTTTGCATTTAAAAGGACTTACTGAGAATTCAATTCATCAAGTACTTATAGCCAATCAATTTCAAATGTCCCTATAAGAAAATGGAGATATAGGACAGAATTATTTACTAATCATAATAAGCTGTCAGGGTATTATATTGAATCTTGCACACCAATTTTAGTTTAAATTGCTGTAAGCCATAGAGACTAAAACGTTTATATTGCTTTATAGAACAAAATATTTCTTTGTAATATTTAAGTTCAGAAAACTACCAGAGGGCTTTACTGAAGTGATTGCAGTATCAAGAGTACTCAGTAAATTGCCCAGTAAAGTTCTTTCCTAAACAGTACACATTATTTTGAGATGTTGAGTTAGGTAATTAAGTTCTTGGAGAGGACAGGAAGGGAGGAGAGCATTGGCAGTTTATTACAATCCTCCTATATAATAAAAGGCTAATATGCAAATCGACCCGGTCACTATGATGCGCACTGACCACCCACAGGGGGAGTGCTGCTCAGGCAGAAGCCGGGCTCAGCTGGTGAGCGCAGCAGAGGTGGCGGAACTTCTCCCGTCTCTGTGGCGGCTCTAAGGATGTCTGACTGTTGGCTTAGGCCTAAGGCGTCAGTTGGACATCCCCTGAGGGCTCCCGGACTGCGAGAGGTGCAGGCTGGGCTGTGGGACACCTCCCTCTTTCCCCCCTTCCCCCGCTTCCCCCGCATGAAACACATGGTCTTCCTCTCTTTTATGGCTTAATTTAATTATGTGGATTTGTCTTTATATACCTTGATATTAGCGCATATCTACAAGCTAGGATAACATTTAATTTTGAAATGTTGACAACTTGTTTTTTTTGTACTTACCAAAACTATTTGTATTGTGAACCCTGCATGACAGGAAATACTTTATTCCAAGAAAGTATGCAATTTATATTATAAATTGGTCCTTTTACCATATCTACAAAGTGAGCCTGCAATATATAAAAAATGAGATATGTACACCTGAAACTAATATAACATTGGATGTCAACTGTAATTGAAAAATAAAAAATTTTAAAAAGTAAAGAAATGATGAGTGATGATGGTACTGAATCTATATAAAAAAGTTCATGTGGTTGCTTCATTGATTGATTTTCTTGTAAATGCAAGTTCATTAGCTGATTAATAGAGTATAATTTTCTACTTTTATATTGCTCTTCGTTAGAAGGGGGCTTTTCTTTCATTTTCTTCTTTGTTGTTAATTCTCCCCCAAGGATATTTTTTTCCCTGTTGATTTTTAGAGAGAGTAGAAAGAAGGGAGGGAGCCAGAGAGAGAGCAAAGAGAGAAATATTGATGATTGATGTGAGAGAGAGACATCACTTGGTTGTCGCCCACCTCAGCTAGGACTAGGTAAGGTTGGAACTGCAACTGAGGTACTTTCCTTTGACCTGGAAAATGACAGGGGACATGCTCTAACCATTTAGCACACTTGCCAGGGCAGTGTTTTCTTTTTTAATGGATATCCAAAAGTTGTAAGAGTACCTTTAGAAACCTGCCTTTAGTTTTCTGTGCTTCCTGTCAAATTGAGCGATTTATTTTGAAATCTGATAGTTATTCTGTAAAATTTCTGACAAAACCATGCCAAGTGTAACCTTATAAGATTTTTAAAAATGATTAAAAATCACAACAATTACTCTAATAATTTATTTTTACTTTAAAAATATATTTTTATTGATTTCAGAGAGGGAGAGAGGGAGAGAGAAACATCAATGATGAGAATCACTGATTGGCTTCCTCTTGCACGCCCTTACTGGTGATCAACCCCGAAACCCAGCATGTGCCCTTGACCGGAATCAAACCTGGGACCCTTCAGTCCGCAGGCTGACACTCTATCCACTGAACCAAACCAGCTAGAGCTATTTTGACATTTTAAAAAAGCATTAGTCATATAATTTTCAGTGAACTAGTAGTTCTAGAAATCATTTGCTATAAATAATTCCTAGTCTGTGATTTGAAAATTATTTAATCTGAAGGCCATTCTTGTATTGCTTCCCATTGTTCAGGTCATTCAGTAATTTAGGAAATGTTTGATTGTTCAACATATTCTAGATATTCTCACTAAAGGCCAGTGACTTAGATTTGTTCCCTACCTTTGGGGATTTGATGCAGTGACATGATTGATATCTTAACATCTTAGGTTTATTCTGGATGGTAAATCAAATACATTGATTTAATCTTCTTCAAAAACAGTATCTTTCCCTATTGAAGATTTTTCAGTCAGCTGCCTTCTTTCATCCCTTGCTGGGGGTTGAGCCCATAACCCCCAGGCATGGGCCCTGACGGAATCAGTGGGCCACCTTTTGGTGCATGGGATCATGCTCAACCAACTGAACCACTCTGGCCAGACTCCACATGCTTATATTCTGGAAATTTAATAGGTTCTAAAATAGAGTTCTTACCTTTATGAAAACCATGCTTTATTTTCTAACTTGTCATAACAAATGACATGAAAAATAATTGGAAATTTTTTTATGAAAACTTGATTTTAAATATTCATATCTTATTTGTTTCCAAGTGTCAGAGTTCTTGGTCAGACTTAAAAACACTAAGTTCTTGCCAATCTCCAAATTAGTTTTGGTGGCTTCATATTCCTCTGGCCATAATCTTGGGATCAGAAAGTCATGTAAAAAAAGTTTTTATTTTTGAAATTTTTATAGGGATTTATTAACACTTAAAATAGTATGGATTTCTGATATCTATACATTTTTTCCCATTTTAGGAGAAAAAAAAAAGACAAATTGTGTTTTAATTTAAAGTTTATTGACAATGTTCCGTTCCTATGGTCATACCTTCAAGTTCCTTCAGTATACACCAGTTATATTTCTTCAACACCTTGAGATGCCAATTTTGAGCACCTAGGACCCAGGTATACTTATATCCCAATATAACTTGGGCTGCGGATCCTGTTAATTTTTGCCCATGTTTTATGATCATGTACTCAGCAAGGAACCCGAATGGCAAAGTGTTGCAGTTGAATCTCATGTTAATGAAAATTGGGTATTAAAGCTAAACAATTTCTATACTGTATATTTCTGAAACTTTTAAAGATAGTTTTTAACACTGGCATTTTCTTGACTGCTGCTGTATTCACTTGCTAGCAGCTTTCTCTTGCCTTTTAGTGTAGAAGTATTAACAATTATATGGGAAATATATTGGTAAAAATTCCCGTTTTCTTTATTTTTAATGCTGACTAGATGCTTAGATTTTTCTGTATTGCATAAATTATGGTAAACCCAATTAGATTTCATTCCTGCCTCAATAAATTTCCAGACGAGGTTATAAAACCAGATTTTTAAAAAATTCATCATCTTTGCTGGACTTGACTCTTTTTAATACTAAAAGCACTTTTAAAAAGTATCAAGTTAGTATGGTGTATTTTCCACTGGTGTTGCTCTTACTACTTCAGTTGGTACATTAGTGAAAGTGTTTACAGCTGTTTGATACTACTATTGCAGAGATTACTATTTTTTCTAAAAGTTTAAAATGCTTATTCCCACTATTAGAACAATAAATAGTTGACTATCTCAAGTACTTGGAATTGAATTCTCAAGATCAGGGTTTTCATGTATTTTCTGACCGGTGTGCTTCCCTTTCCCCATTTCCCATTATTCCCATGTGTAGACTAGTGTAGTGGAATGTATTTTAGATGTGGAAGAGTACTTAACTAGGAATAAGAAAAGAGAGGCCTAAGTTTCCTAGGACAGGAGGAAAGAAGGCCCCCAAAGCCTTGCCAATGAGGAATGGGGAAGGGGGTTTGGCTGCCAGGTTTTACTATAAGTTCATTTTCACAAACCCTGCTACAGTAGTCCTCTTTTATTAATGCTCTCCTGACATTTACCCTGTTAGTTGAGGCTCTTCATTGTTCCTGCACTGAGCTGTAGAATTCTCTTTTGTTATAGATTTGCAAACAAGACTTTCTCAACAGACTGAAGGTGAGTTGAGCTTTTTATTTGTCTTTGAAATAAATGTAAATATAGCAAGACAATTCTTTATATTTATCATTGTCTTTTATTTTGGATCCAGTTTTGTCAGAATGACAGTCATATATTTATATTACATTACACAGACAGTAAGCTATTTTGCTAATATATGTGTTTTGGAAGGCCCAACCCAAACTATTACAATTGCATGGATAAAAAATGAAAATTTTGTGCTTTTTTAGCTTTAGCTTGCTTAGAAGTATTTTAAGCCTTTTATGCTTATTTTTGTGTAGTGGTTGTTAGTTTTACATAGAAGTCAGAAAGTGATATTTGTCAGATAGACAGATCTTTCAGAACATAGTTTGTCAACTTAATATAAGATTAGGAAAAACTGGCTCTAACTCCAGTGATTTGTATATGCAGTACCAAGCAATGAGACTATTATCCAGAACAAAATTGCATGCAGATTTCAGAGATTGAAATGATTTATAAAGTGGGCTATTTTTTTCTTATTTTTAATGTCCATGTTATTATCTGCCATTTGATATTGAGCAAATTCAGTATCCATCTTTTTTAGGCTTTAGTTAAAGTTGTTTAGGGAAATTATTCTATATGAGAAATATCTACCATGTTCTTTGGTAGGAATTAAATGTATAATTTTTCTAGTAAATGGGGCAGCTATATTCAACCCTTTTATTTCTAACGGATTTTAAAAAGGTGATCTAGTAGATTTTTCTATTAACTATATTTCTCTGCTGAATTTATTGTGTTCTGCATTCTTCTAGGTTGAGCTGGAATATTTCTATCATACATTTTCTAAATATTTTTCAGTATTCATAGTATATTGTCAAAATTAATTGGAGGAAGTGGAAAAATTAAGTTCTCAATTATTTTGTAATGACCTAATTTTTCTTCCCAAGCATACTTCCATTTATTTATGATGAGGGTACACAGGCTTTTTGTTTTTAAGATACATGTTCACCTATCTTTTTTTATTCAGTTGGTTTTCAAATATTTTTATTGATTTCAGAGAGAAAGTGGGGGAGAGAGATAGAAACATCAATGACGAGAGAAGAATCATTGATTGGCCACCTCCTGCCACAACGCTTAGTGGGATTGAGCCCACAACCTGGGCGTGTTCCCTGATTGGGAGTCGAATGGTGACCTCCTGGTTCATGGGTTGATACTTAGTAATTGAGTGACACCAGCTGGGCTGGCTTTATTTTTTTAACTGTAATATAAACATGGTTGCATCTTTAACTTTTTTCCCCAATAGAGTTTGACATCTGTTAAGTCACTTTAATATGTAGCCTAATTCTATCAGAAAAAAATTTATTTAATGATGTATTTCATGTGCAACCGTAATTTTTATTCAGTGGAACATTTCTGATACTTCCTCAGGTGAATGTTTATAATTTCTAATGCACTGTTTTATCCTTAGCTTTGTTGTTATGTATTGGAATGAAATTTGGTCAAATGTTTTGATTACGGTGAGTTGTGTAACAGCTACTGTTAATGTTTTATAAATCACATGTAGCCAATGGAGCGGCTGTCTTGGCCAGTGCTCTCACTTCAAACTTAAAACCAATAGGGTTTTAAATGCTAAGCTTAAATATCTGTGTTCAGTATTTTTTTATTTTTTAATATAGTGAATATTTTAGTCTTATTTTTTAGTGCTAGTCTATTAATTCTTATGCTAAAGCAGACAATCATTTTTAAAAGATTAATCTGGTTTTGTAATAGAATTTATAATTCGAGGATATTAAATCTTAGATGCTTGGGTAGTTTTATGCATCTTATCTTTAAGACTTAATCCTTTTATAATGTTTGTGTTTTTTAGAAATATATAACTACATATTCATGGGTAGAATCCTAAGAAATACAGTAGGGTCATACATTTATTTGGCATTTTACTTACTTATTCATGTTAGAGGTGCAGGGGTGGAGAGAAACATCCATTTGTTGTTCCACTTTTTTATGCATTCCTTGGTTGCTTCTTTGCCCTGAATGGTGATCAAACCCACACAAACCTTGGCATATTGGGACTGAGCTACCTTCCAAGGCCTTATTTTGGAATTTTAAAGATCATATTTCTTAGTGTTTTTATGGATTTTCAGAGAGAGAGGAAGAGAGAGGGATAGAGATAGAAACATTGATGAGAGAGAAATATCTTCATTCAGCTGCCCACTACTGGGAATCGAGCTCCCAACCCAGGCATGTGCCCCTGCTGGTATCTGAACCGGTGACGCTCTTGGTCCTAGGTTGACGCTCAACTGCTGATTGACCCTGGCTGGGCCAAAAGATATATTCTTATTACCCCCTGCTTCTCAGGGTATAAACTCAAGCAATTTTACAAAGTCAGTGTTTAGTTTAATCCTTTGTCTTTCTGGATTGATTTGTGTTATATGTATCATTTAAGTTTGATTACACATAAAGTTTTAATTTCCCTTGTGAAAAATAAAACTCCCAACTTTCTCAAGATTGGCCACTTCAAATGTTGACGCAGTTTTCTGGCAACTAAAATGGAGTTCTGTTACATACTTTGATAGCCTTGTTAAGTAAGGTAAATTAGTTAAGTGGCTGGCTTGACTCCATACCCTAGTTTCATACTTTGGGTTTAGTGGGTTTTTTGTTTTGTTTTGTTTTAATGCATTTTCCATGGAACTAATTGCCCCCCCCCTTTTTTTTTTAGCTTCAGCTTTAGCTGCAGCTGCCTCTGTTCAACCTCTTGCAACACAGTGTTTTCAACTCTCTAACATGTTTAACCCTCAAACGTAAGTAATGGTCAAGTTCAAACACTTAGGATGTTTCCATATATTTCATAGTTCAAATAGTGCAACACTTTTTTTTTTTTTTAATATTTATTCATCTTACAGAGAGGAAGGGAGTGGGATAGAGAGTTAGAAACATCGATCAGCTGCCTCCTGCACACCCCCCCATTGGGGATGTGCCTGTAACCAAGGCACATGCCCTAGACCGGAATCGAACCCGGGACCCTTCAGCCTGCAGGCCGACGCTCCATCCACTGAGCCAAACCAGTTAGGGCAGTGCAACACTTTTTATCCTTGTAGCACAATTATTATGCACATTGTTGGTTATTTTCTTTGGATGTGTTTGTAAGATTGGAATTGAAAGCTATGCAGATTTTATATTTCCCATTTATATCTAACTTTACTAAAGTTTGTGTCAGTATTTATTTTGATCACCAGCTTATACCAATTATGGGCTTTGAGATTTTAAGCTTATTTCAGTCTAATAGCAGAAAAGTATTTTTTAAAATTTCTTTTGATTAGTGCATGCTGTTAATTAGAAATATTTTCTACTTCCTAGCCAGTGATTAGAATGCCATTTATTAATGAGTCCACATCTTGTTTTTTTGTTGTTGTTCGGTAAATTTTTAAATCAGTCACTATTTTTGAGGAAATACGTTTCATACAACTTTAATAATTTATAACATGCTGTTGCATTAATATTACTTCAGAGTTTACCATAGAAAGAGCCTTGGAGTCTTGTATTCTTCTGTTAGCTTTGTCTATGAAATGGTGATAAACTGTTGGTATAAGAATCATTTGAAAAATGTCAATAAATCATTTAAGTGACTTAAAAATCTCCAGTGCCTTATACCTAACACTGATTTTTTAAATTAAAAAAAATGCATATTTTAAAATGTTTATACAGTGTCTAATAAAGCTTAATACTTTCTTACAGAGAAGAAGAAGTTGGATGGGATACAGAGATTAAGGATGATGTGATTGAAGAATGTAATAAACATGGAGGAGTTATTCATATTTATGTTGACAAAAATTCAGCTCAGGTATTTGCTCTTTTTATTTTATTTTAATATATTTTTATTGATTTCAGAGAGGGAGAGGGAGACATAGCAATCTCAATGATGAGGATCACTGATCGGCTGCCTCCTGCACGCCCCCTACTGGGGATCGAGCCCACAACCCAGGCATGTACCCTTGACAAGAATCGAACCCGGGACTCTTCAGTCTGCAGGCTGATGCTGTATCCACTGAGCCAAACCAGCTAGGGCTATGTGCTCTTTCTAATAAGCAAAAATGTTGCTCTCTTTGCCTTAAACTTTACAGATACTTGGGTCATATTATGATTAAACAATTACATAGTTCTAGAGCACTGAGTCTATGTAGGCCGCTTGAATTAACCTGTTCAAATGCGCACTGTTTAGGGTAATAATTCTTTTGGTTGTATTTTAGGGCAATGTGTATGTGAAGTGCCCATCAATTGCTGCAGCCATTGCTGCTGTAAATGCATTGCATGGCAGATGGTTTGCTGGTGAGTTTAATCTTTCTTTTTCTGAGTGATTATTAAGGCTCTAATTAATCTAAGTGAAGATATTAAACTACCAATATCTGTTTGTTTTTTTTCAACAGGTAAAATGATAACAGCAGCATATGTACCTCTTCCAACTTATCACAACCTCTTTCCTGATTCTATGACAGCAACACAACTACTGGTCCCAAGTAGACGATGAAGGAAGATATATAGTCTCTTATGTACATAGCTCTTTTTCTTTTGAGAATTCATCTTGAGTTATCTTTTATTTAGATAAAAATAAAGAGGCAAGGGTCTACTGTCATTTGTATACAATTCCTGTTACCGTGAAAAAATAAAAATGTTAACAGGAATGCAGTGTGCTCGTTCTCCCTATATAGCAAATCCCACTGTATACAAAACTCTTGTTCTGCCTTTTAAATGTACATGTAGAAAATTACATTAAGGATCTATAGAAATAGCTCTAGGGGAACAAATGTGCTTAATGTATAAAGGCAAACAGGGATGTAATGTTTTTAATGTTTCATTTCAGAAGCCTAACTTTTTACACAACAGTTACATTTCACATTTTCACTAATGTTGATATTGGCTAATGGTTTAGCAGACAGGTTTCTGAAATACACATTTAGTGTATGGAAATTCAAGACAGCTAAAGGGCTGTTTGATTAACATCTCATCTTGCACTCGGATCAATTGGCAAGAAAAGATTTCAAAATTACATTTCTGAATGGTATCTTTTCAATTAATGTATCTGTAAAAGTTTCTCTGTAAATATGTGTTCTAGTGTGTCTAAGATTCCAAACAAAATGATCCCTGCATTTCCTCAAGATGTTTATTGAGTCTGGTAAGCAAAACAGTCTGAGCAAGAAATGGGAAATGCGGAAATAGGTTTTGTCTGGTTGCATATAATCTTTGCTCTTTTTAAGCTCTGTGAGCTCTGAAATATATTTTTGGGTTACTTCAGTGTGTTTGACAAGACAGCTTGATATTTCTATCAAACAAATGACTTTCATATTGCAACAATCTTTGTAAGAACCACTCAAATAAAATTCTCTTAAAAAGGCCACAAGAAATCTTCATTTTTGAAATGTTTTGAAGTCATAGAAACATGAAAATAGAATATTAGTTTCTTTGACTTTTAGTAGTTATTAGGTATTTGCCTCTGGAACAATTATTAGCAGTCTGGATAAATTCTGGCCCTCGAGTTGTCTCTGTACATTCCTGTATATTATTATCTCTTGGCATTGTACTTACTTAGGGTAATGTATTAAAACTGATCTACAAAAAAGGAAACAAAACAAATTCATCCAGGCTTTAAACTTGGGCATTAAGTTTCCTGTGTTGTCTGGACATCCTTGTGAAAAAATGCTTTACTATTTAAAGTAAATACTGAACAAAAATGGAGTAAGTTTAAACTGATTTCCCAAATTGACTCAAGGCATTTACTTTATTATGGAATTTTGAGCTTTAACTTGGGTAGTGAGCCATCACCATTTATACTCTGAACTCTGCTTTAAGTTGTGTATAGGTTGCACCTTTGGATAGGTAATGTTGATCCTAATGGGAGATTTTCCAATATTGATTTTTCTTACCTCATTTCTGTTTCTGCTGCATTGATTTGTTAGCGTTGAGGCACAGGTTTTACACTACTTAGATAAGTTATCTAATCAATTTTAAGTATGGAGCCATCACAATTTTTTACCAACCCTTTTGGATGAGTTAGTCCAAAATTGCTTCAGTTATTCAACATTAAAGTTGAAGTTTCAAGATTAAAGTTAAGTTTTAATTAAAATTAAGTTTTTTTTTAAACACTGGGCAGCAGTGTTTCTTGGGGCTAACTTATATGGGGTTTTTTTCCCTCCAAATTAGTCATAATTTTTAAATTCAAGTTCTGGTTCTGTCAGGTTTCCTCATTCCAGCAAAGATGGCCATGGTTTAATAAAGGCAGGAAATTTATACCACAGAACGAAATTTGGGTTGTAAATGATGTTCAAAGCAAATGTCTTGAATAGTGTGATACATAGAAAGTAATGCAAATTGCTATTTTGAGTGAAATCCTTTAGGTAGACATCTCACCTACTCTGGAAAATCTGTAACTGCTATTTGTATTCTGGTAGTAACCCTGATTTTGGCTGAATCTGAGAGTATGTCCACAAAATACTTTAAGTCTAGTTTCTTATAAACATTCCCATTTACTACGAACCTACTTATTAAGGCAATTACAGCTGAACAGCGGTTCTCCAACTTAATTCGTTCTGGAAGACTTAGAAAACCAAAGCATTTTTTCCCCATTAGAAATAAACAGAATTTGTTCCAGACTCTCAAATGATGCCGTTTTAAACTTTTAACAAATCTTTTTGATTTTTAGAAGGGGTGGGAGAGACATCCATGTGAGAGAATGGAAACATCAATTGACTACCTTACATTGGACTTGTGATCAAACAAAACCTGGGTATATGCCCTGACAAAGAACCTGCATACTCCAATCATCTGAGCTACACCAGCCAGCGCATAACTTTTCTTATATACAGTACATATCTATAATGCACTGATGAGACACTTTAAAAACAAAGACATAAAATTTAAGTTTACAAAAAGGACATGTACAGTAAAAATAAAAATTTAATAAGCAACAAAAGGAAAATACAGCACAATTCCCTGAGATGTTAACAGAAGTAAACAGACTCATACTCCTGTATTTTCTCCTTTTTCACCTCAGATACATGACTGAATCATACAGACAGGTATCAGCATGAAAGGGTTGTTGGATTGAGAAGCAAATTGTTCAAGTGAGATGGGAGATGTTTGAGAACTGAGGTTTGACCAATATAATTTTGTGGGGGGATGAGGATCAGTCTATACAATTTACATCCTCATTGATGACTGGTAAGATAATCATCTGGGATTGATTTAGTTGAAAAGCTACAAAAGTGCCTGATAGTTTGATTTTGTGTCACTATGGATAACTGGTTCTTTTTCTCATCAAGCCAGCAGGTATATCTGGACAACTTTTGTTTTTGTTTTTTTTTGGACTTTTGAATGAACAAAGTATTGAAAATAAAACCCTTGCCTGGCTGGTGTTGCTAAACATGCTAAAAAAGGAAAACACCCTTTTGCATTGTGACCTTGAGGAAATGAAATCTACCTGTATCTTGTTTTTTACCTTTAAAACACTGATAGGGGACATATGCAATGCTTTCAACAAAGATTTATGTAAAAAATTAAAACGGTGATAAATCAACAAAAGGTTGAGTAATAAGGGTTTACTAGAATCTATGAAAGGTTCCAGCCATGGAAAAATTTTCTAGCTTGTAGTTAACATACAGGTCTAGTGAAAAAGACAAACCTCAGCCCACCTCATAAAATCTCTAAGCAAGCTGTATAATAGTCTGGAGTGAGAAGAAAAAAACAATGCCTCTAACACAGACTACTCAAAGTGTTTTTATTATAGTACATGGGCTGGGACTGATGGGACAGGGTAGATGTGGGCAACCATTGCCCTGATTAGCATCGGATGCCCATTCCGATAGCCATGAATGTGCCAAAGGTGCCGCCACTCTGCATCATGGTTTTCCCGATGCCGCCCATCAGCTCCCGACCCCGCATTCCAATCCTGAGAGGAGGAAACCAAGATGGGGCCAATTGGGAACAAAAATATTACATGTGGAGAAATATTAACTGCCCTTTTCCAACGTGTGCTGCTAGCGATGAACCATGCACTCCACAAGTCTAATAGGACATTAGCCCCTCCCACCCAGGATCAGTAATGACAAGTTGAAAAGGATCTATCAGAGACTGCCTTTAGTTTCGGAGAGGCTGCAAATGCAGTGTCAAGTACATGGAAACCATTTTTTTCTGCTGGTTTTACCTTTCGAGTATGTATATATGATCCAATAACAACAGCTGTCTTTTAGGCGGTTTCCTAGTGTTAAAAGTGATTGTGGAGTCATTTTACGGACTGTGTCAAGTATAAAAGAATTGTGATAACAGCATCTAGCACAGTGATTGACACAGAAAGTGCACAGTAAGTAGTAACTTTCAGTCTGAAAAACTGAGAATAGTCATACATGTGAAAATGACATTTACGGTGTAGAATTTATCTGCTTCATTCCTACATCCTGTTGCCTGTACAGTAAAACTGCTCAAGTTTCATGATGTGCAATTGGGAATAACGGCAACGACAGTAATAACCATTTACTGAGCACTTAATATATGCTAGATTCTGTGCTAAGTTTTCTCTGACTTGATCCTTACAACTCTATGAGGTAGATGTTACTGACTTCATTCTACACGTGAGGAAACCCAGGCTCAACTTGCCTAAGGTTACAGAACTAGTAAGCGCTGGAGAGGAGGGATTCCAACCCGTCCTTCCAGACTGAAGGTGGTTAGGAAACTGGTCTCGCTCAGAGGTCAGCGAGATTGGAACGCGTTAGGCTCCGTTCAGGCAGCAGGCCAAGTGGAGTGGGCGGGAAGGTCCGGTAGTCCCACCCCAGGTCACCACCGCGCCCCTCACCTGAGACAGGAAAACGTGCCGAAGAGCGCCCCGGCCGCCATGCCCACGGCGCAACCCATCACAAAGCCCATCTTCACACGGTCGAAGCAGCTTGGCTGAGACTGTCCATAGGGACCCACGGCCACCGGCATCTGTGGGGTTCGAGGATCAGGGAAATGCAGGCCTGACCGCCAGCCCGAGAGTCGGGCGAGGTCAGAGGAAAAGGGGTGGGGGAGCGGACCTAAGGGTTCGAGGAAGCTCGGGAAGGAAAACCAGCGTGAAACTCGATTCCATCACCCGCTTTGGGTTCCGACCCTCGAGCCCCCACCTCACCTCGCTCGCGGCCTCGGTCTTTCAGCTCTACGTCTCACACGGAACTCTAGGCGGAGCGCGCTGGTGGCCCGGGGAATCGCTTCCGGAGCGCAGAACAGTACTTCCGGGAGTCCGTAGCTAAGTACTGCGGCCGCTGGAGGCGAGGGGCTGTGCCTCCGGGACCATGTTGCTGCGGACAGCTTGGAGGCGGGTGGCCGCGGCCCTGCCAGCAGCTCAGGGGCCGAGGCCCGAGGCGCCCACCCGGGGTCTGCGCCTGCGCGGTACGCTCTGGGTCCCGCTTGCTGCCCCCTCCCAGGAGGCGCGCCTTCTTCCTCCTCCGCGCGGCGACGCACCTGAATATGCCGTAGCCTCCCTCTTCCGCCCCTACCCAGACCCTCTGACCCTTTCCCTCGGCTTCATCCCTCCAATTTTCTCTTCCCTTCTTAGTGACTTCGCCGCGACCCACTCAGATCTTATCCCACTGGCCTTCCGAGCCTGAGGCTCGGCCTTCATTCTTCTAACCAACTTTTAGAGATGCTAGCCGTCCAGCAAGTGACCTTCAAAGGAGATCTTACCTACTATGTCTCCACATTCTTTCTAAATGGCGTTGCCATTTCAGAGCCTTCCCAACTCCCAACGATGCAACTTTAATGTTGTCCCAACATCCCCCTTCAAGAACCCTGCCTCTGTCCCTTATCTCCTTTTACAAACAGTTTGCTCAAATCCTGATGTTTTCTTTCGTTTTTCATTAAGATTAAACCCCAGTATTCCTTAAACTTTACCTTCTGATGTCTTGGATACCCTGTGTCCATAGTCACTTGGCCACTCTGTTCCATATTTTTGGCAGTTGGAGACCATGCTCCCCAGTCTGCTGTTCCCTCAGATACAGCCACTGCTCCAGAGATGGAGTCAGTGCTGCGACCTCTGTATATGGATGTGCAAGCAACAACTCCTCTGGTAAGAATGGAGGGGCAGCTTTTCCCATGCTGTTTATAGGAATTATATTGTAGGAATGACAATGTACAGAAGTGGTTGGATTCTTGTAGAGCTAAGAGCCATTGACGAGTGTGTGCAGGAAAAAGCAGGGAGCTAGGAGTTAGGAGGCTTAACTTGTAGTCCACTTGAAATGACTCAACTACTTACAAGCTATTGATCTTGGTCAAATCACTTCAGTGCGGCACTATAGTAGTAATTAAAATCATGGGCTCTGGAATTAGCAGCACTGCTATTTAGTAACTATGAATGTGGGCAAGTAGTAAATGGATTAAATTAAAAGACATAAAACAGCCCTTAACAGCGTGGCACATGATGAGCACTTGAATATTAATACAAGATTTCACCAATATGTGGACTCTGTCATGTCCTGGCCCCTTGCAGATCACATTTCCTGGTAGGAATGTAAATATCTGCAGAAATGGCTGTTAGGAAATGACAGTGTTTATAGATTACCCAGGGAGATGGTAGAATAGCCTGATTTAAGATGCGTTGGGAGTGGGAGTGTATTAAGTTGATATTGGGTTAGTACCTGAGGGACTGGAAGAATGTTTGAGGCCTAATCTGGGCATTGTCTGAAGGGTTGGGAGTTTGTTGAGGCAGGTCTGAGGAGATGGAGTGGGGCCTAAGTTAACTATGGGGCCCAGGAAGACTGATATGTTCTTTTGTGCTCAGGACCCTCGGGTACTTGATGCCATGCTCCCTTACCTAGTCAACTACTATGGGAACCCACACTCCCGGACACATGCTTATGGCTGGGAGAGTGAGGCAGCCATGGAACGTGCTCGCCAGGTGAGTACAGAGGAATCTAGGAGGTACTGATGTCATGGATTTAGTGGCCTGTGGGAGGCATTTCCTTGGTAGGTATGGGTGGAGGTAGAAATGGTTTGAGACTCTTTAAGAGATTCAGAGAGCAGGCCTTGGAGTCCCTCTAAAGACATTGGATTAGTTCCCACATTCCCTAACTAAATGACCTTGGGCAAGTTATTTAATTTCTCTAAGCCTTAGTTTCCTTACATTGCAAATGAGATTGTAATAGTTCCTACTCCCTAGGGTTATTGGGTGAATTAAATGAGACAATGCTAGTGATGTGTTTATTAATCCAATGCGCATATATATATATACTAGCTTTCCCGTTGCAGGAAAAATCCTGCAATAGGATTTCCTGCTGCACTCTACTCCGCCTCCATTCCTCCCTTGTCCTCTGCCTCACCTTCTCCTCCAGCCCGCCTGCGTTTCCCTTCGCCCTCGGCCCCGCCTCCGCCTCCGCCCCGCCCTTGTCACCTGGCTCACCTTCTCCTCCAGCCCGCCCGCGTTTCCCTTCGCCCCCGGCCCTGCCTCCGCCCCGCCCTTCTCCTTCCCCCCCCCCTCGGCTTGCTTGTTTCTTCGAAGCTTTACTCCCTTCTGCAGCTCTTGGCTTCTTTGGACGCTGTCTTGATATGCAAATTAGTCACCATCTTTGTTGGGGTAATTTGCATACTCGTCCTGATTGGTTGGTAGGCGTGGCTTGGCTGGTGTGTGTGGCTTAGGTGTAGCGAAGGTGCGGGCAATTTGCATATTTGTCTATTATTAGATTAGATATGACGAGTACAATAGTGCTTTTTCTTTTAATACAAATTTTAAAAATTGATATTGGAGGAAAGGAAAGAAAGAGAAAGACGATTGGTTGCCTCCCACATGTGCCCCTACTGGGGATCAAACCCACCACCTTTTTGTGTACAGGATGATGCTCCTACCAACTGAGCCACACGGGCCAGGGCTGAAATAGTGCTTTTCTATTATTTTTTTTAATTGATTTTAGAGAGAGGAAGGGAGAGGGAAAGAGGGATAGAAACATCAGTGACAGAGAAACATGGATTGGCTGCCTCTCGCATGCCCTCTACTGGGGATCAAGCCCACAACCAGGGCATGTGCCCTGAACTGGAATCAAACTGTGACCTCCTGGTTTATAGGTTGACCACTGAGCCACACCAGCCAGCCACTAGTACTTTCTTTTTTTTTTTGTTAATCCTCACTTGAGTATATTTTTCCATTGATATTTAGGGAGAGTGGAAGAAAGAGGAAAAGACAGAGCAAAACATCAATGTGAGAGAAACACATGGATTGGTTGCCTCCTGCATGCGCCCCAACCAGGGCCCCAGGTCTGGGAGGAACCTGCAATCAAAGTACATGCCCTTGACCGGAATCAAACCCAGGGCCCTTAGGTCTGTAGGCCAACGCTCTATCCACTAAGCCAAACTGGCCTGGGTGAACTAGTACTTTCTTAAAAACAGCATTATTGTCCTGGCAGGTGTGGCTCAGTTTGTTGAGCATCATCCCACGCACCAAAAGATCACCAGTTCAATTTCTGGTCAGGGTACCTACTCAGGTTTTGGGTTCGATCCCCAGTGTCTCTCTCTCTCTCTCTCTCTCTCTCTCTTTCTAAAATCAATAAAATCAGCCCTGGCTGGTTTGGCTCAGTGGATGGAGTGTTGGCCTTCGGACTGAAGGGTCCCAGGTTTGATTCCAGTCAAGGGCACATGCCCGGATTGCAGGCTCGATCCCCATTGTGGGGGCGTGCAGGAGGCAGCCAATCAATGATTATCTCTCATTATTGATGTTTCTATCTCCCTTCCTCTCTGAAATCAAAATAAAAATATATTTTTAAATAAAAAATAAAAATCATATTTTAAAAAATACACCAATATTATTATTATTATTTTGTTTTGGGCTGGGAAAGAGCCTGGGGTCTGGGATGTAAGTGAATTTATCCTTGTCTGACCCTAGTAGGTACAGAGCTTGTTCTTGGGCAGTTGATAGAATACAGTGGAGCTCTTCTTGATCTAGAGCTCTGTCCTAGCTGTGTCCTGGGGTCAAGTACTTTCCTGGGGAACTGATGGTACTTATCTCTGTTTCTTGGCTTGCAGCAAGTAGCATCTCTCATTGGGGCCGATCCTCGTGAGATCATTTTCACTAGTGGCGCTACTGAATCCAATAACATAGCAATTAAGGTAAGAGGGCATATTGGGGCTTTCTTGACTTGGGATATGGTATCTTTCTATCGTCTGGGCTCAGACATGTATTTCCCAGCCACCCACTCCCACCCTATTGTGAAGAGAAGACACATATACTCTTTCTAATTTGTTGCTTCCTTTAATCCTTTGCCATCTAAAATCTTTGTTCCTGTTGAACTGAGTTCCATAAGGTAGTTGGATAGGAAAGGAGGTGGCTCTTGGACCACTTGATTTTTTGGACAGCAGCTACTTCACAGAGTGGATAATGATGACTTAACACTTTTCCCTGTCCTTTTGATCTAGTCACAGTGAAGTCCAGAATGCACTTATAATTGGGCATGTTTCTCATTTTCATCTTTGTATTATGTTTTCACAGCTGCCTTCTTCTCAGCCTTCCTTTTCTTTCTGATCAGATCTGTTTGCAACAAGTACCTCCATTTCTTTAGATGTCCCCATTTTTAAAAGTCCTGATTACTCTGGTACCCTCTGCAGGCATTCACTTGGTCACTCATTCTAGGATCAGCAACTCTATCCTTGGGACATACAGATATTTGTACTTATAAAAGTAAAATTCCACTCTCAATAGTCATAGAACAGTTGGTATTTCCTAGAACATACTCACCTCTGATTGAGCCTGGTTACCAGGATTACTTGTGTAAATACCCTGGTTCTGATAACTTGTGGGCTACTATAAGTTCAACTCTGGCTTTACCCCCTCTCACCATTGTCTCTCAACTGTACGTCCAATATTTTATTTTATTTTAATTTTATTTTATGACCTGTCCTGAGTGTAAGAGGCCAGGGACAGGCTCCAGAATCATACTGCCTGATTCTGTTAGCAGGAAAACGTCCTTTCTTTGGACTATAGAGACCACAGAGCCAGATCCCTCCAAAGATGGGGATGGTTTAAAAACTTTGAAAATGTTTGCTTTGAAAGGTCCCACAGATCCCAAACCCAGAGGTTAAGGATAGATAAGAATAGTTGTGACATTGTTCCCCTTAGTCTCCTGGATGGGTAGAGTAAATATCTACGTGCTATTAGAGCCTTCTACACTGTGGGTAAGTGAGATAGGAGACAGGGCAACTTTTAAATGTTTTCCTTTGATGTTTCTTATCCTTGAGAACATACAGTTATAATGTTGTTTTAAATTTGGCCTAATTAGTTTATATTCTTTTATAGTAGTGCTCTATGATAAGCTCTGGAGGAATGGAGTTGTACATTTTATTTCTTTAATTTTTAGAAAGTAATTCATATATTTGTAGTATGATTTTTAACTGTATAGAAAAGTTTAAAATAAAATATAGTTTCCTCCCCTATTCTGCTCCGAATTCTGTTACTAAACTAATTCTGTTTATTGTTGTTTCCAAAAAAACACACACCACATATATATGAATATGCTTTTAATATTTTCACAAATTGTAGCATGTCATATTTATTCTTTTGTAGCCATTAATAACATATCCTATGTTCTTCCATTTCAAACTCCATTATTTTTTTTCCCAAACTTCATTATTTTTACTATAAGTACATTCTTGTTTATGGAGTAGTGTTATCACAACTTAGTATTCATTTTACTATTCATTCTCTTGGATGTGTTTAACCTTCCCATTTTTCTTGAGGATTGTAAATATAACTAAAGCATATTTTGTCTCCATAGCTTCTCTATTTTTTGAAATATTTCCCTAAGGTAAACTCCCAAAAGAGGAATCACAGTTAAAGAATGTGAATACAGCTTTTAAGACATCTTTCTACACAATTATCTGAAGACTCAGAGCATAAATACTGCCATTAGCAAGGAATAAGTGTATGAGTTTCACTTCTATACTGCCAGCTTTGGGTATCAGTATCCCTATATTTGCATGTTTTGCTATTTAAATAGAAATAAATGAGAGAGGCTTTTGCTTGTGGTGTAAGGATAGGCATGTTCCTTATTTTCCACCTGTGAATATATTTGGTCTTCGTTCTCTGTTCCTGGTACAGAGCTTCAAAAACCCTTGGAGTTTTCTGAATGACAGGATTGTCATTCCTTATTCAAAACAAACTTCTTTGTACCATTTCTGAGTTTATGGTAATGGGGTAATTCATGTGGGCCCTTAGTTTCAAGGGACAGGCTGCCTACTCCAGAAAGATCAAGCATGTGATTAAAGGGTTGGAACTTCCAGCTCTCCTGTCCTCTGGAGAGGAGAGTGGGTCTGGAGATTGGATTCAGTTCAATGGCCAAAGATTTAATCAATCATGCCTATGTAATGAAACCCCCATAAAAACTCTGGACAGCGAGGCTTGCAGGAGCTTCCAGGTTAGTGGACTCATGGGTGTGTGGAGAAGGTGGTGGCATGCCTAGATTCCAGGAGGAAAGAGCATGGAAGCTCTGTGCCCCTCCCCACTCTAGACCTCACCCTATGCATCTCTTCCATTTGGCTGTTCCTGAGATGTATTCTTTATAATAAAACCCTAGTCATAAGTACACCACTTTTAATGAGTTCCGTGAGTCACTCTAGTGAGTTATTGAACTTTAGGGGGCTGTGGAGGCCCTGGATTTGTGACCAGCTGGGCAGAGGTATGGGGGCGGTTTTGACATCCGGGACTTGCAGTTGGCGTTGGAAGTGGAAGCAGTCTTCTGGGACTGAGCCCCTTAACCCGCACTAACTCTGGGTAGTTAGTGTCAGAATTAAACGGATTGTAGGACAACCAGTGGGTGTTAGAGAATTGATCTTGAAGCTTACCACCCTTGCCCACTTTCCTTTTACAAATGGAATGTAAGTCATTGCTGTCTTTCTGAGTATATTCTCCTTTCTCCCACCACCACCCATTTACAGGGGGTGGCCAGGTTTTATAGGTCACGGAAAAAGCACTTGATCACCTCCCAGACAGAACACAAATGTGTCTTGGACTCTTGCCGTTCACTGGAAGCTGAGGGCTTTCAGGTCACCTACCTCCCAGTGAAGAAGAGTGGGATCATTGACCTGAAGGTAGGAGTGGCACTTGGCAGGAGGGGAAAAATTGGAGGAGCATGGCTTCTGCCTGTGTATCTATATCTATCTCCAGCCTTAGCTCAGGCTTGAAGGATTAGATCTAATGATGAGGGTGGGGCTTAGAGAAATAGGCCTAGCAGAGAAACCAAGAGCATGTTCCCTTTGAGTGTGTACCATCTTCCTTTTCTCTAGAGGATGTATTTCTCAGCTTTGTTGCTGCTTCCTGGTTTGTGTGGGAGTCACTGGATGTGTGTGCAGGATGCCAGGGGCTGATACCATGGTGAAGCTCTGGCCTCCTCCTCCCCTACTCTAAAAAGGAGGTATAGTTTTTTAGAAGAGTATTTTTCCCTTTTTGTCTTATGTTCTTATGTGTCCATTTTGGGTAGTGAGTCCAATCATTTTGTTCACCAGAGTTTGGATACTAGCATCCCTAGACAAATCCTAAGATATAGTATGTAGTCAGAACCCTGTCATGTACATTTGGAATTAAGGAGGGAACACAAGATTACATGAAGGTAGGAGAAAGCAAGGTGGAGAAATCTCCATGATTGGTTTACAGGATAGTTAACAGGATTATGTGCTCCTTTGAGGTGTGGAAAAGAGGATTATTCTGGCATTTCAAAGGTGTATTAACCTAGATGCCCAAGAACAAAGGACAGGGCTTGCTTAAGGCAAGATAAACCTTTCATTAAAGAAGTTAGAGGTCTAGGGCATGTGTACCCACCATACCTGCCCAGTTAAGATTTTTTTTTTTAGTAATTTTTTTTTAAATCTTCGCCTGAGGATATTTTTCCCCTTGCTTTTCAGAGAGAGACACATCAACTGGTTGCCTCCCACATGTGCCCCCAACCAGGGCCAGAGAGCGAACCTGCAACCCGGGAATGTGCCCTTGATACAGAACCGAATCTGAGACCCTTAGGTGCTCAGGCTGATGCTCTAACCATTGATCCCACCGGTCAGGGCCAGTTAGTAATTTTTTATCAGATCACCCTGTGAGCTTATTGTTGGTCACTGATTTATTACAGCACCCCTTTTTGTTCACAAGTTTTATAAAGAACAAACACTGCCAAAGTGTTTGGCTTTTATGTCAGAGTGTTTTTCAGTTTGGCTGTACCATTTTACATTTCCATGAGAAGTATATGAATGATACAGTTTCTTTGCATTCTCCCCAGCAATTTTGTATTATCAGTATTCTGATAGGTATATAGCAAAAGGTTTCCTTTTCAAGACTAAGCTTGCCCACATTCTAAGTTAGGGAGTACCTGATGGTGCTGTATAGCCTTCTTATTCCTGATATTCTTAGGAACTAGAGGCTGCTATCCAGCCCGATACCAGCCTGGTCTCAGTCATGTCTGTGAACAATGAGATTGGGGTGAAGCAGCCCATTTCGGAAATAGGTGAGTATGGTGGTGAACCCTGATGCTTGCCCACCAAGCATCTGAGTAGCGGGAGGGAGCTGGGAGCTGTAACACTTTATGGAATACAGTAAGGAAATCTGGGGAAAGACACATTGTAAGTGGTATAGCCAGTATTTGAATCCAGGTCTAGTACCTTTTATGTTCTTTTCATTTTACTGCAGTTGGTGTAGTAAAAAAAAAAATCCCCAAAAACCTCTACTCTTTTTTTCCTTCCTCTGACTGTTTTCACTTTTGAACATCTCTTTATTATGCTAATTTAGAGCCAGACTCAACCTCCTAGTCACATTAGCAAATTCATCTGTTAATCTTTACCTCTTTTATTTTTTTATTTTTTTTTCTTTACCTCTTTTAAATAAAAAGGGTTATGAAAGTTGATCTGATATGTTGAAAGACCAGTGTTGAAGAGAGAGAAAGAGAAATGACTTGTTATATGGTTAGAGGCGAATGCCAGATGCAGTTTTGCCTTAGAACAAACATTGTGGGATCACTGCCAGGTGACTTCCCAACATGGTGCTATGGTCTTTCCCTCTGTTGTTTCCTCAGGGCGGATTTGCAGTTCCAGAAAGGTCTATTTCCATACCGATGCAGCCCAGGCTGTTGGGAAAATCCCACTTGATGTCAACGACATGAAAATTGATCTCATGAGCATCAGTGGTCACAAAATCTATGGTCCCAAAGGTACCAGCCCCTCCTAGAGTTCCTCTGCTCAGTACCTCCCAGTAAACCCTTTGATAGGTGTTCCTTGTGTTGTAGGCGACACAGCACCAAGTGTCTAACTGGTGGGGTCAGACCAGACCTGGGTTCAGCAACTTCAGTATTTGGGTTTTGGCTAGGAAAGAATTTAGAGCCAAGACCCAAACTATAAGAGAACATATATTTAGTAAAGCACAGAGGTAGAAAAAGTAATTCCTAGGAGAAAAGGGCTTAGGAAACAAGTTCTAGAGGTAAAGGAAGGGCCCTTGAAGGTAGGGAGTGAGGAAGGTAATGGTAACATGCCTTGGGGGAGGGTAGAGAGGGGTAGAGAAAGGGAAAGGCATGGTCATGCTCTGGGGAGGGAGAGCCCTGGGTGGAGATTTTATTTAATTAATTAATTTATTTATTATTATTTTTTAAAACACATTTGCGAGAGAGAGAAACATCAATTTGTTGTTCCACTTATTTATTGGTTGATTGTTTTTTTTAAATCTTTTTTTTATAAATATATATTTCAGAGAGGAAGGGATAGGAAGAGAGATAGAAACATCAGTGATGAGAGGGAATCATTGATTGGCTGCCTCCCGCACGTTGAACTGAACCTGCAACCCAGGCATGTGCCCTTGACCAGAATCGAACCTGGGACCCTTTTTTTTTTTTTTTTTTTTTATAATATATTTTATTGATTTTTTACAGAGAGGAAGGGAGAGAGATAGAGTTAGAAACATCGATGAGAGAGAAACATTGATCAGCTGCCTCCTGCACACCCCCTACTGGGGATGTGCCCGAAACCAAGGTACATGCCCTTGACCAGAATCGAACCTGGGACCTTTCAGTCCGCAGGCCAACGCTCTATCCACTGATCCCAACTGGCTTGGGCTGGTTGATTCTTTTTAAAAAATATTTATTGATTTCACAGAGGAAATCACGCCCCCTACTGGGGACCGAGCCCTTGTGCCCGGGCATTTGCCCTTGACCGAAGTCAAACCCAGGAACCTTGAGTCCACAGGCTGATGCTCTATCCACTGAGCCAAACCGGCCAGGGCTATTATTTTTTTTTAAATATTTTTTTTATTGATTTCAGAGAGAAAGGGAGAGGTAGAGAGAGACAGAAACATCAATGATGAGAGAGAATTGTTGGAGCCCGAAACCCAGGCATATGCCCCTGACCAGAATCTAACCCGGGACCCTTCAGTCCACAGGCCGACACTCTAGCTCTATCCACTTAGCCAAACCAGCTAGGGCTGGATGGAGATTTTAGTGGAGGTCCCACAGGAAGATCTTATTAGAATATTCAGCCCGGCTGGCATGCTCAGTGGTTGAGCATTGACCTATGAACCAGGAGGTCATGGTTATATTCCCAGTCAGGGAATATGCCTGTGTTGCAGGCTCGATCCCAGTGTGGGGTGTGCAGGAGACAGCCGACCAATAATTATCTCTCATCACCTTAATAAAAAAATGGGGGGAAAATAATTCTCTCTCATCATTGATGTTTCTAGGTCTTTCTCCCTCTCCCTTCCTCTCTAAATCAATAAAATCAACAAAAATATATTACAAAAAAAAATATTCAGCAGCTTTCCAGATGTGTCCTTTCAGAGTCTAAGTCTCAACTGCAGAGGGTCTTTAAGTCAATGCAGCTGGTCCTGAGGTCAGCCATGGGGTCACTGGTCTGGTTTTGCTGCTTTTCTGGGCCGGGAGCTGAAATACAACTGATGTTATCTCTAGGGAGGAAAGGTCAGGGGGTCTAAACTGCATGACCAGCAATATGCTAGGGGAAGAACAGTCACCCTGGGGGTGAGGTCCAACCCTACAATTGTCCTTTGCTGGGCACCCAGGACTTTCTGCCCTGGTGACCTTCTGTACTTGGCCCATCATCCTTGCTCTGCTCATGTCTATCTAACTGCCTATCACACTTGGGAATCATTTGGGACTATTGTGTTCTCAGAAGTTGTAAATTCAGAGTGCCTTGCAGAATTCAAGTGTCATTTATTTATTTTTTATTTTTATATTATGAGAGAAAGTAATACGGAGGTAGTAGAAGTAAGCCAGCTGGGCTGCATAGGCTCAGGAAACAAGTTACAGCAGCAAAAGAAGGGCCTTTGGAGCTTAGGAGAGGGAAAGGCAAAGGTGAGATGCCTGGGGAGAATAAATGGACAGGAAAGGGCTGGGTGTGCTCCTGAGAGGGAGAGCATATTGCAGGTGTCATTTAGCAATAGCCAAGAACACTTGCCTATTTGTAGATCCTCACAGTTCCTATATAGCAGACCATTCTTCCCTGTTCTCTTTAGGAAATCCTTAGAAAGCATGTAGACATTAATTTGGTTGAGGAACAGGGACTAAGTCCAGCTAGCTTGTCTGACACTTATGTTATGCAGAGCAATGTTTTTGAGTCCTTTATTTCCCTGTTTTTTTTTCTTTAGTCTAGAGGATGATTGTGTGGGCTTATACATACATCTCTTGGTGTTTGTTCTTAGTCTTAGTCATCTGTGTCCCTGTTAGTCTTTCAAGAATATTTGTCTATTCCATATGGTCCTTTTGATTTAGGAATTTCTAGCTAGAATTCTGCTTATTCACCCCAACTTTGTGAAGATACTGTTGTCCTCTATTTTATGGAGGTGGCCATAAAAAACAATTCCTCTTCTATCTCTGGGGTGAGGTCCTGTGGCGGTTGGCAATGCAGTACACTTTCTGTGTCTGCAGGTTTTATCATCTGAGTGTACATCCTCTGGGGAAAGGTGTGATAGCTCCTGGAAGTATGTAATATGACTTCTTCTAAAGGTTACCAGAGAATGCAAAGAGTGTTTTTGTGAGCTATTATTTTAAAAAGCCCAACTGCTGTTCTATCTTTACCTAAAGTGTTGCCTTTATTAGCTTTAGTTGAAGATACATCTATTTTGATAAAACCAGTTAACTCATTGAGCAGAAGCTCTGCTCTGCACTTAAAGATATTGTTCACTATCCAAGGTCCTGCTTTCTGAACTCAGGATCTAAGTAGGTTTAGATAACATGGTTTCCTTCACTATTCAGACATGGAATCTGAGCATTTTCTCTCTGAACTTGGCAACTGCAGAGATTCAGATAGTATAAGATGCTTGAATTTGATGAAAAATGAAATATTTCTTAATACATGTAGTTTGGTACATAAGTTATTTTAAAACAGGTTTCTTGCCCTAGCCGGTTTTGCTCAGTGGATAGAGCATTGGCCTGCAGACTGAAGGGTCCTGGGTTCAATTCTGGTCAAGGGCATATGCAGGCTCAATTTCCAGTAGGGGGCATGCAGGAGGCAGCCAATCAATGATTCTCTCTCATCATTGATGTTTCTCTCTTTCTCCCTCTCCCTTCCTCTCTGAAATCAATAAAAATATATTTAAAAAAAAAAACACACTGGGGTTTCTTCATGATAACTTTTTACAGTACCCACAATCTCTGCCTAAAAACTTGTTCTGTGTGAGAGATGAACTTCATCAAGTACCCACTCTATTAAAAAATCCTTAAAAAAAAAAAAATCCTTGCCTGGCTGGTGTCGCTCAGTAGTTGAGTGTCGACCCCTGAGGTCCCCGGTTCGATTTCTATTCAAGGTACACGCCCTGGTTTCAGGGTTGACCCCCAGCAGGGGGCCTGCAGGAGGCAGCTGATCAATGATTCTCTCTCGATGTTTTTATCTATCCCTTTCCCTTCCTCTCTCTCTAAAATCAATAAAAACATATTTTAAAAAATTATTGACTACTTAGTGAATATCTTTGCACATTCGTGCTCATATTTTTGTATGAAATACCTGTAAGTGGGTTTGCTAAGTCATGAGTCAAACATATTTCTAAGTTTTGATAGACCCTGGGAGATTATGGTATTTTTTTTTTTTACTTCCATTTTTATTTCCTCCTGTTTTTTCTTCAAAGGATTTTTTTAAAGCTTCTTAAAAAAAGTTTTTTATTGATTTCAGAGAGAGGAAGGGAGAGGAAGAGATAGAAGAAACATCAATGACAAGGTAACATTGATGGGCTGCCTCCTGCACGCCCCCTATTTGGGATCAGGCTGAAACCCAGGCATGTGCCTTAACTTCGAATCAAATCAGTGACCTCTTGGTACATGGGCCAACACTCAGCCATTGAGCCACTCTGGTCAGGCTCCTCAAAGGATTTTTATTGTTGTTAATCCTCATCTGAGGATATTTTGGCATTGTTTTTTTTGTTTTGTTTTTTGGGGTTTTTTTAGAGAGAGTGGAAGGGAGAGGGAAAGACCAAGAGAAACATTGATGTGAGACAGACACATCAATTGGTTGCCTCCCACAGAAGCTCCTTCCCTGTTAATCCTATCACCTGAGGATATTTTATTTCCCACTGAGTTTTAGAGGCAGTGGGAGAGACTGAGAGAAACATTAATTGGTTTCCTTCCCCATGCACCCTGATTGGGGGTGGGGATCAAGCCTGCAACCAATGTATGTTCCTTTGACTGGGAATCGAACCTAAGACCCTTCAGTTTTCGGGCCAACACTCTAACCATTGAGCAAAATGGCCAGAGCTCCCCCTCTGTTTTTTTTTTAACTCACAAGATAGCATACTATACTCATTGTTCTGCATCTTGCTTTTTCAACCTAACAATACATCTTTTTAAAAAAATTTATGTTTTTAGAGATTTTTTATTTTAGAGAGGAAGGGAGAGGGAGAAAAGAGTGAGAAATAGAAACATCGATGGATCAGCTGCCTATTGCACGCCCCCTACTGGCATGTGCCCTAACCAGGAATTGACTGGCAACCTCTTGGTGCTTGGGTTGATGCTCAACAACTGAATCACACAGGCTGGGTATATCTTTTTAAAAATAATTAAAGTACACTCCTTAACCAGTTTGGCTCAGTGGATAGAGTGTCGGCCTGCGGACTGAAGGGTCCTGGGTTTGATTCTGGTCAAGGGCATGTACCTTGGTTGCGGGCTCGATCCCCAGTAGGGGGCGTGCAGGAGGCAGTTGATTGATATTTCTTTTTTTTTTTTTAATATATTTTATTGATTTTTTACAGAGAGGAAGGGAGAGGGATAGAGAGTTAGAAACATCGATGAGAGAGAAACATCGATCAGCTGCCTCCTGCACACTCCCCACTGGGGATGTGCCTGCAACCAAGGTACATGCCCTTGACCAGAATTGAACCTGGGACCCTTGAGTCCGCAGGCCGACGCTCTATCCACTGAGCCAAACCGGTTAGGGCTGATTGATATTTCTCATCGATGTTTCTAAGTCTCTATCCCTCTCCCTTCTTCTCTGTAAAAATCAATAAAATACATGAAAAAAAATTAAAGTATAGACTTAAAATTTTAACAGTTTTCTAACAGTGTATCTTGGAGATTTTACAGCGGCAGTACAAAAGGAGCTTTCTCATTCTTTTATACACCTGCTTTGTATTTCATGTGTCATAATTTATTTGCCCATACCCCTGATGAAAGACATCTAAGTTGTTTCCAATTTTTTTTTGCTATTGTGAGTAATGCTGCATTGGGTGATGCCATCTTACACATGCATAAGGAGCTACTTCAAACTTAAAAATGAGTCTTGACTCCTGGTAGTTACCCTGCTAATGTTAAATAATTTTGATATAGCTCTGGCTGGTTTGGCTTGGTGGATAGAGCGTTGGCCTGCAGACTGAAGGGTCCCAGGTTCGATACCGGTCAAGGGCACATGCCCGGGTTGCAGGCTGGATCCCCAGTGGGGGGTGTGCAGTAGGCAGCCGATCAGTTATTCTCTCTCATCATTGATGTTTCTATCTCTCTCCCCCTCTTCCTTCCTCTCTGAAATCAATAAAAATATATTTAAAAATAATTTTGATATGTATTATGCTTTTACTGCTGTTTATTTTTTTCCTCAACCTTTTATATTTTGAAAAATTTCAAGCTTACAGAAAAGTTGAAAGACTATTTTGACCCCTTTGGAAAGTTATATTTTATTTCACCTGCATTTTTCTTTTTCTCTTTTATGTAACAAACTTTGTTTCCCAGGGGTTGGTGCCATCTACATTCGCCGCCGGCCCCGTGTGCGTGTGGAGGCCCTGCAGAGTGGAGGGGGACAGGAGCGGGGTATGCGGTCTGGGACAGTGCCCACACCCTTGGTGGTGGGCCTGGGGGCTGCGTGTGAAGTGGCACAGCAAGAGATGGAGGTATGGAGAGAGCAGTTTCCTCTCACAACCTTTTCCCCTGTGCTGGGTCTCCTGTTAGAAGCTTCTCAGCATAAATGAGTCAGATCTCTGCCAGAAGAGGAGGTTTAAGAAAACTGTCTTTGTCCCAGTGCTGCTGGCATCTTGTTTTGGAGGGAGGTGTTATGGGCTCCAAAATCCAGGTCCTTTCAGTAGTTATAAGCTCATTTATTTCTGGGTATTGGAACCCATGTGTCCAATTATTTAGCACCTTTGCATACTAGGTGCTGTGCTCCGTGCTGGGGATACAGTGGTCTCCAAGAGTAACATAGGACAATAGGTAGGTCTAATGCACAGTCACTTCTGGACACAGGAGGAGGGCTCCTTGTCCTGTGTGTTTCTATGCTGTTGATGGTCACTATGCCTAGTTCTCTCTTGCCTGTTCCTTAGTACGACCACAAGCGAATTTCAAAGTTAGCAGAGCGACTGATACAGAAGATAATGAAGAGCCTTCCGGATGTGGTGATGAATGGGGACCCTGATCACCATTACCCAGGTATGGACATGCCTTTTCTATTCCCATTCTGGAAGAGCCTGAAACTAAGACTCCTCTCATAGTGGTTCTCTTTTCCAGGTTGTATCAACCTCTCCTTTGCTTATGTGGAAGGGGAGAGTCTACTGATGGCACTCAAGGATGTTGCCTTATCTTCAGGGAGGTAAGTTGGATCAGATAGAAAGGACTATGACAAGACCGATTAGCCTGGCTTCTAAGTATTATAACAGATTATTGAGCTTTCCAGTATAGAAATAACAGGGACAAGAGCTCTTGGTTAAGAATAAAAGTCATTTTGTAAGCATCTATTAACTTACTTATTTTTATATTTTGTTAACCCTCATCCAAGCATATTTTTTCATTGATTTTTAGGGAGAGTGGGAGAGAGAGGAAAAGACAGAGAGAAACATCAATGTAAGAGAAACACACCGATTGGTTGCCTCTTTCACATGCCCCAACCAGGCCCTGGGCAGAGAGGAGCCTGCAACCAGGGTACATGCATTTGACCAGAATCGAACCCAGGATCCTTTGGTACACAGGCCAATGCTTTATCCACTGAACCAACCTGGCTAGGGCGTAAGCATCTATTTTTTTTAGCTAGCTGGGCACAGGCTGAAGTTGCTATTCTAGGAGGGATTCTTGGGGTATAATTTTGTTTATTTTGTAGTCCCAGGAGATGCAAGTATCTGTTCTAGTATTGTATTAGCAGTTCTGTTGTAGGCCTTAGAACTGAAGTATACTTTAAAGGCCACCACGGGTTTAGCTGCCATCTATGCTGGTACAATATGGTGTATTCAGTCACAGGAGAGTGAACACATGTTCTGCTGCCTCTTGTTGTCAGACCAGCTCTTATTGTGGTGTCATTCTGTGGCAATATCCTTGTTCAAGGAGTTTAACCTCCATATGGCCCAGAGGAGCTAGATTTATATCCCAGAAAGTGCCAGTAGCATCTGGCCCTTTAGCTCTGACAGATGAGAATGTCTCTTTTGTCTCCATGTTATGACTCTAGGGACCTGGGAGATGGGAGCAAGTCTGGGGTTTGGGGCTAAAATCAGATGTTGATGAACTGAGCAAGGCTCTGCATCTTTCTCCTCAGTGCGTGCACTTCTGCATCCCTGGAGCCCTCTTATGTCCTTCGAGCAATTGGCACTGATGAGGATTTAGCTCACTCTTCTATCAGGTCAGTCAGTTGAGCTGAACATTTATGAAGGGCATCTTTTTTGTGTGTGTGTATTTCATCTCCTGTTATCGTCTCCTCAATCTAGTTTTTCTTATTCCTTCTTAATTCTTCATGAAAGTTTCTAGACCAGTGATTCTCAAGACTTCATTGACTATCATCTGGGAAGTTTGTGTAAGATGAAGATTTCTGAATCCTACACTCCGAGAATATGATTCACTAGGTCTGGAGGAGTAGGAAACTTCTCAGGAGATTCTGATGTGGCTGGTCCACAAACCACAGAAACTGACCTAGAGGGGAAGGACCATGTTCTCTCCATGTTCTGTGTGGAGTAAATCCTCACTATTTGCTGAATGAATTTACCTCAGTGCTAGAGCTCTGATGCAGAGCTCTTCTCCTATGCCCTTTTCAGGTTTGGCATTGGCCGTTTCACTACAGAGGAGGAAGTGGACTACACAGTAGAGAAGTGCATTTACCATGTGAAGCGTCTTCGCGAAATGAGGTATGCACTGTTGTACCAGAGACCCTTTGGAAGAAATTGCAGTGCTCATGCTGTGTTCACATAGCCGGAAACCAGAGTTTGCAAATAATTGGATTTTAGGATTTAGAGGTTCCACAAAGCAAGAAAGTGAATATCTTTGGCTACTTATTTTCAGGATATGAAAAAATGTTTTTAAAAACTAAAGAAGTGCATAAATTCAGGTGTTTTTTGGAATATTAATAGTTGTCATTGCAGCAATATCAATACAAAATTTGTAATTTGTAGTTTAAGTATAGGAAAACTCCCTTTAATAAAGGATTCTTGGCTGCTTCTTCTCTAAGCCCTCCCTCATCCAATATCTCTTCTCTTTGACAGCCCTCTCTGGGAGATGGTGCAGGATGGCATTGACCTTAAGAGTATCAAGTGGACCCAACACTAGACGAGTGGGCCTTGGACTTTGTGCTGTCCTGGTTGCTCCTGCGTCATCACTGCATGGCACCTCGTTACATCCAGTGGGTGTTTTATGGTCAAATCAGAATTGGTATAGCCCAGTTGACTTCAGCATCAGCTCACCTCCAAGACAGAAACACAGGATCTTTCCTGGGTCTCAGCTTTTTTTTGGTGGGAAACACTCCCCATTTATCTCCAGGAGTCCTTCTCTGTTCTTATCGTCAGTGGATGTCTCACCCTGAAACAGAAGGAACATTTGTTATGATCTTGCTCTATATCCTTGGTGGAGAGAGCCAGAAGAACTAAAAGAAGGCTCTTTGTTCAGGGATCCTGATGCTATACATGGACGTTTGAATTGTTGCTTACTGCTACTAGCAAGACTGATTCCTTCAGGAACAACATAATCAACTATGATTTAATCTTTTTTGTGGCCTCAAAGGCCACCTCTTCATATTGACTGTAGATGGAACAGAAAGTTTTTTAGAAAGTTTGTCTTTCTGTTCTTATCTCCTTTTCTTTTGACCTAGTGGAGTGAGAAATATCTATATGATACTACCCATTATTCTGATAATTTGTTTCTTTTTAAAAAATTGTTAATTTGCAGATTAGAGAAATAAAATTGCCTTCCTCTATTTACTCTGTGACTTTATGAGAGGCCCAGGGAGAATTCCAAGCTGTGATTCGGAATTGTGGAGCAGACTACTACTCCACTTGATTTCCATAGATGACTCAGTCTGCTTGCATATCTCTTCTTTCAACAATTATTTGAGTGCTTATCAGGAGCTTGATATTATTCTGGGTATTAGGGATACATTGGTTAACAGGACCAAAAAGGACCTTGCCCTCATTGCTGAGAGTCAGAAAATAATGAGTAAATAAATAAGCCTACGGAAGAAATAGAGTAGTAAAGGAGATAATGGGGAGAACCTACTATGTTGGACATACTTTGAAATCTTTTTTGAGGAGGTGTTGGTTAAGCAGAAATGTGATTTCCAGTCATGGAAAGAGCTAGGGATGAGTGAGGGATGAGAAGGAGCAACAAAAGCAAAAGGGCCTGAGCTATGAAAAAGCATGGTGTGTTTGAGAAACCAATAGAAGGCCAATGCAGCTAGAGGAGAGTTTTTTCCATTTGTGTGTCTGAAGACATAGGTGGATAGTTACCAGAACACAATCAAATGAGAGAAAAATAAATTAGACTACATCACACATATTTTTAAATTATTTATTTGCATGTGTATACCAAGTTGCAAATGTATTTCTTATGCTGGTGATGATCAAAAAAGTTTGAAAGCCACTAGTCTAAAGTATGGTGAATGCAGATGGACAAGAGAAGGAGATGAAATATGTTTTTTAAATAAATTTTTTTATTTTGAATAATTTTAGATTTAGCAAAATGTTGTAAAGATAGTACAGTTATATATTAGTCACCCAAATTCCTCTAATTTAACTTGGTACATTTGTCAAAACTAAGACTAACATCTGTACATTAATATGAACTAAACTTCAGATTTTATTCAGATTTCAACAGTTTTCCCAGTAATGCCCATTTCCTGTTTCAGGATCCAATCCTGGACACAACATTGAATTTAATAAGTTTTTTCTTCTTCTTTTTCTTTTGACTCGGTGCAGGAAAGTTTCCACAAAATGAGTCCAGGTGATTTTGAGATTATATTTATTAAAGCTGAGGACAGTGAAACCAGAAAGAGTTTAGGATAAAGGAAGCATCAGGAGGGAGACTAGTGGGGCTGCTTTGGTTCTCTAGAAACCTTATAGGAAAGAAATGAGCCTAGGCAGGCCTACTTTGGTTCACTGGAAAGTCAGAGAAAAGGGGCCTTGGAGACAGAGAGGTTCGGGGGGTTATCTTGGGATGAGCTGCAGCTGCCCATTGCTCCCCGGGCTGTAGGTCTCCTGGCAACCCTTACAGTTTAGGAGGCACATATCTGAGAGGGAAGAAAGGCGTGGGCATGCTCCCTGGAGAGGTGCCTCGTAGGTTTTGTTTTTAATGCACTATATTATACCTACAAAGAGTATATTTAATAAAGTATAGATTTCGTTTAAGTGTGGCCTGGTCCTGGCCAGGTAGCTCAGTTAGTTACAGCATCACCTCAATACACCAAGGTTATGGGTTCCATCCGGCAGTCAGGGCACATGTAAGAATCAACCAATGAATGCATAAATGAGTGGAACAACAAATCGATGTTTCTCTCTCAAGTCAATTTAAAAAAATGTGACCTTTTTCATTTCTTCCTTTGAAATTTTAAGATAAAGTTTATTTAGAAAGTTACAGAGGCAGTAGAAGTGAGCCAGAGGGGCTGCATAGGCTCAGGAAAAAAATACACAGGCAGAAGGGCCCTTGGAGCTTAGGTGAGAGAAAGGCAAAGGTGACCTGCCTGGAGGGAAGAAGATATTTTATATCCACAAAATACCACGTGCGGGCGGGCATACAGTGCGATTGAAACTTAGTGGCCCATGTGCAGAAGTCGGTTTTGGGCCTAGGCAAGTCTATTTTGAAGAAGCGGTTCTAATGCCGAGCCACACTCAAGGGGCCAAAGAGCCGCACGTGGCTCGCGAGCCCCGGTTTGCCAACCACTGGGATAGGGTATAGGCAGGGGCAGTGGAGTCTGGGAGGCCTGGACCAAAGCAGCATCAGAATAATTTTTCTATAATAAAATAATACTGACGTGCAGCTGTGGATGGGTTAATGAAGACTGGTGGGTAAGGCTCCCCTGATGGAAATTTTTTAATGGAAAAAGAATCAGGTTTTGGTTCTTCTGTCAGGGAATCATCACAAGGCACCATTTTATGGTCCTTTTAATTCTCAAAACAATCACCCCAAGCAGGTATTTACGTCCTTCCGCAAAGGCTTAAAAAAGTGAAGCAATTTGCACAAAGCCCCGCAGTAAGGGGCTGACCCAGATACCGTACTCACCCCACCACTAGCGTCACTCTCCTAAGGTGGGGCTAGTGCGCAAGCGTCGCTCGCAGGGACTCACCGCTCTTTTTATCACAAACCCGGACAACTTCCGGGAGATAGCCCGGAAACGTCAGTGCGCTTGCGCCGCCTCGCCCGTGACGTCAACTACCCAATCCCGCCCCTTCTGGAACGCGGACCTGCGGAGCGGGCCGGCGGCCATTTTGTGAAGCGGCGAAGGAGGTGGTGGCTGCTGTAGGCTCCGGAAAGCCGTTCGCGTAGGGGCAGTCGGCCGTGGGCGGAGGCACTCTCTTGGGGAGTAACTCGGCTCTGGGTTCGGGTGCCGCGCAGTTCTCCCCGGTAAGACTCCCGCAAGCCCCGGAACTGGCGGGGCTGTGCGGGGCTCGAGCCGCCCCTTGGTGGCCCGGGGCGGGGCCTTCGGAGGCCTCGGAGCCCGCCGCAGCGGGCGCCCCACACAAAAGGGTCGGGTATGACTGCTGGCCGCCACTTGCACCTCTGAATCCTGAGAGTATTCCAGAAGGATGCCAGAGACGAGGAGTCTGCTTCCTGAAGGGGAGACGAGGCTGTAGGGAGGACGCCCTGTGGTCTGAGAGGGGGGCCAGAGTTGGGTGGCCCAGCGGCAGAGAAAGCATACCTACATCCTGCGTGAGCAAGGTTTTCCATGCCCCCAAAGGGGGCAGAGATAACTACATTTCTGGGCTCCGAAGTGAGGAGCTAATCATGCTGAGGACACTCCCTCCACCCGAAGTGGAAAGGAGGCCCGGTGGCTTGTCAGAAAAAGGGCCTATAATTAGGACACACCTGTGGGGAGGAAGCTGAAGCCGGTCCTTTCCTAGGAGTCTAGGAAAGAAGTTTCAGAACTGGCCGTTTTCGTGGCCTGGAGGTGGAGGGGGTTGCAGTTGAAATGCTTCCAAAGCCCAACGTTGGGGCGGGGCTTACCCTTGTGGGTATCCCTTTGGAGAGCCTCCTGCACCGAAGGTCCAGTGGGATCTGGAAAGAGGGTGCTTTTGATGGAGAGTGAATTTTCTTCGGTGGAGGCTGGTCGTGCTGCTTTGCAGCCACGTGAAATGGGTGGGAGGAGCATTCAGATCTACGGGTTAGTGACGGAGATGGACACTAGTGCAGACGCTTAACGGCTAGATTGTAATTGTATGGGCTTTATGTGTGCCACCAAAGTGTGCTTTATCGTGAAAAATCTGAGGGTTATTCTGGGTTCTTCGGCGCTAAGCCGTATGCCGGGGGTTGTTGTATACTGAGAGTTGCAGGCTCTGTAGGAGAGATTTTTGGACTCTAAAATCCTCCTTTGGTCCAGGATTCCCAGAGATGACCTGATGTAAATTGGGGTAGTTGGCAGGAACCATTCTGTATTATTCAAGATTAGGGTGATGCTGTTCAGTATAACTGGAAAAAAAAATTGCAATTGAAGCTTTGTTGGGGAGACATGTGACGGAAGTATTTCTCTTAGAGCTCCTTGCTTAACTGGTTTAAAGTGGTGCCATTTTTGGCAAATGCAGTATTAGGAACATGAATTGCCTTGGACTTTGGTGTATAGTTTATATTAATGCGTTTCAGAGAATTTTCAGTTGAGAAAAATTCTACAAGTCTGGACATATAGGTCGATCTTTGTTTTAATTATAGGAATATAATACAAGACTGGTTGTACTTGATTTTGAAATTTGGTAGCTTTGATAGAACGGAGAATTTCTGGACGTTGTGGAAAGTAATTATGTTAAGGTATTTTCCAAGAATATTAAAAAGAAGTTGGGAAGAACTGTTACAGGTGGTTAAAATAATTTTATGGTAATTTTTGAAGAAAATGAAATGTTTAGTGTGTTTATATAAAAGTAGAGGATGTGCTTATATTGCTGGAATTTTGAACAAAACGGAATGCGTTTTTATATCACCTTTATATGCTCGATCAAATATTTGATAATGTTGTTTATGGGTTGTAATGCATAATTTCAATTTTCTTACGTTCGTATCTGTTAGGTGAAAATGTGAAACTTGAGAAACCATTGTGGTAGTTACTTGGAACATATTGTTATGTGCTAATTGCAGTATACTTCAGGCTTTCACTTTATTTGACATGCCAAATGTTTTGATTGTTGCATATTGAGAATTTGGGGGCTCTTGGTACAATTTTTAGATATGAAACTTGATTTTGTGGGCCAGTGTGTTCTAGGAGTTGAAATCCAGTGACAATTTCATACTGTTTTTATTCCATTTTGTAAAGACCCACTCCATCATTCAGTTTAGATGAATATTTTTTGTGGATGTTAGAGGAAGAACTTCTAAGTGTCAGTAGTGGTTGCACAAAAGATGATTTTATTTATTTTTAATTGTTTTTTATATATTTTATTGATTTTTTACAGAAAGGAAGGGAGAGGGATAGAGAGTTAGAAACATCAATGGGAGAAACATCGATCAGCTGCCTCCTGCACACCCCCCACTGGGGACGTGCCCACAACCAAGGTACATGCCCTTGACCACCGGAATCGAACCTGGGACCCTTCAGTCCGCAGGCCGACGCTCTATCCACTGAGCCAAACCGGCTAGGGCACAAAAGATCATTTTAGATATCCCTCCCCAAAACGTACTTAATAAATGTCCATGGGATAAATGAATATTGCTAAATGTTTTAGGTCAACTGCAGAAAAATAACTTGATCTAATTTATAGTTATCTGATTTTACTATCACCACCCCTATACCTTTTGGTTTGCAGAGTTTAGTTAATTAAATTTAAAGGCAGCTTTTAACATCTTAATACCAATAGTGAGGGTGAATGAGGTCTGCTAGGTTAGAAATAATATTGTTACTTTAAATTTTACATCTAGTAAGATAATGAACATTTTTGTTGGCATTTGGGGGGGTATTGAAAAATTTAGTATTACAGTCTTTCAGGAGCAATAAATATCTTATTTAGAAATGTCTTGATTTGCTGCCTTTGAATACTGACTGAAGGCTAATGGGAAAGTGTGCTATCAAAGGGGGGATATATCTCCCTCAGTATCAGAATTGTTTCATTAAGACTGATCCCAGAATCTGAAATGTGATCCATTTGAGGATGGGAACAAAATCAAGTGGATGAAGCTGTATTTTTTTGTTTGGTTGGGTTTGTTTTCTTTTTTGGTAATGACTATCATAATTTGATTATGCTGCTTATAGTGTTATGCCCATTATGATTGGTTCTCTGTTGCTTATCTCTGAGGTGAATATTTGAACGGTACTGGTTTTTGTTTCTTTTAAATCTGAAGAACTTAGCTCTGCTATACTCTGGTTCTTGTTGTTTAAAGATTGTTGAAGAAAGTTAAAATTCACTTTTAGATGTTTATTACCAGATGAAGAGTGGAAATGGTTAAGTTTGTGCTTTGGCTTCCTGATAAAAGAGGATTGTTGTCAGACATTTTATTCTGAAATTCCAAGTGATTGGAATGACTAGTAAATAAGAAAATCTGCCCTGTCATAATAATTTCTGTAGCAGATATTTGTAATCTGCGCATTTATGTATGTGGTATTTGTAAAACTGAAGCAAGACCACTGTTGAGACTAATTCCTTAACATAAAGTGGAAAAATTTACTAAAGCTTCTTTATTTAACAATAAATAAATAAATAAATAAATAAATAAATAAATAAATAAAATCAATATTATTGATTTCAGAGAGAAAGGGAGAGGGAGAGAGGAATAGCAACATCAATGATGAGAATCACTGATCAGCTGCCTCCTGCATGTTCCCCGCTGGAGATTGAGCCTGTAACCTGGTATATGCCCTGACTGGGAATTGAACTGTGACCTCCTGGTTCATAGGCCGATGCTCAACCACTGAGCCACACAGGCCTGACCTAAAATAAGCTTTAGATCTGAAATGTAAGTGGGCTTAATGGTAGATCAGGCCCATTTTCTCCTTGCCTACACTTATGCTCTAGGCATAGGTAAAAAATGTATTTGCATAGAATTGTTTCAGTCTTATCCTGCTAAAATTAACTGAAGTTTAAGGTGATTGGAGTGGATTTTTCATTTTGATATCCTGCATTCAGTTGCTGGCTGACATTTAGAACACAGGAATGAGTAGGTTTCCTGGAAAACAGTGATGCCTTTATTAAATTATTGTGTTCTTTACAAATGAGGTGTAGAAAGCAAAAGTACTTTAGTTCTCAGTTTATATACCTTGCCTATTTGAAGGTGGACATGTTACAGCAGGAGTAGTGAAATTCTGGCTTCTGGCCTGAACTTTTTGTGTACTTTTCTTTGCTATGGGATGAGATGGACTTTCCCCTTTGCAAATTTCTGTCTAGATTGATTTTGTTTTTTATTTATTTTTGTTTTATCCTTTTTTTAAAAAAAAGATTGATTTTGCACTTTATATTGAACACATAAATCTTGAACTAGGCGTTTGACAAGTTCAGCTGAGCCTTGGAACTTTTCCTTGTGGAATGAGATATTTTCTCCTTTTTACAGTTATTTCTGGCAATTCTGTAAATATTTCTGGGAATAAACCTGGTATGTTCCTTTCCAGATGGACATAAGGTGCTTTCTCAGGTCTGGAAAGGAAGAGACAAAAGAATCTGTTTCCCTTACCCATAGGGCACATGTCCTGGGCCCACACATCTTTTTAATTATAATCTCCAGTAGTGGATCATTTGTTTATCACAAGTGCTTATCTAGAAAATTACCCTGGTTCTTTGGCTCATAGCCTTCATGTAAAGCAAGCTTTTTTCTGTTTCACATTTCCCTTTGTGGCTTGTTTAAATGAAGAGTTTGAAAACTTTAGACTTCATTAGGATCAATTTATACAATATAAAAGATTAATACAATGCTCTGGCTTTTGAAGGCATTGTTTATAAGATATTTGCATAGCTTTTGATGGCAAAACGATCTCAATCTCACTGTTCTTTAGTAATTTGAGTAGTTACTTAGAAGATGTTTAGCTTGTCCTTTAGAAAAGTTGGGAGTAACACTAAAATTTTTAAATGTTTTGCTTTTTGTGATGATATTAAGTTCACTGACGGTATCTTGATCTTGAAAGATAGTAGTTTAAAATGAGCATCATTGTAATAGTAATCTTAATACCCGACATGACAATTTTCTTGTACTTTATTTATTTGAATTAAAAATGACCTTTTGAGTCTAGTTATTGAATCATTTGGTCATTTATATTGCTTGTGAATTGTTCATTCACCCGTTTGGGGAAAATTCCAGTGAAAGATGAGTGATCTGTTTTTACTTTGGGAAGTACTCTTAATATGCCAGGTGTTTTTAGGGATTTTAAAAAAATAAGTTTCTTGGGACTGTTACGGTGTTAAAAGAAAAAGCATTTTCCTTAATATTTTGAACGCCAGTGGTTTTAACTAGGAATTAGTTCTTATAGCCAGATCTGTCTCTATATTTTTGAAGTTTGATGCTATTTTGGTGCAAAAGAAAATACACTGAAAGAGTTATTGCAATAATTTTCATCGGTACCCTTGAATTGATTGTCCTAGAACTGTTATTGTACGAACTTGTTATTATGCTTTTTCATAAAAAATTTGGTGAGAACCTGAGAAAATAGTTTGTAGTTGGACTTGTGTTAGGGAATTTTCTGGACTGCTTTAACATCAGGTGATAAAAGCACTTACCTGCTGTGATGCTGAGAGTTTTATGACTGCTTTAGTTTTTAATTCTTGGGCTAATTTGTGACACATTCTTGATGTATATAAATATATAATGTTTTGAGAAATACTCTAATTTGAAAGCAATACTGAGTAGTAAGCACATATAGAATTTTGGTATATATCTTCTTCTTCCTCTCCTCCTCCTCCTTCTTTTTATATACATTCTAATGAAGTGCTCTGGTTTCAGATTTACCTTGGTAATGTACAGTTCAGTGTGGCCTGTGCGTGTTTTGTGTTTCCTGCATTGATTTTTGCCTCCGTTTATTCTCTATTGCAGTCTAAAAGTTGGTTTTAATTGGTTGCCCACAGGATTGACATGGCCTCTACTTCTTGTTAAGAAAATACATCTCTTGTTTTATCAGGTAAGAGATTTTGCATAGAGGGTTTGCTTTTATACAAAATAAAATGAGATAGCTTATTAGGTAACAAGAAAATATGTGTAGTAAATTGTGGGGTGTTTTTTTTTGTTTTGTTTGTTTTTTTAAACAAGCTTATCTAAAAGATAAAACAAGATAGGGATGGGGTGGGATGGATTGGGTACCATGATGGAGGAACAGTTATTTCTTCCTTTGGGAGTCAGTTTTATAGGGATGCATTTCTCCTGCTGAATTCCTAATTAGGCAGTAAGTAGCTGCTTTTCCCCCCCCCTCAGTAGCATTTAGACTAATTACAAATACAGGTGCTTGTTATTGGTATGGTTTTTAAAATATTTCTTAGAAGTATAGACATAGATAATGGGTCATATGTTTTAGAATACAAATTTTTACTTTAATGGAACCTCGGTAATTGGAATCTAACCCTCTTATTAAATAACCAAGATAGGCTCCAGATAGTTTGAAATGATACTAGTATATCTGTCAAATAGGTACTTAGTAGCAGAATAGCACATCTTATTTCATATTTTTCAGACCTAAAAATGTTTCCTACATGGATTTATGAAAAAATCTTGTGCTCTACTTTGATTTAGTCCTCAGCCCTTTTCTAGCTGGTAATCTGGGTAGATGTTGAATATCATGTTTTCATGTGTACCTTGTACAGAATTTAACTAAATCCCTTGACTTAGCAGCAAATGGTTTGAAGACTTTCTGTGTATGTCATTTAACCCTGTGTTCAGTTCTTAAGTCCTTGGGACCATATCAAGTCCCCATTTTTATTGCCCCAATGCAAACTAACATCTCTCTCTCAAGTTGTTTTGGATACATAGGATACTGATGATGCTTCCTCCATAGATAGTGATTAAATGATTAAGCATTTTTTGAAGTTGGACAGGAATGCTGTCCCAGTTTTGCTTGCATATAGCCAATATTGTAGAGTTAGGAATGTAATGACTTGGAAGCTTCTTAATGAACTTCCTGATAGAGACAGCTAAGTAGTAAATAAGGAGAAAAGAGTCTGTTGGTGTGATTGTTTTTTAGTATATTTCTTGTCGATTCTTGCAGACCAGTTTAAAAACTTCCCCCTCCGCCAGTTTCTGGTGTTTTATAATGGTCTCACAAGAGGATTTTCTGTTTGCTAGTCCACCTTTGAGGATTAAATTTGAAGGTGGTGTGTGTGTGTGTGTATGTGTGAAAACTGTCAGAGCCAAACAATATGTTTCTCCTTTCTGTATAGCAGTCGAAATATTGAGCTATAATTACAGTTTTTTTTTTGCATTGAGTTAATATTCATATAATACTTAACATTGAAAAACTGCTTTCATAGAGTTGTGGAGTTTTTATTTAATTTTTTAAATATATTTTTATTGATTTCAGTGAGGAAGGGAGAGGGGGAGAGAGAGAGAGAAACATCAATGATGAGAGATAATCATTGATTGGCTGCCTCCTGCACTGCAAGCCCCACACTGGGGATGGAGTCCGCAACCTGGGCACGTGCCCTTGCCTGGAATCAAATCCAGGACCCTTCAGTCCACAGGCCAATGATTTATCCACTGAGCCAAAACAGCTAGGGTGAGTTGTCGAGTTTTTAGAGTTTGCAACAGGAAACTTTGCTCTTCTAATGCTCTCATTTGAGAAGACAAAACCAAACTTCAAATATTTTATGATTTCCCTGAGGTCACAGAGCCTGTTTAATAGGTTCATATATATATATATTTGTTGTTGTTTATCCTCACCCAAGGATATTTTTCCATTGATCTTTTTAGAGAGAGGGGAAAGAGAGAGAGAAACATTGATGTGAAAAAAACACATCTGGTTGCCTCCTACATACGCCCACCCAAGGCCTGGGCTGGGGAGGAGCCCGCAACCAAGGTACATGCCTTTGACCAGAATCAAGTCCGGGACCCTTTGGTCCACAGGTCGACCCTCTATCCACTGAGTCAGGTTTATATTTAAAGGTTGATTTTTAAGATGGCTTTGGCAACACCCTATGTTGTTGAGGACATAGAGTTCAAATTAATATTTTTCCAGTGCCAATAATTTGTTTTGTGTCACTTTACAAAGACCTGCCATTGGCATTTATTCTTATAAGTCATAAGAACTGAAATACTGCCGAAACCAGTTTGGCTCAGTGAATAGAGCGTCAGCCTGCGGACTCAAGGGTCCCAGGTTCGATTCCGGTCAAGGGCACGTACCTTGGTTGCGGGCATATCCCCAGTAGGGAGTGTGCAGGAGGCAGCTGGTCGATGTTTCTCTCTCATCGATGTTTCTAGCTCTCTATCCCTCTCCCTTCCTCTCTGTAAAAAATCAATAAAATATATTAAAAAAAAAAAAGAACTGAAATACTGAAATTTTACTTGAATCTAGGAGAAAGTTTGTTTTTAAAAAATGTATATTATATTGTTTTTTTACAGAGAGGAAGAGAGAGGGATAGAGTTAGAAACATTGATGAGAGAAAAACATCGATCAGCTGCCTCCTGCACACCCCCCACTGGGGATGTGCCTGCAACCAAGGTACATGCCCTTGACCGGAATCAAACCCGGGACCCTTCAGTCCGGAGGCTGACGCTCTATCCACTGAGCCAAACCGGTCAGGGCTAGGAGAAAGTTTTTGAAAAATATATTTTAAATTGATTTTTAGAGAAGAAGCGAGAGAGAAACATCGATGTGTGAGAGAGAAACATCCATCATCTGCCTCCTTCATGCCCCCTACTGGGGTATGGAACCCGAAAGCTGGCATGTACCCTGACTCTGGGAATCAAACAGGCATCCTTTTGGTGTATGGGTCAATGCCCAACCAATTGAGCCATACCTGGCAGGGTGAGAATTAGATCAAACTTTGTTTTATTAGACATCTAAGGAGATCAGTGAGAACCCAGAAATTTCATAGGAGTTATGTTGGGCCAGAGACTAAGCAATCACTGACTAAAGTTCATACCCTAGTTGTTCTAAAACAAAAAATACCTCTTTTCGCCCTAACTGGTTTGGCTCAGTGGATAGAGCGTCAGCCTGTGGACTGAAGGGTCCCAGGTTCAATTCCGGTCAAGGGCAATGTGCCTTGGTTGCGGGCACATCCCCAGTAGGGGGTGTGCAGGAGGCAGCTAATTGATGTTTCTATCTCTCTATCCCTCTCCCTTCCTCTCTGTAAAAAATCAATTTAAAAATATATTTTAAAAAAAATACCTCTTTTCCATTATCAGCTCTTCCTTATGAGAAAAAACATTTTTTTTAACGGAAGGTTTGGGAGTGAGTCATTAGACCTGAATTTTAATTAAAATAGCTATGATGAATGGTACTGTAACCAGGTTCTACTTTTTGAAGTGAAAATAGTTAACTAAGATTTTGGCTAGTTTATTCAGTATTTCTTTAGGATTCTTAGCATGTATTAGCCTTGTTTGTAATAAATAATTTTATATGTAGTCTTCTTTAATAAATAAAGCTGCAAGGAAGATTGAAGAGTTGTAGGGGTGAAAAATGGAGCCTGTTCTCATTTGAGATTTGAAACTAATGTTGAATATTATTGTTAATTAATTAGTTTTCTCTTTTTGTTGGATTTTAGATTGAGCTACATAAAAGGACACAGATAATTCTGTGAAGTTGTCAGGTTTATAAGGAAGATGCTAAGCCAATTTTAAATATTAACTTTGATAGATCCTTTGGATATTTTTCCCCTATAGATTATTGAATTTGTTTCCTGATTTGACATACACATTTCTTTTAAATCTTAAGTCTTATTTAATCATGGTCTGAATGATGTAATTGGTGATTTACTGTTCTGTGGTTGTTTTTTTCCTGAAATTTTGAGTCTTGGGGCTGAACTTCTAATTGTTTCCAGAATTCCTTTTGGAAGTTGAAATTGTCTAGGTTTTACATTGTAAATGGTACATGAAACTCAGTTTTTAGAATATTCAAATTTTAAAAAACAATATTGCTTGTGATAGTTTGAGGGATTATTTGAGGGCCTAATGTGGTAGCTGGTCATTCTTGTAGCTAAAAACTTGGTGTGATAAACAGGAGTCTGACCTGGCCGTTGCCTTTTCTCATCTGCAGGTGTGTGTGGTTTCAGCGCAGCATGGCTGTGGTCATCCGTTTGCAAGGTCTCCCAATTGTGGCGGGGACCATGGACATTCGCCACTTCTTCTCTGGATTGACCATTCCTGATGGGGGCGTGCATATTGTAGGGGGTGAACTGGGTGAGGCTTTCATCGTTTTTGCCACTGATGAAGATGCAAGGCTTGGTATGATGCGCACAGGTGGTACAATTAAAGGGTCAAAAGTAACACTGTTGTTGAGTAGTAAAACGGAAATGCAGAATATGATTGAACTGAGTCGTAGGCGTTTTGAAACTGCCAACTTAGATATACCACCAGCAAATGCTAGTAGATCAGGACCACCACCTAGCTCAGGAATGAGTGGCAGGGTTAACTTGCCTACAACAGTACCCAACTTCAATAACCCTTCACCCAGTGTAGTTACTGCCACCACTTCTGTTCATGAAAGCAACAAAAATATACAGACATTTTCCACAGCCAGCATAGGAACGGCTCCTCCAAATATGGGGACTTCATTTGGGAGCCCAACGTTTAGCTCAACCATTTCGAGCACAGCCTCTCCAATGAACACAGTCCCACCACCACCAATTCCTCCGATCCCAGCGATGCCATCTTTGCCACCAATGCCATCCATTCCCCCAATACCAGTTCCTCCTCCAGTACCTACATTGCCTCCTGTGCCTCCAGTGCCCCCAATTCCCCCAGTCCCTTCTGTGCCACCCCTGACTCCACTGCCACCCATGTCGGGCATGCCGCCCTTGAACCCACCACCTGTGGCACCTCTGCCTGCTGGAATGAATGGCTCTGGAGCACCTATGAATCTGAACAATAACCTGAACCCTGTGTTTCTGGGTCCATTGAATCCTGTTAACCCTATCCAGATGAATTCTCAAAGCAGTGTGAAACCACTTCCCATCAACCCTGATGATCTGTATGTCAGTGTGCATGGAATGCCCTTTTCTGCAATGGAAAATGATGTCAGAGATTTTTTTCATGGGCTTCGTGTTGATGCAGTGCATTTGTTGAAAGATCATGTAGGTCGAAATAATGGGAATGGATTGGTTAAGTTTCTCTCCCCTCAAGATACATTTGAAGCCTTGAAACGAAACAGGATGCTGATGATACAACGTTATGTGGAAGTTAGTCCTGCAACAGAGAGACAGTGGGTAGCTGCTGGAGGCCATATCACTTTTAAGCAAAGTATAGGACCCTCTGGACAAACCCATCCCCCTCCTCAGACACTTCCCAGGTCAAAATCGCCCAGTGGGCAGAAAAGGTCAAGGTCAAGATCACCACATGAGGCTGGTTTTTGTGTTTACTTGAAAGGGCTACCATTTGAAGCTGAAAACAAACATGTCATTGATTTTTTTAAAAAGTTGGATATTGTGGAAGATAGTATTTATATTGCTTATGGACCCAATGGGAAAGCAACTGGTGAAGGCTTTGTGGAGTTCAGGAATGAGGCTGACTATAAGGCTGCTCTCTGTCGTCATAAACAATACATGGGCAATCGCTTTATTCAGGTTCATCCAATTACTAAGAAAGGTATGCTAGAAAAGATAGATATGATTAGAAAAAGACTACAGAACTTCAATTATGACCAGAGAGAAATGATGTTAAATCCGGAGGGGGATGTCAGCTCTACCAAAGTCTGTGCTCACATAACAAATATTCCATTCAGCATTACCAAGATGGATGTTCTTCAGTTCCTAGAAGGAATCCCAGTGGATGAAAATGCTGTCCATGTTCTTGTTGATAGCAATGGGCAAGGTCTAGGACAGGCATTGGTTCAGTTTAAAAATGAAGATGATGCACGTAAGTCTGAACGCTTGCACCGTAAAAAACTTAATGGGCGAGAAGCTTTTGTTCATGTAGTTACTCTAGAAGATATGAGAGAGATTGAGAAAAACCCCCCTGCCCAAGGAAAAAAGGGGTTAAAGATGCCTGTGCCAGGTAATCCTGCAGTTCCAGGAATCCCCAGTGCTGGAGTGCCTAGTGCCGGAATGCCTAATGCAGGAATGCCCAATGCAGGAATACCTAATGCAGGAATGCCCAATGCCGGAATGCCCAGTGCCGGAATGCCTAGTGCCGGAATGCCCAATGTGGGAATGCCCAATGTGGGAATACCCAATGCGGGGATGCCCAATGCGGGGATGCCCAATGTGGGGATGCCCAATGCGGGGATGCCCAATGCGGGGATGCCCAATGCGGGGATGCCTAGTGCAGGAGGTGAAGAGCATGCCTTCCTGACTGTAGGATCTAAGGAGGCCAGTAATGGGCCTCCATTTAATTTTCCTGGTAATTTCGGTGGGCCAAATGCCTTTGGGCCACCACTGCCTCCTCCAGGATTAGGAGGAGCCTTTGGTGATGTTAGGCCTGGTATGCCTTCAGTTGGAAATAGTGGTTTGCCTGGTCTGGGACTGGATGTTCCAGGTTTTGGAGGTGGACCAAATAATTTAAGTGGGCCAGGATTTGGAGGGGGTCCTCAGAATTTTGGAAATGGCCCTGGTAGCTTAGGTGGTCCCCCAGGCTTTGGAAGTGGCCCTCCGGGTCTTGGAAATGCCCCTGGCCATTTGAGTGGGCCACCAGCCTTTGGGCCTGGGCCCGGGCCTGGGCCTGGTCCAATCCATATTGGTGGTCCCCCTGGCTTTGGATCTAGTTCTGGAAAACCAGGACCTACAGTAATTAAAGTGCAGAACATGCCCTTTACTGTGTCTATTGATGAGATTTTAGATTTCTTTTATGGCTATCAAGTGATCCCAGGCTCAGTTTGTTTAAAATACAATGAAAAAGGTATGCCCACAGGAGAAGCCATGGTGGCCTTTGAATCTCGGGATGAAGCCACAGCTGCTGTCATTGATTTGAATGACAGACCTATAGGCTCAAGGAAAGTAAAACTTGTATTAGGATAGCTGTTCAAATCAATTCTTTGTAGGGTAGATATTCATAGTGTTGTGATTAATGCATCCAGATTGTTTTCCTAGTATTTCCAGGTTAGAACCTGTGGATTGTTTCTATTGCATATAGATTGGTTTTCATAACATAGAGCATTGGTTGACTGTTTACAGAAGACTCACAACCAGGATAAACATTGCTGTATGTTATGGTAAAACTGTCTGGAGAGAACACAAAAATGATTTTGGCATACCATTAGAGAAACGATTTGTAAAACTCAAATGACGACATAAAGCTTATCAAGGAGTCTAGATTGGTTTTGTTTTGTACCATATGGGATGAAGAAAATAGAATTGTCAATAGAGCTCATTAAGGGTGCTTGTGCCAGCTGCTGAAAAATAGAAGTTGGTTACTCTTGGAATTTGGTTTAAAGCTGGACAGATATGCTTTGTTATAGGATCAAAGCTTTGTCTAAAGTCTTTATTTTCTTTTAAAATTAAATAAAATCTCTGTATACAGATTCACTGTATGTACCTTTATTGCTTTTTGAGGGTTCTTGCTGTATAGACAGTCCTGCTTCTGAAGTTGCTGCTTTGTTTGCCTAACCAACTCATTTGTAAATGAGCAGAACTGTTTTGTTATATATATATTTTTTAATATAAAACTCCACACTTGGTTTGTGCTATAACCTTGAATTTTGATTTCTGATGTCACACTTAAAACTGTGGAATAAGACTTTGCCACAAAAATAAAATACGGAGTTCTCCACCTACCAGAGCTTTTTTGGTTTGACTGCCAACTTTTAGTTCAGTCAGTTTAAAAATTACTCATGTTACTTGGATGGCTTCAAAAACCAGAAACTGCTTTTATAATCATTGTTTAAGATTCCTGATTTGAAGTCCAGTCTGTGATGGACTAATGTTCTGGCAATTTATTTCTGTCCCAAATTTATTAAATTTTGGCCTATAACTAAACACAGAGAGTCCATTCATAAGAAGGAAAATTATTATATCTAGGTTTTTAAAATTGAAGTTGAAATTGTTAGCTGTGTTAGCAATAGTGTTATAGAAGAAAAAAATCTATAAGCTGGTTTGTAGATTCATATACATTTAATCCTATTACTTTTAGAGGCTTTTGGTCTAGTAGTTTGATCAGGAGCCTGTTTACAAAAATTCTTCATACAGAATATAAATACAGCTGCTAGAGGGGAGAGAATTGAGACTTCTTGCCCTTTCATATTATTTTCTTTGGCATTCAGGATACCAAGGCAGGATGACCACATGGGTTCTGGTCGATAAGTGTCCTTGTCATGAAAAACATTTGCCTTACAATGTCTTGCTCACTGCGACAAAGGCTCTACTTATGGTTACTTTCCTTCTTAAATATTCTAAAGAACTGCCACGAAATAAACATGGTTGGAATGGGAGATTGGGAAGATAGCATGAAAAACAAATTTTGTCTTTTACATGGGCCTCTGTCTTGGTTTAAAACAGCATCAACATTTCCTAACAAATCAATGTAATTACAAGTGTCAGCCTTTTAAAAGAAGTATTTCTGGGGGTGGGGGTGGGATGCCTTTTTCATGTTGCAAGTCAGTGGAACACTGAAATACACGCGTCGTATAACTTAGAGTTAAGAGTGGCAACAATTGCATTTGTGTGATAAGATTTGGAAAGCCTGTCATCACTACAATCTTAGAGGATTGACAGTACAGGATTTTTGTTTAGGGAAAGGATTGGTTAGACTTTTAAAAAAGACATGGCTGTGTTGTGGGTCTTGATAATTCACGAATACAAATTTGCTTTGACAGATAACTAGATATTGCCTCCTCAATTTAAAAAAAACAATATGATGTTTGTATATGCTGTTCAATTTAAGTTTTCTGTTAAGTAATCATTTCTCATTCCAAGGACAGAGTACAAAAAACTTCAGCACTGTTTATAGGAGTTTGATTTCAACTGCAGATTATTTTCCCCACTGGAAAGCTGACAATTTTTATTTTAGAAAAATGGGTTTTTTGAAGATGAAAGTCTTTTATCTTTTTTCACAATTTATTTTGGTTATATGTTCATACATTCTTATTAAATATTTCACATACTTTATTGCAACCATTTTGTTATTTCTACATCTCAGATAAATGCTGAAAAGGAAAACTTGATTTTGTTGTTCATCAAATTAAATAAATTAAGAAAATAGTGGTTGTGTAGAAATTGGAGAGAACTGTTTCATATTTGGTTGAATCACAACAGTGCTTTTCTTGTTGTGAAATGTAATTAAATGCTTTGCCCTTTGGAACTTGATTTTTGTGTATCTGAGACTTATTACGTATTACATAGTGGTAACTGCTAAGCATACTGTTCATCTTGTGCTGGGCATTGGAGTTTGAGTTTTAAAAAAAATACTTGAAAATATGTTTTATGAAACTATTCATACCTCTTTTTTTGCACATTTTCTTATACGGACTAGGTTTTGGGTGATAATTTACATTTTCTTATTTGCTTTGTATGATATGAAGGATTTGTAAAGCTTTGCTCAAAGTTGTGTGCATTTGTAAACATCGTATTTATAATTTTATGTGTAAATTTTATTGTCTGTTTTGGTGACTGACATTAATGGAAGAGAATCTTTTCCATTAGGTTTAATATTTTTTCTACCCTTCCCCCCCCAGCTGATGGTGTGTGTGTATGTGTGTGTGTGTGGTGGTGGTTTTAAATAGTTTAAAGGATTAGAGAAGTCTACAAAATGTATTTTATAAGTAAACAAATTTGTAAACTTTTTCTGAACTTTAGTGAAACATTTAGTTCACAAGCAAAATTTGGAGGCTTGTTTTGGATATGCAATTATTAGCGACTTTTTAAAAAATGCAACACTATTGAGTGGAATGTAGTTTCTAGCTTTGTGCTCCAAGTTACCAAAGCAATGCAATGACAGTGAAATTGCTTTATATTTCCACTGGGAAACTTTTTATTTAAAACTTCAGAGAGTAATATTTAGCATAATCATGTCAGTTTTAAGCCACTGGATAAAAATCTAGTGCTGTGTATGAAAGTAAGCACACACATTCTGGGTGGAAATACCTTGGATAAAAATAAGGATGCATGAAATCCTTAATCAAACTCAGAGTCCCTTTTATTGAATTCTGTCATTGTGTACAGGTGTGGGTCAACATTTAAAAATAAATCCGCTCATTAGTTTCAAGAACATTTAAAAAGCAAGTAAAGAAAATGTGAAAATTGTTGTTAGTCAAATCTTCTGGAATTTCTGGCAGTGATCACTTTTAAAATTACCACTCTTGCTCAAACTACTACACTTAAATAGTTTTACTGGCAGTTCTATAGTGGTTCATACTTCAGAAACCAAACACAATAAAATGACTCATTGCCAATATGGCCAAAAATTGCCAACAAATATGACCTTGGCATCATTCAGCAGGGGTTTTTGTTTATAAAGATGAAGTCTTGGATACTGTTCAATAAACTTGTCACAAAATAAAACAGGCTGATGCTTTCAATGCTTTAATTGTACAAGATACTCTAATGAGCTATACCATCAGGTTTTCGTGTTGTTTTTTTAACACCTGAAAATATTTTGTGCCTTTGGAAAGGTGGATTTGGTGATCTTGGAGGTAGCAGTTGTTGCTTATCCTTGTCCACTAATGCAGAAGTATGGGAAGAAGAGGATACCTGGAACGGCAGGGAGGAAACTTGATTCTAGGTTGAATCTGGTATTAACCCTCTAAGACTTTTATTATATGTGTTTTGCTAGCAAGCGCAGTTCATTATGTGGACTCAACAAGAAACCAGATGCTCCTTTTCCCAAGAGTCTTAAAGCGGGATGTGAATTGTCTTTTTAAAAAACTGATTAGGAAATGGGAAAAGAAATCTTCAGAATACATTGCCAGTCGCACATACCTTAAAAGCTTTGTTTTTCTTTCTTGTTTACTTGTTTTTTGCATTAGTGTATTTGAGGTGGGAAAGAGGAGAAAGAAATCAAAAATCTTGCTGCTCTCTGACATTGATGCTCTGGTTTTGTCCCTTCCACGTTTATTCAACTTCTACTGAAATAAAGAAACATGAAAAGTTTTCATAAGCTTCACAAGGTCCTTTAAAGAAAAAAAAAATCTGGTTTGGAGTTGCAGAGAAATTTGTGAGCTATTTCTTTTAACCAAAGTTCTTGAAAAATATAACTTTTACTTTTATCATGAAAGAATTTTAGCCTGTATTTGAGTTTGAATATCCAGATTGTATTAGAAGGGTATAGACTGGACAACTCTGGGTAGTTGGGTGAGCTGTTTTAAAATTATGAAGGTTCAACTAAGCATTTGAAAAATCACAGAGTGAAATCAGCTGACTACAGAGATCCAGAATGGCCTTTATGATCTTAAAGAGGTGAATTGTGTGCTAATAATAAGTCCTTTTCTTGTTCAGGTGAGATCATTCACTTCTATCACTCACTGTCCATTTTTCAACATTTTGTAGCAAGAAATAGTTTATCAGTTATGTGCATCCCCACCATTCTCCTTATTTCCAAAAAGTAGAGCTTTTATGGGATATGATTCAGTGGGAACTTAAGGCTATCCTTTTTAATTAAAAATTGTTTGATTTCAGTGTCATCTTTTATAACATAAAATCTGATCAATTCACTTACTGTAAAATGTTCTGGAAAGAGTACTCTGGTGGTGGCACAGTTCTCTGATGCTGTAGGACTTTTCGGGGAAAACCCTTCTGTTCAACGACATAAGCAAATTCAACTCATTGGTGCCTGCTCACGTAAAGGTTAATTCTTTGCTGTTCTTGGATTTATTCTTGTTGCCTTGAGCTACTTTGTGCTAGAGGACTCAGAAGCATCCTAGACTTGGCTTCTTTCTGGATCTACATAACTAGCAACAAACAACTAAGGTGGCACTGCTATTCTGCACATTGTTCTACTCCTAAAGAGTTCAGAAGAGGCAAAAAGCCACGTGCTGCTGCAAGCCTTCTAGACAGAGGGCAGCACTCTGAAAAATCTGAGGGTAGGAAATAGTGCTGGGGAAAATCTCATTAACTGTGTTCCTTGAGTTTTGTCATGAGGTCCTTGGGCCTTCTCCTAATAAAAATGATAGGTCATAAGACTAAACAAATACCAGTTGTAGAGAAGTGGTTAAGTGGCACAGCAGAACACTGGAGTTGCTGCCCCAGCTGTTCCAGATATCTGGACTCTGAAATTTAATAGTTTCAGGTCTTTTCCTGATTAGTAACTGAAGCTTGCTGTTTAATGTTAAGACAAGGAGAGGTGCCTATTTGGGGGGAAATAGAGCTATGACCAGCAGAGAACATAATTCAATATGGACAGAGTCAAAGATGTTGAATAAGCATAACACATCCCAGGAGTGAGCTGTCCTGTATTAAAACGCCATTTCATTCTCAATTCTAGTTGCCAGTTTCCCCTTTATATAGTAAGTCTGCTGGAACCAGGACTATGAGTTTTACTTAAATTGAAGACCCCTCACTGCTATCTCTGTAGCCCTAGCTTCTTAATTAGAGTGAAGGAGGCATGAGTTTCACACAGGAGTCCTGATTAACGAATAAGACTACCCAGTTAGTCATTTGTGCTGTATATCAAATGTAACAACCACATTTGTGCTACAAGTCACTTGTTAGTCCTCACAGATGGGAAAACTTAAAGAAATTCAGCTACTTAAAGGAGTCTTAAGTCATACCAACTGGTGCTATTGCTGATTTTCTTTTTCCTTTTCCACTTGGAAGTAAAAATGCCACTACACTCCCACACATATTGGGTTACAATACAGAGGGTTATGTCCTTTATACATAACTCCCTTCTGTGGTGTGGATCTGTGGGACCAAAAGGTTCTCTGCTATGGATCTGGCTAAAGTGGGAAAACTAATGTTCCTCTTCCTAATGAAGTAGATACTGCCAATTACCTCTGCTTCTATGACTATTGAATTGACAGGTTGGAATTGGGAACATCTATTGCCTCCCAGCTTTTAAGACAATTTCACATGGATATATACTCAGCCATAGCTGTAAACCTTACTAATTAAGTTTTGAGCAGTTTTGTACACTTAGCACTTCGATGCTGTGGTATAAAAGGAAGCAAAATCAGATGCCTGTTTTTAAAGACTTAAGTTACACAAATAAATGTGTGGTTGCACTAGGCATGTATGAGATACACATGTCTCACAGGAACTGTATAAAGTTTTTCCTGGCCAATTGCTAAATGGTCAGACAGAAACAAGTATAAAGGGAGTCTTGTTTGTAACTTGAGGGAAGGCATGATGTCTAACCAAGGTTTTTGGGCGTGTGGGGTGCAATATGTTAACTTAGTAAAAGGAAATGATGAAAAGTTTGAGGGAACATAGTGGCACTCTCTAAAATAGTGTTTGTCCTGGAAGCTTTTAAAGTCCTATGTAATAGCATAGCCTGAGGTTCCCACGGCCCGAGTAGTCTCAGCAGGGTAGGCAGGTAGGAAGGGGTTGGTTCTAGTGTCCTGGCCTAGCAGAGGGATAGAACCTTTAGTCTTTTTAATAACCTTTTGAATAGCTGTCAAAAATCATTTTTTATAAATGCTCTAAGACATTCATAAATACTTCAGAATTTCCCCATCAATTTAACTACTTATATGCAGTTGACTACCTGAAGTTTATTTCTCTCTAGTGTTGGATCAGTTTGATACAGAATTTTTAGCTTTTTTTTTTGTATGAAATGTCAATCTTGTGGTCCTTGTTCTAGATCAGCACTGTCCAACAGAATTTTCTCCAATGGAAATGTCCTTATATGCACTAATATGGTAATTATTGGCCACAATAGCTACTATTAAATTTAAATAGCCACAAGTAGCTAGTGCCTACTGTATAGAATAACAACAGAAAAATTTCCATGTCTGATCTTTGGAGTTTTCTGTTAGGCAACACTGTTCAATAGAAACGAGTCACTTGATGTCAGTTAAATTTTTCTAGTAGCCACATTTAAAATGTCAAAAGAGCCCTGGCTGGTGTGGCTCAGTTGGTTGAGCATTGTCCCGTGCACAAAAAGGTTTCTGGTTTGATTCCTGATCAGGACACATGCCTGGTTGCAGCTTGATCCCCAGAATGGGCCATGCAGGAGGCAGATGATTGATGTTTCACTCTCACATCAATGTTTCCATGTCCATCTCTCTCCCTCTTCCTTTCTGTCTCTCTCAAAACCAATAAATATTTTTTAAATGACAAGTTAAATTAACTTTAATAATATATTTAGTCCAGTAGATCTGAAATGTTACCTTTTCAACATATAAAATTGAGATAGTATATAACCTTTTTTGTACTAAGTTTTCAAAATACAACGTGTATTTAATACCACATAGTGGTTTGAACTAAAGCACATTTCAAGTGCTCTATAGCCAGATGTGGCTAGGAGATATTCTAGCACATACTTATATTTAAAAAGTTATTCCCTGTCATTTCTCTTTTATTTCTGTTGCCTCTTAGCTATTGCTTTCTTTTGAGTATTTGAATTTTGTTCCTCCTAGAATGTTTCCCCTTCCTGCTATGTTTGCAGTGTTTTTGGAGAACTTATCTCAGTTACCTTTTTCATGGACCACACTGGAGGTTAACTAGGTGACAGTTTTATATGATAAAATTATTAATCCTGCACCAGAAGCAGCAGAACTAGACTCTTCCCCACCTCACACCCCACCCACAATGGCAAGTGAGCAAATAAGTATGTCTATTTATTGTCAAAATCCTCCCTTTTTTGTTACTCAGCTTCCCTAACATACAAATTCTGAAGAGCAGCCCATCTTAAGATCTTCCATGTATCCCAAGTGAATTCTAGTGAAGAGGGCTAGTATGAACAGTAGAGAGGTTTATTTTCAAAGGGCTCTGATCTGCTGCTTTTGTTCATTCACTCAGTTCTGTGCCATAGGTCACATTGCACTCTGGAGATACATAAATTCTCATTAATGCCCTTGCCCTTGCCCTTGCCCTTGCCCTTGCCCTTGCCCTAGAGATAGATGCTCAGGAAGGTGGTTTAGTACTATTGTCTTAGACACTGCAGGCAACAGAGAGGCAGCGGTCTCATTAAAAGAAAAATTGGCTGCCTAGATGTTCTTTGAAATTTTTGGTATAAATTACATTTTCCTGAGGTGAATACTATTATTTGCTGTTTTCATGCTTTTTAAAGTTTATTCCTTTGATAAAGTCCTATAAATGTGGAGTCCAGCAATTCCTCCATTCCTGCCCTGGCGGTCAAATGTGTGGTATTTTCCATCTGTATGCAAGGCTATTTAGTATTGGTCATTGGAAGAGGCCACATGAGCCTCACTGCTCTTTAGTGACCAGGTGGATTTCAGAATGGATGGATTACAAGGTGTGAGCTGTTGCTAAAACGAGTCAATATAGAAAGCACGTTCTCATGGAATCTGGTTGTGGTTCATCAGTTACTGTTTTTTCCAGGACTAGTCATTTCCTTTGGCCTCTGTGTTCAACAAAATGGGATTAAGCTAGATAATCTCATTATATTCAGTTTTAAGGTCTATGACAGTGATGGGCAACCTTTTGAGCTTGGTGTGTCAAACTTCGCCAAAAAACTGAGCCTAACTTGGGTAGTGTGTTACTTTGAGAAAAAAAACATTATTTCGCAAATGTTGCATCCTCAGGAGCAGCAAATGTGTCATCAGAAATGGCTACGCGTGTCAGTGCTGACACGCGTGTCAGGTTCGCCATCACTGGTCTATGAACTTAGCCATTCTATTTCTTATTATTTATTTTTAGTATATTTTTATTAATTTCAGAGAGGAAGGTAAAGGAAGAGACGGACAACATCAATGATGAGAGAGAATCATTGACCAGCTGCCTCCTGCACACCCCCCTACTAGGGATTGAGCCCACAACCCAGGCATGTGCCCTTGACTAGAATTGAACCTGGGACCCTTTAGTCCACAGGCTGACACTCTATCCACTGAGCCAAAACGACTAGGGCTATTTGTTTTTCATCAGTTAAGTCTTTATTGTTGAAAGTATTACATATGTCCCCTGTCCCCCCCTACTAACCCCTTCTAGTCCCCACCCCCCAGGCCTTTACCACCCTATTGTCTGTGTCCATGGGCTATGCATATAAGTTCTTTGATTAATCTCTTCCCCCTACCCCCTGGGAAATCTAGTGATTTGAACCTTACTTAAACTAAAGAACTCAAAATTTTGGTCTTGCTACTTGCTCTACTGCTTTTTCTGAGTGATAGCTGTCCTACACTGCAGTTTGAGAATTTCGCTAGAAGAGAGAAAAGGAGCAAGGGTCTTGATTTCCTCTTTTGGAGAAAGAGGGTCTTCATTTCTTCAGTTAGGTTCTCTAGAGCAGGAAGACCAGAAGCTTTCCTCCTGGGTGTCCCATGAACCAACAAGTAGATCAAGATATCACAAAAGGATCTGTACATATAAAAGCCTAAGCAACTGTTACAAACAAATGACCGGAACGACTGGTCGACTAGTCACTGAGAGGGAAGGAGGAGAGGGGGAGGCAGGAAACCGCACAGTGGCAGGGCACCGATGCAGCTCGGCATCCAGTGTCTGTTCCATGCCTGGCCTGGCGACTGTCGCCTCCTCTCCTGACCCTGCTGGGGCCTTCAGGCCCTGGGCTGGGACAGGAAAGCGGGGGCGGGGGGGGGGGTGGGGAGGGGGTGGCAGACGCAGCCCCTTTCCCAGGGGGGCCAAGGGCCGGCTCCCTCCTTGGGGGCTGGCGACCAACCTCCTATGGTCCCTCGCCCCGGCCAGCAGGCCCCAATTGGCCCTGATCTTCAATCAGACCTAGGGACCTCACCCGTGCATGAATTCGTGCACTGGGCCTCTGGTCCATTGATAAGCACCAAAAGTGTAGCAGTTAGCACACATTGGGCACTTAGCTGTTTCAGACAGGGCCACTCTTCAAGGTTGACCTCGTTTAATCCTCACAACAACCTGGTAAAGTTGGCATTATCTCCACTTACAGATGGGGAAATCCAGGCACAAGAGGAGCAAAGTAACTTGCCAAAGATCTTATTGGTAGTAAGGTGTGAAGAGAGATCATTCAGTCATAGGCTGCCTGCATTACTCTAGGCTGAACCTCCCTCAACTGTTCCCTGCCTCTCCCAGGCTCTTGTGGGACAATGTGGAAGGCCACTGACAGCACTTTCCTGTCATGGGTCTTGAACCTGCTCTAGTGCTCCAGTGTTTATTTTCAAGTAGTCAGGTGGAGGCTTTGTGTAAGCACATTCAGAGTCATAGGGCAGAGAGAAACTCTCACTCCAATACAGTCCTATCGCTTGAAGCCGAGGGTTCCTCAGTTTGCTTCCTTCCATGTGTCCAGTTCTCTACTCAAGCTAGGTTCTCTTTGAAAAGTTGTACACAGATTGGATTTGTTCAACTTTGGGTTAAGTGTTGTGGGGGCATTGGAGTTGGATCAGTGGTTTCCAAACCTTTTGACCATCACAGAATGTAACAGGATGGGAAACAGTTAATCATATTTCCCACTTTTCACTTTTTGTGTGAAGGTGCAAATTTTAAGCTTTATGCTATTGCCAAATACTGCATGGCTGATATTAAATGCATCTAAACCAAATTAATGCTTAAAATTTTTATTTATAAACACAATTTTTAAAAATTTATCTTTATTGTTGAAAGTATTACAGACGACCCCTTGATACTCTATAAACCAGTTTTTGTAGCTGTTAGTCATATGTATGGATAAAGAATGTGTTGGGGGTTTTAAAAATATTTCATTGATTTCAGAGAGGAAGGGAGAGGGAGCGAGAGATAGAAACAGCAATGATGAGAGAATCATTGATCGGCTTTCTCCCACACGCCCCATACTAGGGACCGAGACCACAACCTGGGCATGTGTCCTTGACTGTAATTGAACCCAGGACCCTTCAGTCTGCAGGCTGACACTATCCACTGAGCCAAACCAGCTAGGGCAAGAATGTGTTGTTTTATAGTACGGATTTGCATATTTGGTTCAGTTTGTGACTTATGGGGACTGTCAGTTTGTGATGACCTATGAGGTCTATGGATTTAAATCTGGGGAATTCCTGAGTTATAGAGGTAAAAGAAGGAATGAAAAAAAATTGTCTGCCCTCTCCATGTCCTTTTATTTTTGTTTTTTAAAAAATATATTGATTTTTTTTTTTTTTTTTTTTTTTTTACAGAGAGGAAGGGAGAGGAATAGAGAGTTAGAAACATTGATGAGAGAGAACCATCCATCAGCTGCCTCCTGCACACCCCCTACTGGGGATGTGCCCGCAACCAAGGTACATGCCCTTGAGCGGAATCGAACCTGGAACCCTTCAGTCCAAGGCCGATGCTCTATCCACTGAGCCAAACCGGTTAGGGCTCCATGTCCTTTTAGTAGACAGAGAAGGAAAGGAAGAATGGTGGTGGTAGGAATAGTTTGTCTTTTCAATCTTATAGGAAGAGAGTACAGTAAACTCGGGATAAAACAGACTGATTTGGGTACCGGGGTTTCCATTTTAAAGTCCATTATATAATAAAGTAGGTTTTCTGAATGCGTATGTTAAAAAATTGACACATTAGTTTATCTATTTTTACTTATAGACACGTTTGTGTAATTAAAATTAAGTATGTATGAAAAGCTTAATTTCACAGAAAAGTTTTCTGTATATGTATTACTATAATTTTAAATTTATACTGAATAGGTCTAGTAAATGGGTGCATTCACCAGTCATTGAGAGTAAACAAATCCACATGGCTGGGGCATGGCTTATCAGATGTTAGAATACTGCAGAATACCATGGCAGGAATTAAAACTACTGCAGAAAGTCATTCCAGGCAACAACAAAATCAATTTACCTTGCGCTATGCAGTGTGATCACATGCTAATCATTTACAGAACATTGTTTACAAGTGGTGTTCTTGGATTTAAATATGTAGACTATGGTTGTAGATATATAATATTTATGTCAGAAAAATTACTACAGTGTTTTTTTCAATCTATGGCCTATTTGCTAAAATGTATTCAAGACAGTGAATTAATAACAACATCTGTTTATCTAATTATAAGCAAATCTTGGCTTAAAGTGTTTTAATACAACATACAGACTAGAAATTTTGTCCATTAAATCCAAAGTCCATTAAATCAAGGTCTGCAAAGTCGATGGTTTACTGTATTCCATGGGTGCTCTTCCACCCATTGTGAACCTATGGAGAATTTCCTGATTGTCTTTCAAGACTTGATCCAGCATCTGAGCTGCGCCAGCCTGGCAAGGTAGGCAACAGGAGTGCGATGTGGCGTTGGTTTGTTGAAGGAGCACTCCTGCCACCCAGACACTGGCACTCTATTCTTCGTCCTCACAGTCTGGAAATGGGATTGGAGGCTGGTGCATCTTTCCTGGGTAGGCTTTTGGGAATAGAGGCAGTGTGACTCCTAAGCATAAAGTACTGATGAGTTTCAGCTCAACTGGCACGGAATTGGATCTAGGAGAAAAGATCTATTTTTGGATTTATGAAGAGCAGAGTTAGACTCTCCCAAGGCAGGGGAGAATATGAAGGGCAGATTACTCCTTATTGGGAGAGAGTGGGATTCCCTCTCAACAGTGGTATGCTGGTTCAACAGGCTAGCTAGAGGAAGAGAAGTCCTCATTTTTATCCTTGTCCAATTTCTGTGGTTTAAAACTTACCTAAGCCATTTGCTTATAAAATTTCTTAATATTTAACAGTTATCTCTTGCAAACCATACATGCCTGCTTTGGCACACTGCTGCAAGCCTCCCTCGGGCATTTTGAATTCCCATTATGTGCACAGTTTTGTGCTGTGTGACATAGGAGATGCTGAAGCATCATCTAAGTTTATTTCTTTGACATGCAGAGGATTGGAAACATTAACACTACAATTGTAGCGTGGATTGAGTATAGTAGTCCAGAGTGAGACATTGAGTACTGATGGGATCATGAAAAGGAGAGCATGTGAGAACTAGGCTTGAAGGATAATAATAGTTAACACTCATTGGTAATAATAGTGCCAGACTCTACTAACCATCTTTCATACAGTATTTGTACAAATCTTCAGAAATAGGTAATGCCCACTTTACACCTGAGGATCTTGAGGCTAGAAAGTATTTTGCCCAAGTTACATAGGTAAGATATCATTCTCATAGGTGAGTGGTAGTTTCTAACTGTGGCCAGGAAGGAGTGAGGCCAGTATTTGGAGCCTGGTCACTTCACTGCAGAACCCATACCCTTGCCCACTACATCAGATTGCTATCTATATTATAAAAGGCCAGTGGCCGTAATGACCAAACGACCAGTCACCAGGAGGTGCATTGATGGGTCTCGCGGCCCGGTGGGTCTGTGGTCTCGTGTGATTTCACACACTGGGCCTCTAGTTGAATATAAGAAGAAAGCTGCTTTTAGGAGAGAAAATGGGTATAGCTATAGTCCAAAGTTCTAGACTAGGTGGGAGTCAGAATATTTGAATTGTAGTCCCCATTTTACTTAGCCAAATCACATCTTTCCTCTCTTCCTTAAATTGAAGGACTTGGATTAGATGGTCACTCGGTTCCTTTTTATTTTTGACATTTTTGTGAATTTTAAGTTATAAAAATGAGAATGAGCCCCATTGGGTGGCTCTGGAGTGTTGTCCTATACACCAAAAAGGTTGTGGGTTTGTTTCCTGGTCAAGGGACATACCTAGGTTGCGGGTTCGATTGCGGGTCGGGCACATACTTAAGGCAACTGATAGGTGTTCTCTCCCCCCACTCCTCCCTCTCTGTCTAAAATCAATAAACACCTTCGGGTGAGGATTAAAGAACTTTTTTTCCCCCTGGCCAGTGTGGCTCAGTTGGTTGAGTGCACTGAGAGGTCCCAGTTTGATTCCCTGTCAGGGCCTGTTCCTGGTTGGGGCACATGCCTGGGTTGCGGGCTCCATTCCCTGTAGGGGATGTGCAGGAGGCAGCAGATTGATGTTTCTCTCATCAATGTTTCTCTCTTTTCCTCTCTCTAAAATCAATAAAAACATTTTAAAAAATTTTTTTTAAATGAGAATGAGTATGGCTTTAAGAAATAGTGGGGGAGCCCTAGCCAGTTTGGCTCAGTGGATAGAGCGTTGGCCTTCAGACTGACAGGTCCCAGGTTTGATTCCGGTCTAGGGCACATGCCCAGGTTGTGGGCTCGATTCCCAGTAGGGGGCGTGCAGGAGGCAGCTAGCTGATCAATGATTCTCTCTCATTGATGTTTCTCCCTCTCCCTTCCTCTCTGAAAGCAAGAAAAGTATCTTTATAAAGGAAGAAAGAGTAGGGGGAAGTGCCCTGTCAGGGTTTGGGGCTTGGAAAGCATTAAGGTTGGTGATGGGGATAAGCAGAGGAAAGCAACCTACAAGGGGGAGTGAAAAACAATGAGACTCCAAGTGGAAGTAAAGGCAGAAGAGGTTGATGCTATATATTTAGATGTTTCCATGTGCAATTCTTGATTAGCACAAAATGGAAAGGTGGGTATTGGGGAAACAGATAAGCTAGTCTTTTGTGTGGGGTTTTCCTAGAAAGTTCACTTCTCCATTGATAGCTTCAATAGCAAGTAGGCCAGTGCTAGATTTGGCTTATTTCTGAGGATCCTTGGATTATTACTCCTTTCCTAGCATTAATTCAGCAGTTATTTATAAAGCACCTGCTCTGTGCAAATGGGAACAAGATTTGGTCTCTCCTGTTGAATTTATAGTCTAATAGGGAAATCGATAATAAGCAAGTAAATAAGTGACACATTTTGAAAGATTTATGAGAAGCTGGGTTTTATTGGGTTGGAGTCAGGGACTGTCTCTTCAACATAGAGAACAGATCAGAGGGGACAGAGGAAATGGGGAGACCAGTTAGGAGACATAGATATCCAGGCAAGACCTGGTGAGTATTAGCCAGACCTCTTACAAAAACAAATGAGAAAATTTCTGAGACTTCTCTCTTATTGATTCACTTAAATGTGACATTTAATATGGTTTTGTCAAGTTCCAGTTCTATAAAGGAGGCTGAAAGTCCCTTACAATTAATTATACTGGGGCTAGATGAAAGTAAGCAAGTCTGGTTTAAAGTATATAACTGTTTCCCTAGCAGGTTTGGCTCAGTAGATAGAGCGTCGGCCTGCGGACTGGAAGGTCCCAGGTTTGATTCCGGTCAAGGGCATGTACCTTGGTTCCGGGCACATACCCAGTGGGGAGGCGCTGGCTGATGTTTCTCTCTCATCGATGTTTCTGGCCCTCTATCCCTCTCCCTTTCTCTCTGTAAAAAAATCAATGAAATATATTTTTAAAATAAATAAAGTATATAGCTGTTCAAGAGATACAGGATAGAAGAGTGACATGGAACTAGGAATTTTAATTATAGAAGATTTCCAAACAGAGGTAGACTTGCATGTAGATTATAAAGGAGATAAATAGGATTTGGGAGAGATTAATCTTATGTATTAGATAGTTTAAAGGTAATATTACTTAAAGACTAGAAAACTGCACATTATAGCCCTGGCCGAAGTGGTTCAGTTGGTTGGGTGTCATCCTGTGCACCTAAGGGCTGCAGGTTTGATTCCTGGTCAAGGCACATGCCTGGGTTGCAGGCTCCATCCCCAGTTGGGGGCGTGCTGGAAGCAGCCGATTGATATCTTGCTCTCACATTGATGTTTTTTTCTCTCCATTTCCTTTCCTCTCTAAAAATCGATAAAAATATTTTTTTAAAGAAAACTTCATGTTATAAAGAGTTGCTCATTCCAATGAGAAAGCAAAGGAGGCAGATCTTTGAAAAAACAACACTGTGGTTATACAGGTAGCTCTAATCTCTCGGAATGGAATTGAGCTCCATGTGCTACTGCACATGTGGGCCCACAGCATTCTGGTTGAGGTTCTAGTGTGGACAGAGAAGAAACTGAAAAAGAATAGAATAGGACTAGCTGTGGAGAAAGTGGTAGAAATGGTAATAGAATACAAATGGTAATAGAAAAGAATGCTCTGGTCTATCAGAAATTGAGGCCTAGCACAGGAAAAGACTCCTGGCCCACTGCATGTGTTTGGCCCAGACCAAAAGCCTCTCTGGGATCTTTGAGAAAAATCATGGACGAGGCAGCAGCTCCAGTTGCTGCCTGTAATCTCACCACCACAGATAATACTGCTCATGTTTTTGTAGTTCACTACAAAAGTCTATCAGGGATAAACCTGCAGTCCTCCATTTAAATTTTTCTCCCAACACTTCATTATAAAAACTTGGAACATACAAGTTGAAAAAATTGTACAGTGAATACCCATATGTCCACTCTTTAGGTTTTACAATGAAAATTTTTCCTATATTTGTTTTACCACACATAGCCATTCAACAAACCATTTTATTTGTTGGTACATTTCAAAGAAGTGCAACCATCAGCATACCTCACGCATAAACATTCCAACATGCCTTAACTTGAGTTTAGAATTTGTCAGTGTTTTTTTGGGGGGAGGGGGTGGTAAATGTTACATACAATAAGATGTGTACACGTTAAGAATACCATTAGGTAAAAATGACAAGTGCACCCTGCCGGTGTGTCTCAGTTGGCTGGAGCTTCGTCCGGTACACCGAAAGGTTGCGGGTTCAATCTCTGGGGCATTTACAGGAGGCAACTGATGGATATTTCTCTCTCTTCCCCTCTCTCTAAAAAAATACACATAAAAAACAAGTGCATCTGTGACTTACATTCCTGCCTAGATAAAGAACTTTTCCATTCCCCATAGAGTTCTCTCCTCCTCTTCTTAGTTACAACCTGCCCCTCCCTCGTGGGACAAGGGAAGAACAACCAGTATTCCAAAATTTTCTCTCCATAGACTTCGTTCTGCCTGTTCTAAAACTTTCTAAGTATAATTTGTATATTTATGCTTCAAATTCATGTTGCAGATATTAATAGTTTCTTTTTGTTGCCGAGTGGTTTTTTATTGCCTATATAAAGATTACGGTTTGTCCATTCTCATGTTGATGGACACCTGAACTGTTTCAAATTTGGGGCTATTACGAATAAAACTGTTATGAACATTCTTGTACAAATCCTTTTGTGGACATAGATAGTATTTTCATTTCTTTTGAGTAAAAATTTAGGAGTGAAATTGTTTTGGACTAGGTGTATGTTTGGTTTTCTAACCACACTTGTATATTGAATGCTGTCACTAACAGCAAATGAGAGTTCCATGTCCCTTGCCAGCATTTGGCATTCTTGGTGTTTTTACTTTTTAGCCATTGTGGTGGGTATGTAATAATCTCTCATTGTGGTTTTAATTTTCATTTTCCTGATGACTAAGTGCTGTTGATCACTTCCTTTGCTTATTTCCAATTCATATATTTTCCTTTAAGAAGTATCTGATATTTTTTGCCCATTTTAAAATTGACTGTCATTTAATATTGAGTTCTAGGAGTCCTGCATTTAAATTACATAAGATCATGGTAGGAAAGATTTATTGCAGGACATTCCTTTAAATGGAAAAAGCCTGAAGGTTTGAGTTGAACAAAAGTACATTTATCATTTCATTTGTTTTAGCAAATGGTTGTTAATACTAGCCATGTACTGAGCACTAGTATTAGAGATATAATACCCAGTCCTCATTCCAAGAAGCCCGTAGATTACAAGGGTAGATGTAATCTATGGGTAGATGTAAAGTAAAAAAAAAAAAATTTTTTTTAATATATTTTATTGATTTTTTACAGAGAGGAAGGGAGAGGGATAGAGAGTTAGAAACATCGATGAGAGAGAAACATCGATCAGCTGCCTCCTGCACACCCCCCACCGGGGATGTGCCCGCAACCAAGGTACATGCCCTTGACCGGAATCGAACCTGGGACCTTTCAGTCCACAGACCGACGCTCTATCCACTGAGCCAAACCGGTTAGGGCAAAAAAAAAAAAAAATTGATGTAGTGGTTTCAATGATACTTTTAAAAAATATATTTTAAAAATATTTACTGAGTACCTACTATAGGGTAGGTACTGTTTATTGTAGGTATTGTAGAATAGAGGTAGACAAACCAGATATGGTTCCTACTCTAATACAGTTTATTTTCTGGAGGCCATGAGATTGATATTGTGTGTGTGTGTGCATCAGAAATGAAACCTGGCTGGAACATACTTGTGTGACAAGATAATTAGTTAGGCAAGGGTCACATCTCGCAGGGCCTTGTAGACCATAGAACGCACTTTGGATTTTATTTTTGAGTGTTAGGAAGCCATTGCAGAGTTCTAAGCAGAGAAACCGAGAAATGGCATGGTCTGGTCTCTGTTTGGCTAATAAACACAGAGGAGAGAGAGAGATTGATTGATTGCAGAAAGACTAATGAGCAAACCATTGCAACCATCCCGAGGAGAGAGAATAAATCCTACATGGGGAAGGTCTGTAAGGCATCATAAAGGAATAAAATTATAGCAGAACCTTGGATGACAAGGCATTTGCTAGGCAGGAAAATCAGAGGTATCAGCATGTATGTTGTTTGAGGAACCAGAAATTGCTTTGCATGACTAGTTGTGTGGGTGGTGGAATAGCAGGAGATAGAACAGACTGGGAAAGGCTTTGAAGGTTAAATTGGGGACACAGAATTACCACATTATACAACTACTAATTCTATGTAGATGTGTCCTCTGGGGTTGTGCCACAGGTGGCCCAGCTAGGGAGTTTGGCTCTGAATCTAAGGGCCATAAGCAGCTGTAAGAGCTTCTAGTTAGGGTAGAGATTCTCTGAAAGCTGGCATCAAGTATGACTAGGTGAGGCAGTGCTAAGGAGGAAAAATCAGGGAAGAGGCAAGAGACAAAGAAGCCTAAAAGTTTAGTAGGGGTTGTTGTACTGGGGGCAGAGGCTTTAGGCTTAGAATGAATATTCAATTGAACTTCAGGTGTGGATTGAGAGAAAATGCTAATGAGGCCCTTTAACAAATACAAAATAAGTAGTATAAAATCTTGAAACAGTAAAGAAATGTATAGAGTGTATAGAAGTCTCACCTTCATTCCAGTCCTCTGAGGTGTACATAAAAGTTGCATTTATTTGGTGTGTCTTCCATTTTTCCTAGTGTGAGTATTTTATGTATATATTCAATTCTATTGTATATACACACAATTGAAGTTTAAAATGGAGTCATACTCTTCTTACCGTTTAATACCAATGTGGGTATTTTATGTATATATTCAATTCTATTGTATATACACACAATTAAAGTTTAAAATGGAGTCATACTCTTCTTACCATTTAATACCAGTATTATAGTTCTGCCTTAGTCATTTGTATCTGCTACTCAGAATCTATTGTTTGAATGTTCCATAACTAGTCACTATCCAATACGTTGTCTCAAGTTTTTCACTGTTCTCAGCAATAGTGAAATGAGTATTCTTCTTCATTTGTTTCTATACTGTGCAAACATTACTTCAGAGAATATGTGAGATAAGAAGCAGGAGTCAGATTGTGACTTGGGGGAATATTGTGCTCCCGCGGTTTATGTGTTCTGCTCTGAATCTGTCCGTTGGGAACCTTCATAGGGATGATCAGGCTGGCCAGAAGTCTATAAGCCACATTCTAGGGGCAATATTCAAAAGAGCAGGGGCTGTTTCTCCAGATTTTAACAGGGGGTTTCACTGCTTCCAGGTATCATGGTTTCTCAGAGTGAGATGGAATAAGGCTTTTCTGTGGAATTTTAGACTGGGGAGGAAATAGGACTAATGTGTAGAAGTGAGAATTCAACAGACTTGGCTTGGCTTGGTTTGGGTAGGACTTTATGGAGCAGGACTTTCTGATGAATGGATTGTAAGAAGTGGGTTTTTCATCATTGGATGCATCCAAATAGAGGCTGAGGTGCTGTGGAGAGGCAGTATGTGAAGCAAGTTGAACTCTTAAGAATTATTCCAACTTTGGTTGATGGCATTCAAGATGGAGATCATGAAGTACCAAGATGGGGACAGCACTAACTGTGCTGGGTTGGGGGAAGGATTGACTGAGGGAGTTTAAAGGAGGCTGAGACGGGAGGCATCCTGGGGTATGGTGCTGAGAAACCTGGAATGCTGAATGTTAAGCTGAAAGAGAGATCTGACCTTATTTGCACCTCTGGTGGTCTGCAGGTGTGTGGGTCAGGGGGAATACAAGGATAGTGAGGGGTCTGAGGATAATTGTTATGGTGACTGTAGGAGAAGGGGGTTACATGGGAATCATGGTGGCTCATGCAAGAAGATAATGTTTCCAGCTCTAATCGGTTTGGCTCAGTGGATAGAGCGTCGGCCTGCGGACTGAAGGGTCCCAGGTTCGATTCCGGTCAAGGGCATGTACCTTGGTTGCGGGCACATCCCCAGTAGGAGGTGTGCAGGAGGCAGCTGATCGATGTTTCTCTCTCATCGATGTTTCTAACTCTCTATCCTTCTCCCTTCCTCTCTGTAAAAAATCAATAAGCCGGGACCGGTTTGGCTCAGTGGATGGAGCGTCGGTCTGCGGACTGAGGGGTCCCAGGTTCGATTCCGGTCAAGGGCACATACATTGGTTGCGGGCGCATCCCCGGTGGGGGGTGTGCAGGAGGCAGCTGGTCGATGTTTCTCTCTCGTCGATGTTTCTGGCTCTCTATCCCTCTCCCTTCCTCTCTGTAAAAAATCAAAGTATATTGGGGGGAAAAAATCAATAAAATATATTTTAAAAAAAGAAGAAGAAGAAGATAGTGTTTCCAGAAGAGGAAGTGGATGAATTGGAGAAGTTTGGTGGTATTTGATTGCCGTTTTGGAGATGGCTGGGCTGGGAGTTGAGGCTGGAGGTGACCTATTGGATTTCATTCAATAAATATTTATTGTCTAGGTGTTTGGGATAGAGCAATGAACAGAAGAGACAAATATCCCTTCCTTCATGGAGTTTTCATTCTAGGGGGGAAAACAAATTATATAAGTCTAGATAGATATTACAGAGTGATAAATACTAAAGAGTAAACACAAGAAAGAGCTTTGGGATGTGCCAGTGACAGTGGGGTTAAAATTTTAATGTCTATTAAAAAGAGCCTTTCCTCCATAAGATGATTTTGAATAAAAAACCTGGAGAGATGAGGGAACAGCAAGCCATGTGGATATGAGGTTCAGAACATTCCATGCTTTAAGGTTTAGAAATAAGCTTCTTTGAGAAGTGGCAAACAAGCAGACGGCCAGAATGGAGTGAGCAAGAGATAAGGTAGTAGGAGATCAGGCTAGAAAAATCCAAATCGTTTAAGACCTTGTAGGCTATGGTGGAGTTGGATTTTTCCTAAGCAGTAGGAAATCATCAGCGGGTTTGGGCTAATGACGTGACCCGACTTACGTGTTAACAGGACACCTTGGTTGCTGTATTAAGAATGGCTTATTGGTGTGAGGATGTCTTGGGGGTGGACACGGCTCAGCCCTGCCTGGGTGTAGTCTTCTTGCCTTCCCAAGCTGAGACATACAGCCAGGGAAGGGTGGAGAGCACCCTTGGTGTTTGACTCAGGTCCTTTTTCCCTAGATGGCCCACTGTGTGACCTTGGTTCAGCTGTCCATTTCCTGTGACCACCTCATTGACAAGGACATTGGCTCCAAGTCTGACCCACTCTGTGTCCTTTTACAGGATGTGGGAGGCGGCAACTGGGCTGAGGTGAGAAGGACCATGCGGGTTAGGGTTGTGGAGGGCACCTAGGATTGTTTCAGGGTGGAAGGTATGTGACTGTGATGCTTATTGGCCTCCCTGCCCCCAGCTTGGCCGGACTGAGCGAGTACGGAACTGCTCGAGCCCCGAGTTCTCCAAAACTCTGCAGCTTGAGTACCACTTTGAAACAGTCCAGAAGCTCCGGTTTGGCATCTATGACATAGACAACAAGACACCTGAGCTGGGGGATGATGACTTCCTAGGAGGGGCTGAGTGTTCCCTAGGACAGGTACGTAGAGCCAGGGATGGCACAGGTTTGGTAAGAGCCCTGTCAGACAACCCAGACTGCTTGGGACATGGAGGGTGGGGGTCAAGCAGGACTTAACTCAGCCTGAGATATTTTTTTTTTCTTGCTGCCTGAGATCTTGACCACTTCCTCCTCCCTACTGTGTCCCAGATTGTGTCCAGCCAGATACTAACTCTACCCTTGATGCTGAAGCCTGGAAAACCTGCTGGACAGGGGACCATCACTGTAAGAAAGAACTCTGTAAGGGTGGAGTCGGGGATTTGACGTTAATGAGGAATTCACGAAGTGATACCATCTCCCTCCCTCCCTTACCTAGGTCTCAGCTCAGGAGCTGAAGGACAGTCGTGTAGTAACCATGGAGGTGGAGGCCAGAAACCTAGATAAGAAGGTGTGTGTGGAAGGGGTCCTGGGGGCTCTCTCCTACCCCAAGAATTAAGGAGACCGGCGTGGTGTGATGGAGGCCGAGGTGGGGACAGCGGTCTGGCATAGTGGTTGTTTCTCCCTTAATCTTACAACAGGTCTCTGTGGCATTGACAGGACTTCCTGGGGAAATCAGATCCATTCTTGGAGTTCTTCCGCCAGGGTGATGGGAAATGGCACCTGACATACAGATCTGAGGTGGGAGAACCCTGGGATTGGGTGGGGTGGGAAAGAGAATCTCCTGGGGCTTATGACTACCAAGGTTTAGAACACAGGGAGAAAGAGACTACGACGTTTGGGTAGAGAAAGGATGGCAGCTCCCCACACACCATCCCACAGCTCACTGAGGCCTTGCCCTCTCTTCACCTTCAGGTGATCAAGAACAACCTGAACCCTACGTGGAAGCGCTTCTCTGTTCCCCTTCAGCATTTCTGTGGGGGAGACCCCAGCACACAAATTCAGGTGAGGAGCTGGCCTCTTGAGTTACTGAATGGGGGCAGAGAGTCCAGGGAGGATTTATTCTTACCTGGCACCTACCTCCTGTTCTTTATATACATACACACTCCCCCCCCCCCCCCCCCCCAGGTGCGATGCTCAGACTACGACAGTGATGGTTCACATGATCTCATTGGTGCCTTCCACACCAGCTTGGCCCAGCTGCAAGCAGCCCCGGTGAGTGCTGGCCCTGCTCCGGGGAGAAGAGGGCAGGGCAGCTTTACTTCCGCTTTGGCTGATGCTCTGAGTTTCCTACCCTAATTTTTCTTTCCTCACCAGGTTGAGTTTGAATGCATCCACCCTGAGAAACAGCAGAAAAAGAAAAGCTACAAGAACTCTGGAACTATCCGTGTCAAGATTTGCCAGGTGAGACTAATAACCCATGAGACCCAGGCTCTGCCCCCTGAGTTCCATGGCCCCAACCCCTTTACCTCAGTCGTGACCCTGGTTTCATCTGCAGGTAGAAACAGAGTATTCATTCCTGGACTATGTGATGGGAGGCTGTCAGATCAACTTTACTGTAAGTTGCTTTACCAGGAGCAAGAGAACCCATCTGGGGCTCAAGGTGGCCTTCAGCTTCCCTCCTCCTATCCTCCTAGGTGGGCGTGGACTTTACAGGCTCCAATGGAGACCCCTCTTCACCTGACTCCCTGCACTACCTGAGCCCAACAGGGGTCAATGAGTATTTGACAGCCCTGTGGAGTGTGGGCTGCGTGGTTCAGGACTACGACTCGTGAGTAGCTGCTCCTCTTGCCCATCCTCACTCCCTGCAGATGCCTCAGTCTCCGGGCTGACAGTGTCCTCACTGCCTCTTCCCCAATTTACTGTCCTACAGGGACAAGATGTTCCCTGCATTTGGATTTGGGGCCCAGGTGCCTCCGGACTGGCAGGTGAGTACTCTCTTCCCCTGTCATACTTGTGTTTTCCATTTCAGAGTCATGATTTTGGGGGATGCAGTGCACTTGCTGTCTGGCACCCAGCTTTATGCATGATTACAACCCTACAGGCATGTGTACAGCAAGTGCTCAGGACTAAAGAGCTCCTATTTGATGCTTGGTACATACCATGATGCCCTTTTGCTGAGTGAAAAGGTGATCCTAGGGGGAAGAGCTCATTTTAATTCTTGCCCTCAGGTCTCCCATGAATTTGCCTTGAACTTCAACCCCAGTAACCCCTACTGTACAGGTAAGTTCCCATTTCTCTTTGTTAATGAATAAGGCAGATCTGTTCACACCTAGAGGGCCAAGCCTGTGGTGGCAAGAGAGAGTGGACTCCATTGTTCCAAAGAATGGATTTTAGAGATAGGCCTCTGGAGTCAAACCTTCATCCTGCCACTTACCAACCATGTGTTTTGGGGCCATTTGCTTAGCATCTGTGTGCTGTAGGATTACAATATTGTAGGATATTGAATATTTAAGGAGAGGATGTGTGTAAAGTTTGAAGCAATAAGCCTGGTACATAAGAATTGCTCTCTAAAAAAAATGGTGGCTGTTATAGTATACTCTTTGCCTAGAAAAGAAGGCATCAGCTCTTTTCAGGGTGCTTTATGCCCTGAGCTCTTTTGTCTAAAAAGGGCCAAACCTTGTGGCTCCCCAGCTGCTCTTTTTTAAAAAATACATATTTTTATTGATTTCAGAGAGGAAGGGAGAGGGAGAGATAGAAATATCCATGAGAGAACTATTGATTGGCTGCCTCCTACATGCCCTCCCACTGGGGATTGAGCCCGCAACCCAGGCATGGGCCCTTGACCAGAATTGAACCTGGGACCCTTCAGTCCGCAGGCTGACGCTCGATCCACTGAGCCAAACTGGCTAGGGCCTCAGCTACTCTTTATGGGCAACAAGCCAAAGTGGAAAACTTTACCTAATCTGCCTTTTTTTTTTTTTTTTACATGAGTTCAGACTTTTAGAAAAGTTATAAGAATATTTATAGGGGGTTCACGTCATTGGAGCTCAGGGGTCAGGGCCTGGGTCACAGAGACTGTTGTTTACCCAGATTCCTCAGACATGAACATTTCACCACTTCTTTGTTATTCTCTCACTCAAGTTCTCTCTCTCTTTCTCGAGAGATATATATATATATATATATATATGTATATATATATACACACACACACTTTTTTTTTCTGAAATGTTTGAGAATTGTAGTAAATTGGTAAAAAATCATGCACATGGACCTTTATTTCAGTATGTGTTTCCTAAAATCAAAGACACTTATATAACTACAGTACAATTCTCAAAGTCAGAAAATTAACTTCAATACTATTATCCAATCTATAGAATTTATTCAAGCTTAGCCAATTTTCCTGTCTTTTTTCTCTCTCTCTTCAATTGTCCTGTCTTTTACAGTAAAAGAAAATCTTAGGTTACATGTTGTATTCAATTGTTTTGTGTTCTTCAGTTTATGCCTTTCATGATATTGACATTGTTTAAGATTACAGGCTAATTTGTAGAATGCCCCTCAGTTTGGGTTTACCTGATACTTTTTCATTATTAGATTCAGATTATGCATTTTTAGTGGGGATACTGCAGAAGTGATGCTGTGCTTTCTTCTTGGTGCACCACATCAGGAGGCACATGATGTTGATTTATCCTATTACCAGACATGTTAACTTTGATCGCTTGGTTACGGTAGAGTCTACCAGGTTTCCCTGCTGTGCAAGTACTGTTTTTCTCTTTGTAATGAACAAGTATCTTTTTATACAAATATCTAATTACTCATCTTTTACCCCTTCTAGTTGTAGCATCCATTGATGATCCTTACCTGAATCAATTATCTCTGATTGTCAAATTATTTTGTAATCCTTCTACTTTTATTAAGGAAGAGCTTTCCCTTATCTCTCATTATTTAATATTTTATTAAATGGATTGTAATTCATTATCTTATTGAATTTTAATTTGATGCGCAACTGCCTTGGATTTTTCAGGGTATTCCCCTAATCTGGATTTTAATTCAAGCTCTGATATAGGGCAAGTGTCCCCCTGTCTTTGGCCTTACTTTCCTCATCTGTAGGATAAGGTTAAGTACCCTGGGTTACTAGGGTGATTGAATGAAATGCACCAGGTTCCCAAATCTCCTCACCCAGGATGGGGTGATGTCAGGACTGGCTCAGTCCGAGTGGACCAGTATTTTATAGTGTTTTTTGCCCTTCTTCTCTAGGTATCCAGGGTATTGTGGATGCCTACCGTCAAGCCCTGCCCCAAGTTCGCCTCTATGGCCCCACCAATTTTGCACCAATCATCAACCATGTAGCCAGGTTTGCAGCTCAGGCTGCACAACAGAGGACTGCCTCGGTGAGAGTTGTGGGAGTTAGTGGTGGTGGTGGGATGGTCTCAGTCAGTGGCTCCCTTTAGGGCTCTTGTCAGTGTGGGAATGTGCGGCTGGGGTGTTTAAAAGGTCTGACTCAGTATATGAATCCATTTGTCCCCAGCAATACTTCGTGCTGTTGCTGCTAACTGACGGTGCTGTGACTGATGTGGAGGCCACACGTGAGGCTGTAGTTCGTGCTTCTCACCTGCCCATGTCAGTGATCATTGTGGGTGTGGGTGGTGCTGACTTCGAGGCCATGGAGCAGCTGGATGCTGATGGTGGACCCCTGCGTACACGTTCCGGGGAGGGAGCTGCCCGTGACATAGTGCAGTTTGTGCCCTACCGCCGCTTTCAGAATGTGAGTGGGGGCAAGCTGGGGGACAGGCCAGAGATCTGGGAGTGTACCCTTCTACCTTTCCCTGATGTAAGAGGTTAGAGATACCCTTTCATCTAAGTCTGGGGCAGGGTTGGGTGTTGGGTTTTCTATCCCTTCGTGGGTATAATATGTGGGCCTTGGGAAGCTGTTATGGGCCCCCACTGACCTTGCCCCTCTTCTCTGGGCAGGCTCCTCGGGAGGCATTGGCACAGACTGTGCTTGCAGAAGTACCTGGACAGCTGGTCTCCTACTTCAAGGCCCAAGGTTGGGCCCCATGCAAGCCGCTTCTACTCCCAGCCAAGGGCCCTGCACAGGCCCCTCAGCCCTAGATTCTCCTGGAGGATAGTTTATGGCTGGTCCTCAGCCCTGTGTCCCCAAGGTCCATATGCACCCGTGCCCACCCCTGCACACACTCCTCAGTGCTAGCACTTTATATTTTATACTTTTATATTTGCTCCTGCTATTGCTGCTCCTGATTGTACCTTTTTGCCCCTGAAGCCCCTCATTCAATAAAGACCAATGATGACCACTGCTTTGTCAACCACTCCGTGTGTTTTTGGGTGGGAATCTGCTATTAGCCATGTTTGCTTCTCTCTGAGCCTGTTTGTTGACTTTAGGGATTGAATGAAGGATGCCTCTTACATAATAGCCTCACTCAAAGAAATAGGGTATTCCTAGCTAGATATCTAGGGACATTGACTGTATTTTTGAAAATACAAAGATTGAATGTAAACCAAATACCCAGCCTGCCCTGTCTCAGAGCGGAACTGAGCTGGAGACGCAGGACAAGGTGGAAAGTATTAGGGAAGGGATGGGCTTTAAGATGGAGCAAGGGCTATGCTAGATCTCCTGGGGAGGGAGCAGTGGAAGTTCTAGTCCTAAAATAGGCCACAAGCCTGAATTTTTTTAACAGCATTTACAGGGGTGTTTCTGAAGGATTTGTTCCTTGAAATGTTAAGTCAGTATATTTAAAAATTGAATATTGTGCCTGGCCAGTGTGGCTCAGCAGTTGAGCATCGACCCAGGAGCCAAGTGGCTCAGCAGTTGAGCATCAACCCAGGAGCCAAGAGGCCACGGGTTCAATTCCCAGACAGGGTACATGCCTGAATTGCAGGCTCAATCCCCTGTGGAGGGCATGCAGGAGGCAGCCCATTGGTGATGTTTCTCTCTCATCAATGTTTCTGTCTCTCTCTATCCTTCTCCCTTCTCTCTAAAATACCAATAAAAACATTTCTTTAAATTTTTACTATTGTAAATTGCCCTCGATAGCAAGTGTTTTACCCCTTCTGTTAATCTGACAGGCAATAATAATAATATAAAATAAAGTAATTTAGTTTGAATTTAGTTATGAAGGTTATTTCATATGTTTTTATGAATTTTATTTTCTTTAAATGCATTGATTTGAGAGAGAGAGGGAGAAAGAGAAACAGAAACATCGATTTGTACCTTGGTGTACGGGATGACACTCTAACCTCGTGGTAGGCAAACTGCGGTTCGCGAGCCACATGCGGCTCTTTGGCCCCTTGAGTGTGGCTCTTCCACAAAATACCACGGCCTGGGCGAGTCTATTTTGAAGAAGTGGCATTAGAAGTTTAAAAAACTTGGCTCTCAAAAGAAATTTCAATCGTTGTACTGTTGATATTTGGCTCTGTTGACTAATGAGTTTGCCGACCACTGCTCTAACCAACTGAGCTATCATGGCCTTGAATTTTATTTCTTATGGATAGCCTATTTATAGGTTTGTATTTTTAGTCTTTTAATATATTTTTATTTATTTTTTTTAGAGAGGGAGAGACAAAGATCAATGAGAGAGAACCACCAATCTGTTGCCTCCTGCATGTCCCCTATTGGGGATCAAGCCTACAATCTGGGCATGTGCCCTGACCAGCAACAAACCAGCAACCTCTTGGTGCACTGGACCACACTCAACCAACTAAGCCATGTATTTATAGGTTTTTATAGCCTTTATTTTATAATTATTCAGTTCTTTCTTTACATGTTGAAAATATTTCTTCCCAGGACACTCTTTTTTTTGTTTATTGTTATTGTATAGTATAGAACTCTTTTCATATAGAAGTTTAAATTTTTTTATGTATACCAGTCTAGCTTGCCTTTTTTTTTTTTTTTAAATCCTCATCCAAGGATATGCTTGATTTATTTATTTTAGGGGAGGAGAAAAGGAGGGAGGAAGGGAGGGAGGGAAACATTGATGTGAGAGAAATATTGCTTGGTTACCTCCCACCTTCACCCTGACCAGGGATCGAACCTGCAACCTTTTGGTGCATGGGATGATGGCCAGGGCAGTCTAATTTGCTTTTAAAGAAATTAGTCATATATCATTAATTACTTTCTATAACATTACCTTATATTACCATTTCCATTGGCTACATATAATTTTTGTAGCATGATTTATCTTCTTAGATGCTGTTTTGAGTTTTTTTCTTTACAAACAGTGTGATGAACATTCTTAAAAGTATTTTCTTCGGCCCTGGCTAATGTGACTCAATAATTGGTTGGGCATCATCCTGTTCTCTGAGAGGTTGCTGGTTCTCTATTTCTGGTCAGGGCACGTGCCCAAGTTCTGGGTTTGGTCCCGGTCAGGGTGCATACAGCAGGCACCTGATGTTTCTCTTTCTCCCTCTCCCTTCCCCTCTCTCTCTAAATCAATAAAAATAATTTTCAAGTATTTTCTTTGATTACATCTGTGTATCCTTTGGATCCATAAAGATGGAATTGCAGTTATTAAGAGTGTACAAATTTTAAGGCTTTTGGTTCCTATTGTGAAGTTGCCCTCCAGAAAAGCTGTATTAGAGTTCATATTTCTAACTTTAGGCTTAAGGCCATTTGAGAGAACCTTTTTCCTTTGTCTTCATATTACAAAATACCCCCCAAATTAACAGATGGATATGTGCTCCATTCCACTTCCTAGAGGGTTACCACTGTTAATAGTGTGTATATTCTTCCAAAACATGAATACACGGAGAAAGATTTTTTTTAAGTGATTTGTAGAGCTGAAGTTTCATTTTTAATTTTTTTTTAAATTTTTAAATACATTTTGTTGATTTTTTTAGAGAGGAAGGGAGAGGGATAGAGTTAGAAACATTGATGGGAGAGAAACAACGATCAGCTGCCTCCTGCACACCTCCTACTGGGGATGTGCCTGCAACCAAGGTACATGCCCTTGACTGGAATCGAACCCGGGACCTTTCAGTTTGCAGGCCAATGCTCTAGCCACTGAGCCAAACCAGTTAGGGCACGGGGAAGGATTTAAAAAGCCAAGATGCTGTCTGTGTCTTTGCTGATACTGTCACCCTTTTCTGCTCTGCCCAGGTAGAACTCCTAATCCTTTGATGACTGTCTCCATCTTTTATTCCTCTAATTCTACTTTTTTAATGAATTCTTGGATCAGTGAATGAATTGCCGTTTCTGGAGCGTCCTCTCTTTTCTATCAGGCTTCTTGAGGGCAGAGACTGGTGAACACTAGACCATCTGTACTCTGCCTAGTATTGAGTTGGGCATTGAGGTCTCAGTGAAGATAACCTGAATAGGGGCTACCAGGCCTGCATCAACTCTGACTTAAATGCTTCCTCGAGGTTCTCAAGTCTCAGTTTTTGAGTGTTTACCTGAGGAAAAGAGGCTTTCCCAGAGGCTGGGAGTGGGAACAGGTTCACAAGCATGGCTTCGGGCTGCCTGGCAGCTCCGCAGGTAAAAGGGTGGCCTCTGGAGGAAGGTGGGCTTGGTGGGCTTGGGTGCCTCTGTGATGCTGTTCTTTAGGTATATGACCTTGAGTGGTTTTCCCCTTTGCGGTTGTGAGGGTTAGTTAGATAATGTGTGCAATGTCCAAAGTACCATCTCTTACATGGAAACACACCCATAAACGTGAGCTGCTGCTACTGTATCGACCTGGGCTTCTCCAAGAAGAGGGGGGGTGCATTCGGAAGGAGACCCCTTATCCTATTTCTATACCAAAGGCAACCAGAGCTCCCAGCAGACCCTCCAGCACTGCTCCAGCTCCTTTCAGCACAGACCTCCACTCTGTTTTAACAATCAGCATGTTTAATTGGGCCCCCCTGTGGCACTGTCCCCTGCTTCCTCCGAGGTTCTCATGCCATGGGCTCGCACTCGATACAAGCATGTGAAATGGGGGTGACCCCAGTTGCTTAGAATCTGTATCTTCACCTTGGGAAAGGCAGTTGGGGGGTCATTCTGGGAAGACAAATGGATTGTGCCAAGGACTGCCTTCCTCCCCAACCTTCCCTCCCTGGCCCACTCCCTGGGCACCCTCATCCTCGGAGACAAACACACCTGTAGGCGGAAAGTCTGAATCTCAGATTTCTCCACGTCGAAGGTGAATTTCCCCAGGAAGACTTCCGTCTCATCATCAACCTGGAGGCCCTGGTAGGTGAAGAGTGAATTTAGGAACAATGAGGCACAGGTGGAGGAGGGAGAAAGCAACTGTTGGGGACCTACTATGTATGTGTTAGTAGCTGTATGCATGCTCTTATTTATGTTTTGGTGTTGGGATAGTGTAGCGTGGGATGTGAGCTGCAATTTGTAGTCTGGCCAATTGTTAACTGTGACTTTGGGCAAGTAAGGCCCCCTTTCTAAGCATTACTTTTCTCATCTGTACAAGGGATATAGTAAGTTGTGTAACTGCAAGGTGATAAAGCACAGAGTTAGGGCCCATTAAACCACAATTAGTATTTGGATATGGCTGTAATTACTTATAACCTATGGCAGCCCTGACAGGCAAATGGTATTTCCATTTTATAGATGCGCAAGCGAAGACTCGTTGGCCCCAGTTTTCATGAGTGCCTTGGTGCTTTCTAAGCAAAATCCCCCACCTCCTTGGCCTCAGTCCCACTCACGTAGACTGCGAAATCGCGGGGGGCGCTGTTGGCCCCCCCGGTGTGTGCCACACTGGGAGGAGGATGCTGCAGGGTAATGTCGCTCAGCTGCACACGACCCGGCAGCCGGATCACCACCTGGCCCTGGTCGCCCTCAAAAGCCCAGCAATTCCCAGGGAACACATCCGGCTGCAATCGGACAGGACAGTCGGTGGGTCAGAATCCGCAGACCGAGCGACTTTGCCCTTCTCCAGCCTGACCATGGGGTCACAGTGGCAGCGCTCTCGGCTCGACTTCGTCTTCCGCCTGGCTCAGTCCTCCACCTCCAGCCGGAGCACCTGCTTAGACAGATCCTTCCCCCTTCCTCTGGCCAGGTTTCTCAGCCCAAGGAGCTTCCGCCCGGCCCATTGGCCCCGCAGGGCCCCATCCCGGCTCAGCTGGGTCCCACCTCCAGAGAGCTATTGGGTTCTTTCCCCCGCGTCCCGCCCCCAGTCCCGGGGCGGCATCCGCGTTCCAGGCCCACCTCCAGGATAACCATGGGTGGCCGCGCAAAGTTCCAGAAGCTGAAGCGATTCCAGAAGTAGGCGCTGTTCGCGTCCTCGTAGTCACGCGATGTCTTCTCTAGGTCGATGGAGGCTCCTGGAACAGGGGAGAAGCAGCCGCTCAGACGCCCAGGCCGGACCAACAGCCGGGTCAGGGTCTGTCTGAGGTCGGACTCCTAGGGTCCGTCCTGTGTGTGGGTCTCTGTCAGTGTCTGCGTCTCTTTCCGTGTCTCTGTCTCCGTGTCTCGGTGTCTGTGGGCCTTACCCACAGAGCTCAGCGCATAGTCGGGTTTTCGAACAAAGTCCTCATTCAGCCTCTGGAATACGAGCTTGGCCACTCTCTGAAAAGAGGGGGGGAGGACGGGGCTTGAGGGCTGATTTTGTAGTTGTCTGGTATGGACTTTGTGGCCCCGAGAGAAATCACGAAGTTGGGGCTCCGGGGCAAGGGAGGGCTTTAAGGGTCAGGGCCCAGCGAACGGGGCTGTGCAGCAGGCGGAGCTCTTGGACACCCCTAGGTCCTGGCTGGAAGGGCAGCTGGCGGCAGGGCTCACCTCGCTGTTGGCTGCGCGAACGCTGGACACCTCCTTGTGGAGTTGATCCAGCTCGGCCTGCAGCTGCTGCAGCTGCTGCCCCTGGGTGCGCACGCGCTCGTGGTACTCGCTGCAGGCGGGAGGTTGGCACAGTGTGGTTGGCTCCCTGTTCCCGGGACACTTCCCGTAAGCCCCTCCACAGGAGCAACTGTGAGTCCCCCAATTCCACACCCCAGGTGCCGTCTTTCACCTTATGGTCAGCAGCTCAGGTTCCTGTTGGAGGGAGGGACAAAACACAGCGCTGCTCAGTTCCCACCCACCCCCTTGTCTCACTTCAGTCTGAGAGCAGCCAGACTCAAAGGGCCTTCCTTTTGAGGACTGCCACCCGCTCCCCTGACCTTCCAGGACCCCCCAGAGACCCTCAAGCACCTCTGGGCACAATCTCAGAAATCTCCTATTTATATCCAGCTCTTCCAGCACCGCCCCCTCCTCCCAGCAGCCCAAGGGACACCCCCACAATCTCCAGTTTCATAGCCTGCCACCCGCCCACCCCGGGACACGGTTTCCCGGACTCACACTCTCCAAAGGAGGGACCAGGTACAGGACACCCCACCCGAGTGCTGGAGAAAGAGGGGGGGTGGTCTCAGGGGAAGGAAGGGGGAGAGGGTTTCTCTGGCATAAAGGACAATGAAGAAGAGGCTGAGGGGTTTGAGTCTGATGGGGGCCTACAGGGCTCTGAAGGAGACTGTGCAGAGCTGGAGGGGCAGAGGGATAGAGGAGCAAAGGCGCCTGGTTTGGCGCCAAAGCATCCAGGGCTGGGGCCCCAGGGAATTCACCACCTCACCTGTCAGAAAGAGGCTCAGCAGGGACACAGCCGTGAGCAGGAAGCGAATGGAACAGACTTCCCTGAAGAACCGGAGGGAGGCTGAGGCCCCTGGACCCTAGTGAACCCCACAGCCCCCCACCCCCACCCCAGGCTCTTAGATCCAGCAAACTCCTATGAACACGACGCAACCAGGTCTGAACTGGCTCAAATCTCAGCCGCGTGGAGCCCGCTCCCCACCTCCTCCAAAGAGCAGCCCCTGGGGCTCCCCCTTTCCTCCCTCTGACCTGTACACACTGACCAGCACGTCTCCTAGCAGGGATAAGAACACGCTCAGCACCTGGAAAAGTGGGCCTGGGGAGAGGAGAAGGGGCTCAGAGACGGCGGGGCCGCAGCTTAGAGAAGGGTAGCGGCGAAGAGGGTTGGGGCAGGAGAACTAGATGGGGGCGGAGAGAGGGACTCTGGGCTCAGAGAAGGGGCTGTCGACTCAGGCCTGGGCTGCGGACTGAGGACGGGAGAACGGGGGTCCCCGCGACAGGAACTGGAATTGGGGGCGGGGAGCTGGAGGGTTAGAGGGCATCCGGGCTAGCCGGGCACATACTCAGGAAGCTCTTGAAAACTCGCGGGGACTGCATCTCCTGCCTCAGATCCAGGGTCGAGAGAAGGTTGAACGGCTCCTCAGAGACCACGGGAGAGCCAGCCGGTTCTGCGGGAGCCCAGGGGCTCCATTGGGCCTTGCGCACTGCAGGCTCGCTCTTTCCCCGAGACCCAGACGCAGGCTCCCCAGCCCAGAGGCCGGGCCGTCTCCCAGGCTCCGCATCCCGGTCCCAGCGTCCCGCCGCACTTTGGGCCCCGCCCCTCAGGGCACGCCCTCCACGTGTAGGTCCCGCCCGCAGCTTTGGGTCTGGGTGCGGGGCCCCGGCCCTAGGCAGTCGCTCGGGCTAACGCAGGGGCCACGCCTCCTCGGTACCCAGTCACAGGACTTCCTCCTCTCTCCCCTGGGTCGTCCATCACAGCGTTAGGGTCTCCCCGCTGCACCCCAGGAGCCCCGCCCGTTCGCAGGCGCCCAGATCTAGTTTCATCCCGGTTCCGTGCCCAGCCCTGCCCTGCCTGCCCCCCGTCCCCTCCCTCGGCTTACCCGGGTTCGACCCCGCCCGCACCCGAGGCCCCGCCCCTCACGGTTGCCGCGCCATCGGCGGTCGGCGCACTGTGGCTCCGCAGCGCCGGCTTCTGCCGAGAGCTTCCGGCCCGTGCGGTTCCTCCGGGCACTCCTGAGCTCAAGGCGGGCTCACCGCAGCTCGAGCCCTGGGCTCTCCTGCCCTCGGGCTCCCCGGGCCCCGGCCCAGCTGACCGATGGCCGCTGCTGTCCCCCGAGGTGGTGCTCACTGAGCTGTTGCTGTTGTCGCTATAGAAGTTGGGCGTGTGCTTGTGCGGGGACGCGGCCGAGCCCGGGCGAGGGCTCCGCCGCATCCTGGCTCCGCGCCGCCGCCTCACGGACGCCAAAGTCGCCGCCGCAACGCCAAGCCCTCCTCGGCCCTCCCTCAGCGGGTGCGCGCCGCCGGGACCCCGCGGAGCCTGCGTGCAGCCGGCGGGCCCCGCAGCCAGACCCAGCGCCGTCCCGCGTCTCTGAGCCGGTCCGCTGACCTCACAGAGGGGACCGCGCTCCCCGCGGAACGCCGGGGCCCGGCGTCACAGAGCTCATCGTGACGTCGCCGGGAGCCGCGGCAGTCGGCGGTCTTCTTCTTTCCCGGGTGAGAGCAGTGACATCACAGCACTCCCCAGAGCGCCCTGCTGAAACTGCGCTCGGCTTAAAAGGATGTCTGTTTTTCTACATCCCCCGGCACCTCCCACAGGCTTAGCATGTCATAGGTTCTCAAATAGTTAGGAATGAATGAGTGTTAAGCAGGGGCAAGGGGTCACCCGGGGGACTGCTAAATAATCATCTGGTCTCTTTTGCTTTGCAAACCCTTCAGGCCCCTCCTCTCATCCTAGTCACAGTCACGAGGCCTTGAGAACTCTGACATCAGCGGGATCTGTGGGTCTCTCTCCCCCCCCCGACCTATATTCCCTAGGGGTCTGTGGGGTGAGAATTCAGTACCCACCCACCAGTCATCATACCCACGGGCAAACCAACCACCTGAGTCGCGGAGAAGGGAATGGGGAAATCACAGATGGCCGCAGCCAAGAGACCCGAGGTTCACAGACTCCTGTGCAGCAGCACATAGAGAGTCAGGTTCCCAGGTACACCTTGAGATTCTACTTCAGCATCTCTAGAGTGGGTGCAGGAATGTGCATTTTTATTTTTAAAATATGTTTTATTGAGCCCTAGCTGGTTTGGCTCAGTGGATAGAGTGTCGGCCTGTGGACTCAAGGGTCCCAGGTTCAATTCTCATCAAGGGCACATGCCCGGGTTGCGGGCTCGGTCCCCAGTAGGGGGCGTGCAGGAGGCAGCCGATCAATGATTCCCTCTCATCATTGATGTTTCCATCTCTCTCTTTCTCTCCCTTCCTCTCTGAAATCAATAAAAAATATTTTATTTTTTTAAATATATTTGTAAAATATTTTTTTATTGATTTCAGAGAGGAAGGGAGAGGGAGAGAGAGGTAGAAACATCAATGATGAGAGGGAATCATTGATCAGCCACTGAGCCATGTTGGCTGGGCAGGAATATGCATTTTTAATGACCTCATGTGTGGTCCTGATTAAAGAACATGCTTTGCAAGCAATACAGTGAGTCCTGTGCACGTTGCACAGCTAGGTCCAGAGAGGGAAAAGGACGTTCCTAAAACCACACAGTGGGTGATAGAGATTAGAATTCCAAAACCCAGGACTCTTTCCACTACATCCCATCTTCTTTGGAATATTAGAAAGTGGTAGTGGCAGTTCGTAGAGGGGTTGAGGCCGGGAGAAAACCTGCCAGGCTGTGTTCCAGCCCAGAAAGGAGGGGATAGGTTCCAGAGGAATGGCATCAACACCTTGCTTGACCAGATGCCACAGAGCTCAGGGCAAGAAGAAAGGGAAAGGCCAAGGCACTGCAAGCTAAGAATTCTGGTCCCCCCTCTGGGGGGTCACAGTGTCCCCACCAGTCAAATGGGGAGGTGAAGCCCTCCCCCCACCTCTGGGGGCCTGAGATCTAACCTGGATCTTGCTTAGAAACAGAACAACCCATGCCTGTTGCCTGGTGTTCATATTTGATACCTAACACTTGGGAAAGGGGTAGCACCGGGCTTTCGAGCCCCAGTATTGAAGCAGAGAAGCTGAAGCACAGGAAGGGACCATCTCTGGCTCGAGGCCACACAACAAGGCCCAGATCCTGACGGTCTGATCTTTTTTATTTTTTATTTATTTATTTTTTTTCTACAGAGAGGAAGGGAGAGGGACAGAGAGCTAGAAACATCGATGAGAGAGAAACATCGATCAGCTGCCTCCTGCACACCCCCTACTGGGGATGTGCCCGAAACCAAGGTACATGCCCTTGACCGGAATCGAACCCGGGATCCTTCAGTCCGCAGGCCGCCGCTCTATCCACTGAGCCACACTGGTCGGGGCCTGACGGTCTGATCTTATCTGCTGCGGCTGTCCAGCACATACCTTACACGAAGGCCAAACTGAACCAATCTCAGATCCAGGAACACACCCTGCATTCCTCCGCGCTGCCTGGGTATCCATCTCTGCTCAACTCCTGTCCTCAACGCCCGCTTTAAATGCTCCCTGGCCTCCCTCCTCCAAGCAACCCAGCCTGACTTGTTTCTGTTCTGATGGGGACTGCAGTCTTTCTGGGCTATGTTTGATGTTGGAGTCCACAAAGCTACTGGAAGACAGAGAACATGCCCAATTCACCTCTGGCTGCAAACCCTTTCCCTCGGGGTGTCATAGCACAAGTCCTGCACATAGGAGGTGCCATTGAGTAGAATGACTAAGTGGATGGCCATGAAATACGCTCAGAACGTAGTTCTTGTCACCCACTGGTTCAGTCTACAAGATACATTAATTCCTTCATACATTTAGTAAAAAGTACCACACATCTGTTTAAGGGTTGTTATCCTAAGCTAGGAGTTCTGTGTCCAGAAAAATGCACACGTGCTCAATATTCTGCAGAGAATTTTAAGAGTTTGTTGACTCCCTGGAGCTCATCTATAGTCCCACTAGTAAACCTCAAGGACCTCTGGCTTCTGGTTAAGAAGTGCTTTTGAGCCGAAACCGGTTTGGCTCAGTGGATAGAGCGTCGGCCTGCGGACTGAGGGGTCCCAGGTTCGATTCCGGTCAAGGGCATGTGCATTGGTTGCGGGCGCATCCCTGGTGGGGGGTGTGCAGGAGGCAGCTGGTCGATGTTTCTCTCTCATCGATGTTTCTGGCTCTCTATCCCTCTCCCTTCCTCTCTGTGAAAAATCAATAAAATAAATTTAAAAAAAAAAAGAAGTGCTTTTGAACACCTGTTATGTGCAAGCTAAGGACATATTCAATCACTTGTTAATTCAATAACTGTGTTGAGTGCCTACAGTACTAATGCTGGAGGCTACAGGGTGCATCTATTAACCCACCCATTTATTCAGCCAGTGTTTTAAAAAATATATTTGTATTGACTTTTAGAGAGAGAGGAAAAGGGGGAGAGAGAGAGAGAGAGAGAGAGAGAGAGAGAGAGAGAGACATCAATGAGGGAGAAATATTGATTGGCTGCCTCCTGCACACCCCTTACTGCGGATCGAGCCCACAACCCCGGGCATATGCCCTGACCAGGAATCAAATCAGTGACCTCTTGGTGCATGGGTCAATGCTCAATCACTGAGCCACACCAGCCAGGCTCCGTCAGTGTTTTGAGGGTCTACAATGTAACCAGAGCATGAGCTTGGCATTGAGGACAAAGAGGTGAATGAGGAACTAACTACATGAGGTCCCATGCCCTGAAAGCCACATAGGCTAGCTGGACCAAACTAGGGTGCTATCTTCTCCTCTTGCCTCCATCTCCACCGGGTCCCAGCTCCCACCACAAGAATGCAGGATGGAGGCTAAAGTTGGTGCAGGGAGGGAGGACTGAGCTGACCAGAGGGACCTTACACCCATCTCGCAGTCCTCCCACTCCTTCCCCACCTATGACCCCCAAGCCTGCTGTCTGTGTGTTTGACTAAAGGGCAGGGATTGCTGAAACCTGCTGGGTGAGTCCAGTGACTCAGAGGCGATTCGGGTGTGTGGGAAGGTGGGCAGGAGGGTAGAGGTAGAGCCAGTGGCACTGGGACGATGGCTCTGACTGTGTGTGTGCGGCGACTGACCGGGCTGCCGGGAACTCATGACCGACAAGTGAGGCTCAGCTTTCGGGGTGAGACTTGCAGGGTGTGCTAAGAATTTTTGGAATGGGGAAGCCCCCAGACCCATCCCTAGGTATCTCTATAGCCTGTTCCCTGTCTCCCCTAGCCCAATATCCAACTCTGCGCCTCCTTCCCTCTCTATCTTCTACCTTTTTTTAAAAGTGAGTCCAGGGGGACTGGACTCTGGGCCAAGGATTGGGTGTGTGTGTGTGTGATTTTTTTCATGGGGAGGGGATGGTAAATGACTAGATTCAATTCTGAGCAGGTTTTACCCAGAAAACAAGGATTATTCACTGTGGCCAAGAAGCAGATATCGGTGAGGTCGGTGAGGTTGAGTCCTGGATGGGGAAAAGCTGGTCTGTGCCCCATCTAAGTCCATCCCGGGGTTGGAGGGTTCATTCCTGGGTTTTGAGAGGTATAGTCTCAGGAGGTGGGGTCAGTCTCAAGCTTGAGAGGTCAGACCCAGCTTGAGACAAATCAGAATTAAGATGGGGGGTTTTGATTGATAGTTTTCCCAGATCAGCCTAGTTTGGAGTCAACCCCATGTTGCGGAGTTGGGGGTGGGGGGGTGGGGAGGAGATTCCAGGTTTGAAAGATCAGTCATAGGTTGGCTCCAAGTTTGGAGGGTTGGCTCCTGTTTCAATGTTGGGTACAGGCTCTGGACTGGGGGTGAGGGTCAGCCCAGCTTTGGGTGTCATAAGGTTCCTCCTATCCCCAGCTGTTCCGTTGGCCACACTATGGGGCTCCGCTGGCTGGGGAGTGTCTGTCTGTGCAGGTGGTCAACTGCAGCCGTGTGTTCAGCTCCAGGTGAGTAGGTCTTGGGAAGTCAAGGATGCAGGTGGGGCTGGGGGCTTGGGGCCATTCTCCAGGTCACTCTTCTGCTCCATGCCACACCCACAGGTCTCTGGGGACCCTGGTGATTTCCTTACAGCAGCTACAGAGTGCTGGGCATTTGGTGCTGCAGGAGGCCCTAGTGGATAAGAATCTGCAAGTGTCCCCGGTGAGTCCCACCAGCCCCTAGCCAGCCATCTCCAAGCCTCAGAGTCCCTCTAAATAGAAGATTACATTTCTCAGAGGGGAAATACTAGACCCAGAGAGGAGTGGTAAACCCCCTCCCCACTGCATTCTCTCTCCCCCCCCCCCCGGGGGGGCCAGGGCTCCTTTCACTGCAGCCCCTGCTGAAGTCCCACATGGGCTCTGAGGGCAGGGATGTGACAATGGGGAAAGGTAAGAAGTCCTGTGCTGCTCCCTGCCCCAGGCACAATTCTTGCGGGAGACAAAGATAAAGTTGGCTAGATTTTCCTGGTGTGTCCTGGGGGTCAGTAGAGCCTGGTAGAAACGGACCTGGGTTCAATCACCAGATCTACCATTCCCCAGCTGAGAACTTGAACAAGTTATTTAATTTCCTTAGGCTGTTTCCTCATTTACATTCTGTGGAATCATACAGAATGAGCTTTTCATTCAGTCTGTCATCATTTGTTGAACGGTCATCATAAGCCAAGTGCTGAGCTGACCAATGAGGATTGAGTGGTGAGCAAAGCCAGATAACAGTTTGCTCTCTTAGAGCGCTATAGCTAAGAGAGGCAAATATTAAACAAATACCCACACAAATAAGTGTAAAATTGACACTGGCCAGTCTTACAAAAGAGCTGGTAGGGGGCTTGGAGAGTGTATAACAGAGGAATGTGGTCTATTTGGGAGTCAGAATAGGTTCCCCGAGGAAGCAGTGCTTGAGCTTGGGAATGAAGGATGGCAGGAGTTAACTAAGAGGAGAGATTGTTCCAGCCAGAAGAACTGGCAAGGGCAAAAGCTCAGTGCCCTGACGGTACATAACTGGAGGGCAGGGCAGGAACAGATCCTAAGAGATGGGGCTGAAAAGGTTTGCAGGGGCCAGACCATGCTCAGCTGTGAAGGCCACAATAATGGATTTCCCAGGGTAATGAGAGAATTTTGTAGTCCTGTTTGGCCCCTTCAAGAGATAACTTGCACATGGTAAGTTCTTAATAGGTTGTGAGTAGTCAATATTAGTAATGGTCAGAGAGGAATCACAGGTCACCACAGATGCAGGCCAGGAGGGTCTTTATTTATAGGTGGGGTAAAAGGCATTGTCCTTGGGCTTCTCTTAGCCCCATGGCAGTTTGAGGGGCCCTGGGGCACACTGTGTATCTGGTTGCAGATCCAGGTGGAGCTTGACCTGAAGTACCAGCCCCCAGAGGGTGCAACTGGAGCCTGGGCAGAGGAAGACTTTGGGGCACCCACTCGGGACAGGTAAATCATTACCCTCCAAACCTAAGCAAGGCCTGGTCGTCCCCACCCAGGTAGGCCTTGGGAAGGGAGAAGTGGTGCCCAGTTCCACTCTGGATCTGCTGGATATGGTGACCTTGGCCCTCATGCTGCCCAGCGTGCAGCTCTGTACTCCGGCCTGGCCCTTTCATTTCCTTCATTTGTTTTCTTCCCAGCTCGGAGCTGGTCATCCCCAACGTGGGTTTCCAGGAGCTAGAGTAAGCATGTGGGGATGACCTTGGCTCACCAGGTCACTCTTTAGATTAAGAACCAGGGATGTGGGTCAGTTCCGGGGTCTGGGATGAGTACTGGATCAATTCCAGGATTAGAAGTCAGTCCCAGAATCAGGAGTCAATTCTGGAACTAGAAATGCCCCAGGTTAGGGGTCAGTCCTGGGATCAGTGGGGTTAGTCTCAGGATCAGAGGTCAGTTCTAGGGTCAGGGAAGCTAAGGGGTACCCAGAGATAGGTCCCAGACATGTCCCTTGAAGGCTCTTCCTATCAGGCCTGGGGAGGCCCGGCTGGAGCGGCGGGCCGTGGCATTGGGCTGCAGGCTAGCTCGAGGCCTAGCTCAGCAGGATGATGAGGACAATGAGCTGGAGCTGGAGCTGGAGCTGGAAGATGAGCCTGATGTGGAGCTTTCTGGCGTCGTGTTCAGTCCCCTCAAGAGGTAACTCGTACATCCTGCACACCTGCTCCCACACCCTACCAGTGTGTCAACCTCACTTGCTCATACAAGCAGGCCTAGTGTCCATCCATTCTCACAAATTCTTGGTTCCAGGATATGGGTGAGGAATGGGTATCCTGGGGTTAATGGTCACTTACTCCTAGGCATAGACATGGCCACATAGATACACAGTTATACTGACTTACATACTGCTTATGGAACCCAGGTAGGTGATGAAAACTTGATGAGGGCAAGAAATGTTGTGTCTTTTTGTCACTGCAGTGTCCCAGTGCCTAGAAGAGTGTTGGCACATAGGAGGTCCTCAATAAATCTTTGTTGAATGAATGAATGGTTTTAGGGCCCCAGGAATGAATCAAATTCTGGGTGTTGAGATGGGGGCAAGATGAGAACAGAAGGATTCAAAATCCTAAAGTTCAGAGGAAGAGGAGATCTATCTCAAGCATTGAACAAGACTGTAGGTGTGGTGGTGGGCGGAAATGAAGTCATACCTGATCATGTCCCTTCCCTCAGCCGAACCCGGGGCCTATCCCGAAGGGATCCCTTCCAGGTGTCCAGGGCCCAGGACTTCCAGGTACTACTCTCCCTGCCGGCCTTAACCCTTTGGAAACCACCTGCCCTCCACCGTGGGAGGTTATCCCCCCTCCCCACCCTCCCACCCCTTGGTAGGCTTGGCTTCCTTGTCTCCTCCTCTGCACCCTTCAGGTGGGGGTCACCGTGCTGGAGGCCCAGAAGCTGGTGGGAGTCAACATTAACCCCTATGTGGCTGTGCGTGTTGGGGAGCAGCGCCGCGTGACCACTACACAGCGCGGGACAAATTGCCCTTTCTACAATGAGGTGGGTGTGACCTAGATGGAGGGAGGCCTAGGAGAACAGATGGGACCCAGAACAAATAACTGTCTGCAGTGGGAGCATGGCCTAGGTCAGTGGTCGGCAAACCGCGGCTCGCGAGCCACATGCGGCTCTTGGGCCCCTTGAGTGTGGCTCTTCCACAAAATACCACGGCCTGGGTGAGTCTATTTTGAAGAAGTGGCATTAGAAGAAGTTTAAGTTAAAAAAATTTGGCTCTCAAAAGAAATTTCAGCCCTAACCGGTTTGGCTCAGTGGATAGAGTGTCGGCCTGCGGACTGAAGGGTCCCAGGTTCGATTCCGGTCAAGGGCATGTACCTGGGTTGCAGGCACATCCCCAGTGGGAGATGTGCAGGAGGCAGCTGATCAATGATTCTCTCATCGATGTTTCTAACTCTCTATCCCTCTCCCTTCCTCTCTGTAAAAAATCAATAAAATATATTAAAAAAAAAAAGAAATTTCAATCGTTGTACTGTTGATATTTGGCTCTGTTGACTAATGAGTTTGCCGACCACTGGCCTCGGTGGATGTGAGTCAAGTGCTAGGCCTAAAGTTCAATGGGGAAGGGTGCAAAGAGGAGCCGTGGGGTGGGGGTGTAGGTGTAAGTAAGAGCATTTCCTTGCAAGAGGCAGAGCCCAGCTGGTGTGGACCTTTCACATATAACCTCTCATCTTTCTTGTTTCCCCACTTCAACCCAGTATTTCTTGTTCGAATTTCACGAGACCCGACTTCACCTCCAAGATTTGCTGCTGGAGATTACGGTGAGGGGGTTGGGGTGAGAGGTTTCTGTTAGACAAGGGGGGATGCCGGACCTCCAGGACTAACGCCCCTTTCCCCAGGCTTTCCATTCGCAGACCCTCCCCTTCATGGCCACCCGAATCGGCACCTTCAGGATGGACTTGGGCATTATCTTCGATCAGCCAGGTACTGATCCGGTCCCCTCGTTGAAGCTTATCTGCAAGGCCCAGAGAAACCGACCTTGTCTGGGCACGGGTCCTTGTCAGACAGCAATCGCTTCCGAGCGCTGACTTCCCCACACTCCTGTCCCCCCTACTGAGCTGGACAGGAACCCCAGCCATTGTCTAAGCGCCCCACGTCCCCGCGTTTCTCCTTTGACCCCTGGCCCGCCCCTCCGCTCCCAGAGGGCCACTTCCACCAGAAATGGGCTCCGCTGTACGACCCCCGGGACACGCGCGCCGGGACCAAAGGCTTCGTCAAGGTCACGTTGTCCCTGAGGGCGCGCGGCGATTTGCCTCCTCCGCCGCCACCCCTGGGCCCGGGGCACAGCTCAGACATCGAGAAGTGAGCGGGGCGATGTGGGAAGGGAAGGGTAGGAGGGGGGCACGGCCTCCGGGACGTAAAGGGGCGGAGATTCTGGCTTCTCAGCGGCCCCTCCCCTAGGAACCTGCTCCTGCCGCGCCGGGTGCCGGCGGAGAGGCCGTGGGCGCGGCTGCGCGTGCGGGTGTACCGCGCCGAGGGGCTCCCGGCGCTGCGCCCGGGGCTGCTGGGCAGCCTGGCCCGCGCCCTGCACGACCAGCGCGTCCTCGTGGACCCCTACGTGCGAGTGTCTTTCCTGGGCCAGCAGGTAAGTCCCTCCTTCCCCACTCGGCCGAGGCTCAGACCCTAACCCCACGCTGACCCCTCTCCACCTGTGCTCGCCTCCGCGCTCAGGGCGAGACGTCGGTGCGCGGGGAGGCGGCGGCGCCCGAGTGGAACGAGCAGCTGAGCTTCGTGGAGCTTTTCCCGCCGCTGACGCGCGGCCTTCGTTTGCAGCTGAGGGACGACGCGCCCCTGGTCGATGTGGCCCTGGCCACGCACGTGCTGGACCTGAAGCAGATCTCACACCCGGGCCGCGCGGGTGAGCGCATCCGGTGGACGCCTGACGCTTCCACCTGGGCCCTGTCTGCCCTGGATCCCGCCCCCCTACCCCCCCACGGCCACCCCCATCCTTCGCTCAGAAAGCCGGGCCCACCCCACAGGACTAACTGTGCTCCACCCCTTCGGAGACTCACCTGTCGCCCCCAGGCTACAAACCCCACCCCCCTTGGTTGGCTCCGTGGACAGAATCCTAACTAAAGCTGCGTATCCAGGAACCACTCCAGCCCTGTGCTCCCTACAGATTTACTCGGACAAGCAAATCCACATTATCCGTTCACCCTAGCCCCTAACGGGATCACCTGTAGCTCGGCCCCAATCCGGACTCCACCTCTCCGCCCCTGGCTCCGCCCCTAGGGCCTGGACGCCAACTGCTGGCAGCACCTTTGAGCCGAGCTGGGTTAGAAGTTCTCCTAGGTGGTGGCCCACAGCTGTCCGTCTGCAGCTGTACGCAGACTTCCCTCCCAGAGGCCCGATCGGACACCCCGCTCCCTCGAACCTGCAGGAAATAAGGGTGTAGTCACTGACTTAGTACCCACCCGCCCCATGTTCCTCTCCAAAACACGGCTCTTGTCGCCCACAGCGGGGTTTAACCCCACCTTCGGTCCGGCCTGGGTGCCTCTGTATGGCTCGCCCCCGGCTGGGGGGATCCGGGACGGTCTTCAGAATCTCAACGAAGGCCGTGGCCAAGGCGTTTGGTTCCGTGGCCGCCTGCTGGTGGCTGTGTCCATGGAGGTGTTGGAAGGGAGAACTGAACCTGAGCCTCTCCAGGCCCCGCAGGGGTCCAGGTGGTCCAAGCTCATGGGAAAGAAGAAGAAAGCCAGGCGGGGCCAGACCCCAACGAGGATGCACCAGCACCTGGATGCCAGCTCCAGCGCTGGCGGGCCTGAGGTTCCCGGTGCGATGGAGGTGGAAGTGGAGGAATTGCTGCCGCTGCCGGAGGTGGGGGCCGGAGTTTAGCCAAGGAGCGGGGTCACCCTCAGCTCTGGAGCGTAACTGGCTCCAAGGCATTAAGTACAGAAGTGTGTGTGTGTGTGTGTGTGTGTGTGTGTGGTGGTGGGGTGGGGGTGGGTCTCAACTGCGGGACCTGGGTGAAGACTGCAGTTTGTGTAGCTCTTGTAAATATACACTGTGGGGAAGCCGGACCGATCAGTCAGAGGTGGGCCAGGGAGAACTAAGCCCCGGGTCCAGTGGGTTAGGACTGCAAGGGGCGGAGAGGGAGGGAGGACGCCTGCAGGGATTCTTCCTGGCCTTGGTGACAATATCTTCCCGTGGGCATTTCGGCCAAGCACAGTCTGGGCTGTAACCTGGGAGGGGGGGCCGACTCCAGCCTGACTGTCTTCCCCAGAACGCCCTGGCGCCCTGTGACGATTTCCTACTTTTTGGCGTGCTCTTCGAGGCCACCATGATTGACCCTGCCTTGGCCGCCCAGCCCGTCATCTTTGAGATCTCCATTGGTGTGTGGCCTCGCCGAAACCTCCGAGGGTCGTGGGTTTGAGGGTGGTCACCCTTGTTCCAGACTTCAGGCTCCTGGAAGGGGCAGTTAACCTTCAGTAAGGGGTAGATGCTGACTTCTATTGAAGCAGAGGAGGCTGAGGGAGGGGTCAGCCCCTCAGCCAGGTGCCTCCCGACCCTCGACTCTCGCTGTTCTGTCTGGGCAGGTCCCGCAGGCCGGGAGGAGCCATTGGGCCGAGGGCCCAGGACCCGGGAGGGCATGGAGGACGGGGAGGAGGCGGCGCAGCCTTTGCTGGAGTCGGAGGTGGGAGTCAGGCTGGTGCAGGAGGAGGAGCTGGGGACCCCCGCTCAGCGGCCTGAACCCATGGATGGCAGCGGGTGAGTACCAGCAGGAGGGCACTGGGGTTCCCCGCGGCCCAGGACTGCCCCGCACAGCCTCTGCTCCTCTTCGCCCGGCCCAGGCCATACCTGTGCCTGCCCCTGCGTCACCGCAAACCGTGCGTGCGTGTGTGGAGCCGCTGGGAGAATCACACGTGGCGCCTGCAGAGCAGTAACTGTGTGCGGAAAGTGGCAGAGAGGCTGGTGAGTGAGGCGGGCGCCCACAGGCAGAGGTCGGGCCTTAGGGGCATCCGGGAGACCAGGGTCTTTGAAGGGAGCTCTGGAGCTGGGCTAATGGGCAGAGCGACAGGGAGCCAGGACCGGTGTGACTGGTGCAAGGCCAGAGGGTCAAAGGGCACAGCTCGTGCCTGCACCGAGGAGACCAGAATTGTGGGAGCTCAGGGATCCAGAATTGTTGGACTCAGGAAGGGGCCAGCGAAGGACTTGGGCAAAACCACTGGGGGATCCCGCCCAGTAGGGGTGCCGGAAAAAACAGACCCACCAACCCCTTAAAGACAAAAACGGGGGGGGGGGGAGAGGTGCCCTGTGAGTGGGCGGGGTCCTGGGGTGGGGGGTGGTCTAAAGAAGGTCCCAGTCTGGGACCCAGGACTCTGACCCTCCCGCTCTGTTGTGCAGGACCAGGGGCTCCAGGAGGTTGAGAGTCTGCAGCGCAGGCCAGGCTCCGGCGCCTGCACACGACTCAAGCAGGCGTTGGAAGAGCTGGTGGCCGGGAGCAGGTGAGCTGGGAGCCTGTCTCTGTGCCTGCTCCAGGGTGGCGGCTGTTTGGACGCAGGGCAGAGGGAAGCTGCGTTTACTTAGCTTTACAGAAGACTGAGAAGGAGACGATTGTCCCTATGGAGGAAGTTTGAGGGAGATTATTGGGGATTAGATCAGTCTCCTCCAATAAACTTTCTTTCCCATGCTCCTAGAATCTTATGCTTTTTTTTTTTTTTAATGAATCTTTATTGTTCAGATTACAATTGTTTCTCCTTTTTCCCCACATATCTCCCCACCACCCAGTTCCTACCCCCCCACTGCCCTTACCTCCCCCCCGTTGTCCTTATCCATAGGTGTATGATTTTTGTCCAGTCTCTTCCCATACTCCCCACACAGACACCCCTTTCCCCCTGAGAATTATCAATCCACTCCCATTCTATGCCTGATTCTATTAAGTTCACCAGATTATTCTGTTCCTCAGATTTTTAATTCACTTGACTTTTAGATTCACTTGTTGATAGATATGTATTTGTTGTTCATAATTTTTATCTTTCTTCTTCTTTTTCCTCTTTTTAAAGAATACCTTTCAGCATTTCATATAATGCTGGTTTGGTGGTGATGAACTCCTTTAGCTTTTTCTTATCTGTGAAGCTCTTTATCTGCCCTTCAATTCTGAATGATAACTTTGCTAGGTAGAGTAGTCTTGGTTGTAGGTTCCTGCTATTCATCACTTTGAATATTTCTTGCCACTCCCATCTGGCCTGCATGGTTTCTGTTGAGAAATTAGCTGATAATCGTATGGGAGCTCCCTTGTAGGTAACTAACTGTTTTTCTCTTGCTGCTTGTAAGATTCTCTCTTTGTCTTTTGCTCTTGGCATTTTAATTATGATGTGTCTTGGTGTGGTCCTCTTTGGATTCCTTTTGTTTGGGGTTCTGTGCGCTTCCTGGACTTGTAAGTCTATTTCTTTCATCAGGTGGGGGAAGTTTTCGTTCATTATTTCTTCAAATAGGTTCTCAGCATCTTGCTCTCTCTCTTCTTCTGGGACCCCCATAATTCTGATGTTGGTTCGCTTGAAGTTGTCCCAGAGGCTTCTTACACTATCTTCAACTTTCTGAATTCTCTTCTCTTCATGCTTCTCTGGAGGAGTGTCCTTGGCCTCTTTGTATTCCAAATCTTTGAGTTGATTCTTGCAATCCTCTAGTCTGCTTTTGGGTCTCTGTATAATATTTTTTATCTCAGTCAGTGTATGTTTAATTTCTAGTTGGTCCTCATTGAATTTATCGGCCTTTTCCATGAAATTCTTGAAAAACCTTATAACTGTGGTTTTGAACTCTATGTCCAGTCGCTTGTTCTCCTCCATTTCTTTGGTTTGTGATCTGTTTCCTTGCCTTCTCATATTCTCTGCTTCCCTAAGTTGGTAGGGTAGTTTTGTGTACTAGGTATCCTATTGGTCCAACGGGTCAGCCTCCCAGTTACTTGAGGTGGACACTCTTGGTGTACCCTTGTGTACTGTGTGTCCCCCAGCAGGAGCTACAGCAAGGGCTAGTTTTCTCCTCCTTTGCTTGGGTGGTTTTGGAGCAGACTGACTGGAGCTGCAGTTAATTTGGTTGAGCTGCCCCAGAACAGGCCATTTATATGCAAAAGCCGCTGAGTGGAGCCTGGGCGGGTTTGTAGAATGTGCGGGGCGGGGCCTCAGGGCTGGGCGGGGTCTCAGGGCGTCACTAGGCTGGGGCATGGCCAACGGCGATGGCTGCCGTCAGCCGTCTCTGCCTTTCCACTTTTCCAAGTCCCTGCGCCCTGCGCTCCAGCGCAGTAAACAATGATTGCTGGGCGCACCTCTGCAAAAAAGTCACTCTCACTTTCCGACCCGATGGCCGAGAGTCCAGCTTCTCCCCGTAGGTGCCTGGGTCCCCCGAGTGTCCCCAGAAACTGGATTTCAGAGTGATCGGGAGCTTGTCTCCTTGAGGGTTGAAGAAAAGCCGCGCACCCAGCCGCCCGCCGCCAGCCCGATTCGCGTGCCTCCGTACCTCAGCTTTTCAGCGATTGTGTTCCTTTCTCTTCTAAGTTGTAAATCTTCCACTCAGCCAGCTTTCCCGTGGTTCTGGGTGGTAGACGTTTTTGTCTTTTAGTTGTATTTTTGAAATTGTTGTGTGAGGCAGCAGATTAGTTGTTTAACTATGCCGCCATCTTGGTTCCTCCAGAATCTTATGCTTTTACTCCTCTCCTCACATGTCCCCTGCTCCTTTCCTCCACACTCGTTTCAGCTAATAACCGCTCCTGTGTCATAGATAAAATAGAAGCCTCACCTTCCTTTAACCAGCCTACCACCTTTGCCAATTTCTGTATCCATCTACTCTCCTTCCTTCCTGCTACATCGCAGGAAGTATCCTTGTTCCCATAGCCACAGCTGTGATCTTGATTTTTTTAAAAAAACAATATATTATTATTGATTTCAGAGAGGAAGGGAGAGGTAGAGAGAGATAGAAACATCAATGATGAGAGAGAATCATTGATCAGCTGCCTTCTGTATGCCCCCTACTGGGGATTGAGCCCACAACCCAGGTATGTGCCCTTGACCTGAATCAAACCTGGGACCCTTCAGTCCTTAGGCTGATGCTCTATCCACTGAGCCAAACCAGCTAGGACTGTGATCTTGATTTTATCTCCTCTCCCTTACTGGAGGAATTAGTCAAGCGGTCCTTAGTTACCAGGTCATTATATAACCACATAAACTTGTCCCAGTAACTTCCATCTTTGACCTTCACTGATCTGAATGAATTCTATAAGCTGCTCGCTCCAGGTATGTCAGTGTTTTTCGGATCCTCTTCTCAAAAGAGGTAGTAATCCATGTATTCAATAAGTATTCATGACACTTACAATGCCAGACACTGTTTTGGGCATAGGAATAGCAGTGAAAAAGCATTCTTGCCCACCAAAATTCCTGAAACTTATGTTTTGGTGGTGGTGATGGGGTGGAGGCTGGAAAAATGTAAACAAAAAGGTAGAAATTTAAGAAGTATGATAAGGATAAGTGTTAGGGAGAAAATAAAGGGAGGAGTATTAGAGAGAGGTGTTGTGATTTTTTTTTTTTATATTTTATTGATTTTTTACAGAGAGGAAGGGAGAGGGATAGAGAGTTAGAAACATCGATGAGAGAGATACATCGACCAGCTGCCTCCTGCACATCCCCCACTGGAGACGTGCCCGCAACCAATGTACATGCCCTTGACCGGAATCGAACCTGGGACCTTTCAGTCCGCAGACCGACGCTCTATCCACTGAGCCAAACCGGTTTCGGCGGGTGTTGTGATTTTAAAAGGAGGGGACAGTAGGCCACTGTGAAGTTGACACGAAGAAGATGAAGGAGCAAACCATGTCTGTAAGGCTGTTCCAGGCAAAAGGGACAGCATGTGGAAAGGCCCTGAGATGAAGCGTGCCTGGTGTGATTGAGGAGGAACAAGGGAAGCAGTGTGATTGCAGCAGAGTGAGCAGAATAGATAAGGCTGGAGGGTGTCGGGGGAAAGGAGGAGGATGGTTAGAGAGGAACGTGGGAGCCTCGTAGACCATTGTAATGACCTTGGCTTCTTCTCTGAGTGTGATGGAGAGCCACTACTAGTAAAGGTTCTGAAAAGAGAAGGATGTGCTCTAACTTATCCTTGAAAAGAATCAGTGGGGGAGGGATGACATAAGAGAGGAAGCAGAGAGATTATTAAAGAGGGCATTGTAAAAATCCAAGTGACTGATGATGAATTGAATCTAGGGTGGTTGCAGTGGACATAAAGTGACATGAATGGATTCAAGAGCAATTTTGGACTTTGGAGATGATATCTTAGGACTTGCTAATGGATATATATATAGAGGATGAGGCAATGTGCAAAGAAGAGTATTGAACGACTCCCAAGATGTTGGCTTGCACAATTATGTAGATGGTGCTATTTACTGAGCTATGGAAAACAAGAGAAGAAGGTCTGATAGAATCGAATATCAGAAGCTCATTTTTGGATATGTTTACTTTGAGTGGACATGTCTGCTAGGCAGTTAGCTATATGAGCTGAGTTCTGTGGAGAGTTCTAGGCTGGAAATAAAACATTTGGAGCTGTAAGTACATAGATGGAACTGGATAAGATCATCTAGGAAGCAGAGAAAAGGAAATTTTGAGGGCCTGAGAGCTTCAGCATTTAGAGGTAGTGTGGAAGAGGAATACTCAGCCAAGGGCCTGGTCACTTTTCTGTGCTCACCTTACTCAATCTTTCAGTAAGTCAGTGGACACGGTTGACCCACCCTCCTTATTGAAAATCTCTGCTGTTAACTTTCATGACTCTGGTTTTCTTTCTGCATTCCTGACCATTTCTCCTCATCAATTTTGCTGGCTCCCTCTCTTCTTGACCTCTAAATGTTCCAAATGCTTCATTGTATAGCTCTCTTCTTTGCCTCCATTCTCTATATCTCCAAAAGAGCAACCACATTTAATTCAATTTAATTCCTTGCTTGATTTTCTATACAGTAAAACTAAACTATTTCCACTTATATTTGAAATAAATTATTTTATTACAAAAATTATCCTTGGGCAGGGACAATTCAGTGAAAGATTTGCTCATATCATATTTCACTATTTATAGCTTTAACCAATGTGGCTTTCTTTTGTGGCTATTATTTCTACTAGATCCAATTTCCCTGAATCCAATTTTGTGGATCTGAATCTTGTCAAGAAAATTTGCTTCTTCTGTCGATTTTCAATCAATAGCAAATGTTCCTAGGTTCCTAGATTCCTTTTTGCTTTTGGAGCAAAGAACAGTAATAAGCTAAAAGTATAAGCTTTTGGATTAGTATTAAGTGAAAAATTTTCAGAGTCACATATATTTTTGAAAATTTCCATAATAAAAACTTAAATCAGTGGGGGTAAAAACATTTCCAAAATATGTTTCATAAAGTATTTTACTTTACCCAACAAACATTGTTGAGCATCTATTAGGTGGCAGGACCTAAGGACACAATGGTCATCAAAATGAAGTCCCTGCGCTGCCTTACTTTCTATTTAAAGAGACAGATAAGGCAGAATATGAGGACAGAGAGAGTGGCAGGGCTTTTTTAGACTAGATGACAAGGGGAGGCCTGTGAGGAGGTAACATTTGAGCAGAGACCTGAATGAAGAAGGGGAGTGAGCCATGCAAAGATCTAAGGCAGAACCTTCTAGCAGAGGGAGCTGCAATTACAAAGCCCTTAAGGTGGTAATGGGTTTGGTGTATTCACAGAGGAACAAAACGGTCCATGTGACTGTAGGGTTTTGCAAGAGAGGAGAGTAATGTTTAGTGCAAGGAGATAAAGTGAGCCAGATGTGTAAGGCCTTTTAAGCCATTTAAAAAAAAACCTGATTTTTCTTCTGAGATGAGAAATCTCTGGAGAGGAGTGAAATGGTATGGAAAGCCTTGAAAAGATCACGGTGGTTGCTGTATTGAGAATGTGCTGCAGGAGCGGGGGTAAGAGTGGAAGTAGTGAGAGCAGATAGGAGGTTGTTGCAATCATCCTAGGTGAGGAAGGATGGTGACTTGGACCAGAGTGGTCCTGGAAAAGGAGAAAGTGGTCAGATTCCAGACATATTTTGAAGGTAGAGCTTAAATAGAGTGTTAATAGATGGAATGTAAGAGAAAAAAAGCAGTGAAGAATGACTCTGAAATTTTGGAGTAAAGCAGGATTTTTTGGGGGGTGGGGGTGGAGTGGGGATAGTCATTGGAAATCATGCACTTGATTTGGGCAGGAAATGTGTGAACTATGTTTGGTCAACTTGTTGGAAATGTCAAGCACAACTCATCTGAGCCTTTAATATGCTTATGAATCCCCCAGGGTGTAAACATGCAGATTATGGCAGCAGGTGTGCTCTGGGGCTGACCTTCTGCATTTCTAACTAGGTGATACCTTTGGGTTGGTCCTGAGCCACACTTTGAGTAGCCAGGGTAGTAGAGAGTTAAATACTAATGAGTTCTGGGGCTCAAAGGTGAGGAAGGCCTCAATGAATTTGGGAGTGGCCCACGTTCAGAGCCCTCCCTGGCTGGGGAAGAGCCCCTGTTTGAGAACAAGACTGGGAGGGGCTGTGTGGGAATCTGGGTGTGGGAGGCCTGCTCTGAGGGAGGTGGCCGTAAGGGTCAGTGTTCCCTCCTTTGACTCCCACCTGCACACTTGCTCCTACTCACCGCAGACAGTTTTGCCACAGTGCTGAGCGCAGGACAATGACCCGGCCCAACGCCCTGGATAGATGCCGAGGAAAACTACTGGTGCACAGCCTGGTATGGGCCACTGGGAAGGGGGATCTTGGGCACACGGCAGGGGCTCTCCACTCATGTTCTTTTCCTACCCTTCCAGAACCTGTTAGCCAAGCAAGGACTGCGCCTTCTACGGGGCCTGAGACAGGGCAACGTACAAGAGAAGGTGACATTGTCCAAGAAACTCCTGGCAAAACTGCACTTCCTGGCCCAAGAGGTAATGCCTTGCCCACCTGTTTCCCCACCCTGAATACCCTTTCCCTTAAGCTTTCCAGATGTCTGTTTGGCTCCAGTTTTCATGTGTTTGCTGAAATTACCCATCTTTTAACGCTGTGTACTTTCCCCATTAAATCCTTTAGAATTTGTATCACAATTCTTTTAATGTCCTTGTCTAATAATTCCAACATTTGGGATCTACTTCTACCCTATGGGGTCTACTTCTTTTTTTTCTAAGTTTTTGTTTAAAAATATTTTTATTGATTTCAGAGAGGAAGGGAAAGGAAGAGAGAGATAGAAACATCAATGATGAGATGGAA